>NC_134265.1:348629633-348972133 GCF_031893055.1 Leptodactylus fuscus
AGGGATATCTGGCAAACAGCACAAAAAGAGGAAAGTAATACATGAAGTTTGTGAACTAGGCTTAAACAACAAGCTGGTCTTGCCTGGCATCTTATAGCGGCATGTATTGCAGTTACATGTAGCAATCCAGATAAGCCCACCAAAAGCATCCTGTACAATGACATGGTAATGAGCCCCCAGAAGACACTATATAGCGGTGTGTGTTGTCAGTGCAGGATTATCTGTGTTACTCTGTGTGTACAGCTAAGCCTGCAAGTGCAGATTGTGTTGAATCCTTGAAATCCTCACTAGTGCAATGCGCCCTGCCGTGACACATAACAGGTGAGCCTGGCAGAGCAGCTCATATAGCCTGTCACATACTGGATAGTAATTGTCCTGTGTCTTTAGCACATACTGGATTGTTTGCAGTCCGTAATAGTAACTTTTCAAACAATGTAAATACTTATTTTTACATGAAGCTCCAACTCCTACAAAAATTGTATATTATACCCAGAAAAAAGTGTCTGGGAGGAGATTAGCTAAGAGATTATGAGATTGTGCTGTGCTAGGGGAAGAGGGAGCTGCTTCTGGGATGCAGAGTGGTTTATGTTAAAGATTATTACAATCCTGTACTTCTGGTCACTAAATTAGGCTAGATGCACACGGAAGTGGTGCAAAACGTTTGTGAAAATCATCCATTTGTCACAGCCATCCTGGACCTGAGGGTACCTGTTTTCATGGATTCCCATACATTTAGTGTATGGAGGGGTCTGCTACTACTACCACCATTACTACTACTACTAATACTCCTACTGCCACCATTACTACTACACCTCCTACTATCACCATTACTACTACTACTAACACCCCTACTGCCACCATTACTACTCCTACTACCTCCATTACTAATACTCCTACTATCACCATTACTACTACTCCTACTACCACCATTACTACTACTACTCCTACTACCACCATTATTACTACTACTCCTACTACCACCATTACTCCTACTACTCCTACTACCACCATTATTACTACTATTCCTACTACCACCATTACAACTACTACTCCTGCTACCACCATTATTACTACTACTCCTACTACCACCATTACTACTACTCCTACTACCACCATTACTACTACTACTCCTACTACCACCATTATTACTAATACCCCTACTACCACCATTATTACTACTACTCCTACTACCACCATTATTACTACCATTCCTACTATCACCATTACTACTACTACTAATACTCCTACTGCCATCATTACTACTACTATTACTCCTACTACCACCATTATTACTACTACTCCTACTACCACCATTACTACTACTACTACTACCACCATTATTACTACTACTCCTACTATCACCATTACTACTACTAATACTCCTACTATCACCATTACTACTACTACTACTACTACTCTTACTATCAACATTATTACTACTACTACTCCTACTACCACCATTACTAATACTCCTACTATCACTATTACTACTAATACTCCTACTGACACCATTACTACTACTACTACTACTACTACTACTACTACTACTCTTACTATCAACATTATTACTACTACTACCACCATTACTAATACTCCTACTATCACTATTACTACTAATACTCCTACTATCACCATTACTAATACTCCTACTATCACCATTACTACTACTAATACTCCTACTATCACCATTACTACTACTACTACTACTACTACTATTACCACTATCAATACTACCATCATCTACTCCAAACGTCCTAGGCTGTCACATTTTCTTATTTATCACCACATGTCAGCACCAGAATATATCATGGCCACCTGTGATACACCACATGTTTTGTATTGGGACATACTGTAGTTGTAACACTTTTGTGATACAGACACAATGAACTTTTGGGTTATTATATAATAACTATACCTTTCTATCTACTCCATTGAAGGACAGCTTCTACATTACCTACATGGGCTAGCAACCCTACTACCTGCCCCCTAACATATACAGAGTGCAAAAAAACACTATGGTTAAACGACTATGGCTACTCTAATGCTACCACTATTAACAATAATACTAATAGAAGAATATTTCATTAAAGGGCTTTCCATCAATTAAAACCTTGATTGTAAAAACTGGGCCGTTAAAATCATAAAATCGTTTTGTGTTGGAGGTGATGGCCAGCATTAAGGGAGTTTCTTCAGCTTGGATGGATGTAACAGTTGTATTTTTAGATTATGCTGGGACTTCATGCTGTGGGAGGGGAAGAGGGAGCTGCTACAAGCTAAACACAGAAACAATTAAAGAAACTCAAACCCAGATAACTTAGTACTGTATATATTATATTTATAGCCATTATACAATGAATAAGAAGGCTATAGGAGGTGGACCTCCATGATCTCCCCCAAATATCACAATATAGTTAACTGGTCTGTAGTGGTTACTGCTTATCGAAGACTGGACACCTATGGACAACATATTGAATTCATTTCTTGAAGCTCATGGTACACGTTACAAAAATGTCAGCCCGTCATACTCTATCTTCCTGTAATAAGGAGTTACCGTCTCACCCAGCGAGGACTGACCTGCTACCAGGACCTATTTTTACACGAAGGCCGTAAGAAATAAGATTCTTTATTTAGAGATAGTTTATGAGAAACTCATGAATCAAACTTGACGTTTCTGTTTCCCGCTCTAGGAAAAATTGTACTGCGTGATTCTTTCAGGTTAACAACTAGCAATACACCCAGGAGCTGACACATAGCGCTCACAAACTATGTCACCCTCGTGCGGAACGTCGACTTAAATGACTACATAATTCTTCGGTGGTTCTTCTGTCGAGAACAATTCTGTCCATGGTGCGCTCACTGATGCACAAGAAGAAGAGGCATACGAGGAGCCTGATCGTAATCCATTACTGGTAGAAAATGGAGGATTGGAGGGGGGTTCTGGTTTTAAGAAACACGTTCTATTGGTAATATCAGTTAGTCACAGGGAAGTCTCTTGTTTTTTCCGGAGGTTTTGTTATGTCATTGGCTGGTTACAGAAGATCTCTTATGGTCTCAGCAGCAAGACAACCTCTAAGACTAAAGAAGAAAGCACACTGATGGAGGTTGGTCCTAGGAGGTCCATGAAGTAGTGATGACCAACTCCCATTGGGCAGATCCATCTTTGCGATGGGTCAACTGCTTCACAAACTCTCCCGGGAAGAGCAGCCAAAAGTCAAATATTCTCCAATACGACCTAAGAGAGCTATTGGTGGGGTGACCTATGGTAGGATTATTTTGATATCTTCTCATGCCTCGGTTTTTATCTACAGTATATCTGTCTAAAGTCGTGAACTCTACTGTGCACACAAGTAAGACAAATTGGTTGGGCCAGCAGGGCATGCTGAGTGTCGCGGGAATGCCAACAAGACACTCTGTCTCGACCTTGGTATTTAGAAACAAAATAATTGCCCTCAGTAGCGGAAAATCTACGGTAGCCATAACTGGTGGTTAAGTAAACTTAATCAAACCAATAGCTCAAAACGACGTAGCGTTGGTGCGCATCGTGCTGTTATACAGAAGAACATTGGGACTACGAGATATGGAAATCCAAATATCTCTCGCTGGAAAATGAAATACGTAAATAACATCTTTTATGGTCAGAGCTGGCCACAAGGCCCGAGAGACTACATAGTCCGAGAGGACATTCCACCGACTATGACATCACGCTTTACTTAATTCATGAATTATTTATCAATAATAGGTCAAATCCTTGGTGAAAAGGATAATAAGATATGTCCATGCTGTAAAACCATATCCTCTCGTATACACAGAGGTTTCAGCACCACGGAGAGTTCCATGATAGATACAAATTGGCATCAGGTGGAAGATTTGGTCATGAATACAGATACAGCCTTCAGACAAGAGTGGTGGTGGGATTCAGCGTAAGACCCTCAACTGTACACTTGTTTGGCTGACCGCTATTCCTCCGGACTTGACCATACATATGCACACTTGGTTCTGTCATGTCTGCATGCCTTTTTAATGGGAAGTTGAGTGTAAACTGCTGAAGTCCCTACTGGTGTTTTTTTTCCTCCTAATTAGGGTTGAGCCGATCTTGAGATTTCAGGATCGTTTTTAAAATCCGATTTTCAATCATTTTCCAGCCGATCCCGATCTTGCAATTTGCTCGATCGGAATCCAATCTTTCCTGATCCCAATCGCTCAACCCTACATGTTAGCTTTTCCCACAATGATTGGCCAGTAGCCAAGCATTGTGGGAACTAACGTGAGACCTCATTCCTGATGAAAAAGATCGGGATCGGAATTCCGATCGCGATTGTGAAATTTACTCAATCGCCGATTGTAATCCGATCGCTCAACCCTACTCCCGATGGAAGAAGGAATAGGACATGATAGAGTCCGACATGCCCGATCCTTTCTCTACCTAGCAGAGAGTTGGGACATCCTGAGATATTGGTCCAGTCCAGCCATAATTGGTGACTCTCTTATGGGTATGGGGTGTTTAGTAGGTTTACCTGCTATGCTATGGTATAAGGAACAGTGCCAAATGACACAATCAGCTCTGCTTCATCTCCAAGATCCAGACAGATCTGACCTGGCCAGCCTATGGAAGAAGCTTCATTTTTGTGTAAGCCTTCTTGTGGACGTCAGATAAATAAAAAGTGACTTCTAGAAGATCCTCTACGGTCTACAGTCTACGTAGAAATGTGCGCACTCTCTCTCTCTGCTTTTTTATGGTAGCGCGAGGCCGCCTGGAGCCAGTCAGGGAGATGTCACAGTAATATTCTCACCTAGACACTGGGCTTGTAAAGCGGAGTCTTAATAATCCCTGTGATGATAAAGTGTCAATCACCGTCAGAAACAAAAAAGAGCTTTAGAAATTGCTTTCTCGGTGGTTCGGTGTAACAGCATGAGATGAATAGTAACATCCTTGTTTATGTATTTTCTACTTGTTTAAAATATTGTGGCTCGGTGCGGCTGACAATGTCTTCATCTCCGCCAAATAATGCGTAAACTACCACCGCAACACTGTGCTGCTCTACAAAGAGGTGCCTGTTAATGTATGGGCCTATAAATCACCGAAAATGCTAGCACCTATGCTATAGTTTGGGAGTACAGATGAGCAGGTATGCAATTTATTTCTCTCTATATACTTAAAGGGGTTGTCCAACTCAGAAAACCAATATCATGCCCCCTATTAAGTTAATAGAGGTCCTCAATTGGATCATCAGATGATTGGAAACAGGGTCCCATCCCGTCCCGCATACTGCAGATGACCCATTGATACAAATGGACAATGTGCAATGCTTATTTTGTCCTGTGATGGCGCTGTAGGGAAACAGAACACTTGCTGACTCCTCACATACTGTAGTCGATCATTGAAGGTTCCGGCAGGTGAACACTTTGTATCCGGTTTATTGTCTAAGTACCCTTCTACGAATTGCAAATAGTCCAAAGCTGGGTATCCCTTTAAGTAAGGCTTGATTTTTTTTTTCTTGGCAGAGAAGGTATTACAAAGCAAGGCAGGCTTTCCCTCTGTGTATAAAGAGTCAGTGGGCCCTCTCAATGGCAGCTTTTTGTTACTATGATTTCCATGTTTGGTCTCGAGAAATCTATAACAATGGCGTTCTCGCAGCCTGCGGCAAACAACACGGCCTTCACAAAAGAGCAATCAGCACCGACGAAAAAGGGGACCATCGGCACCAAAATAGTATAGATCAGTGGACTGGTATATACATTAGACCAAACCAAATGTGCTTATTTATGGGGGGAGCTGACTTCATACTGAAGCTTTTGGATTATTCAATACAGAATGGCATGGTAAAATAATACCGTAGCTAATGCCCCTAACACTTAAAGGGATTCTACCATTAAACTACTTTTTTTTCTAATTACCACGTCGGAATAGTCTTAAGAAAGGCTATTCGTTTCCTACCTTTAGATGTGGTCTCCGCCGCGCCGTTCCGTAGAAATACCGGTTTTAACCAGTATGCAAATGAGCTCTCCGCAGCAATGAGGGCGGGCCCCAGCGCTGAAAGGCCGATGAGCGCATCCCCATTGCTGCCCAGAGCTATTTCCTGCGCCGACGCCTTCTTCTGCAGCAACTCCGCCTCTTCTGGCTTCTCATGGCCATTTTGGGGTAGCCGCTCTTGCAGTTCAATACAGGAGCTGGCCGGCGGCCATTTTGGGGTGGCCTCTCTATGCTCCTGTATAGAACTACAAGAGCAAGAGAAGCCAGAAGAGGCGGAGTTGCTGCAGAAGAAGGAGGCGGCGCAGGAAAGAGCTCTGGGCAGCAATGGGGACGTGCTCATTGGTGTTTCAGCGCTGGGGCCCGCCCTCATTGCTGCGGAGAGCTCATTTGCATACCAGTTTAAACCGGTATTTCTACGGAACGGAGACCACGTCTAAAGGTAGGAGACGAATAGCCTTTCTTAAGGCTATTCCGGTGTGTTCATTAGAAAAAAAGGAAGTTTAATGGTAGAATCCCTTTAACTACAGATAATATCCAATCTTTCCACTTGACAGATGCCGATACAAGAAGTATACAGGTGGTAAGAAACTCAGTTATAGTCACATGATACACATCGTATCTCTCAAGCAAAGGTATAACATGAAAAATCTGAGCCCCAATGCAAAACATACAATGGGGCCCCATTTACTATATAGTATCCATAATACTGGTGGAGAGGGCTTTGGGTCCCCTGAGGCTTCAGGGCCTGGTAGTGATTGTTACCTCTGCCATCCCTACAGATACACCTCAGTAAAATAAAGTACTGTTTAAATCATGAGATTTTTAAATTGCAATACCACCCCTGACCACATGGAGTGCTGTTGGCAGTTTCTCATGTTGAAAAGTGAACAAAAGGTTGTAAACGTAAAAAAAAACAATTTCAGTTATAGTCACATTATGGATATTGTATATCATAAACAGTAAGGGTAAGTTCACACGGAGTATTTTAGTCAGGATTTTGAGGTTGTATCCGCCTCAAAATCCTGACCAAAAAGATGCTCCCATTGAAATCAATGGGAGCCGCTCAGATTTTTTTTTACGGGAGCCAAAAGGGAAAAAGAAGCGAGGTGCTCATTCTTCAGGCCGTTTTGCCTCGCGATTCGGCCTGAAGACACTCTCTCCTCCCAACTAGGCCCATTCATTGGGCCGAATCCGGAGCGGAGTGGGCGGCTTGATGCCGATGCAGTGCACTGGCTTTCAGTCGCGGCTACCTGGCTTTTGGTCCCCCTCAGGTTCCGGACCAAAAAACCCCATATGAACTTATCCTAATAAGTCAGGGAAACTAATTAATGAGATTATTAACTTGTAATCCTCCTCCTGACCACCTGGTGTGCTGTTCTAGAGAAACGCAGCCACGAGCAATAGAGAGCACTGAGAACTTTTCTTCAGGCATGTGTAGTTCCAAAAAACAAAAATTGGAATAGAATGGAGTATAACTACAGGATCAGACTACACGGGGTCTGTTTGTTGTCTGTTACTATGTAGACACATAGGACTGCATGAGAGCTGTACACAGAAAACAATGGAAAATTTGTAATTAAAACATATTACAAAGTTGCTTCTTATTTCATTCTAGTTACATTGGGACAATCACAAAAATTTATGGTGACAAATTTAACTTAAGGGGGTCCTCAGATAGGCATCCATGTGTTTGGATCTCGGCACCATCTCTGTATTCATTTCCTTCCTATTCTGTCGATTCCACAGTCCTGTAAAACTCCATGTCTTCCTTCTTAACTAGGGTTGAACAGATCTTGAGATTTCAGGATAGATTTCAAAATCTGATTTCCGATCATTTTCCAGCCGATCCCGGTCGTGAAATTTGCTCGATCGCCGATCGGGATCCGATCTTTTCCGATCCCGATCCTCAAGCCTAGTCAATGCTTCTCTATGGGAAAAGTTACTTGAGGGTTGAGCCGATCTTGAGATTTCAGGATCGATTTCAAAATCCGATTTACGATCATTTTCCAGCCAATCCCAATCCTGATCGTGAAATTTGCTCGATCACTGATCGGGATCCGATCTTTTCCGATCCCGATCCTCAAGCCTAATCAATGCTTCTCTATGGGAAAAGTCACTTACAGGTTGAACAGATTTTGAAATAATCTCCGACCTCGATCCCGCTGGAAAAGACCGGGTTCGGAATTCTGATTGCAATCGTGAAACTTACTCGACCACCGATCGGAATCCGATTTTTCTGATCCCTCAACCCTATTCTTAACTAGAGATGAGCGAACACTAAAATGTGTGAGGTTTGAAATCCGATTCGAACAGCCGCACACTGTTCGACTGGATTTTGAACCCCTTTATAGTCTATGGGGGGAAATGCTCGTTTCAGGGGCCCGAAAAATTCGATAAAATTATACTTACCAAGTCCACAAGTGACGGTCGGGCTGGATTCTCCTTGAAGTCTTCTCCCGGCGCAGCGCCCCCGCGGAGTCTTCCAGCTGGAATTCACTCTGCCTAGGCATCGGGGCCTAGGCAGAGCCGACTGTGCATGCGCGGTTAGCTCTGTCCGGCCTGACGCCTGAGCAGAGCCGACTGCGCATGCGAGGGCATGCCCGCGCATGCACAGTCGGCTCTGCCTAGGCCGGATGCCTAGGCAGAGTGAATTCGAGCCGGAAGACGCCGCAGGGACGCTGCACGGAGAAGACTTCTAAAGGTAAGAGAAGAACCGGCGTTGATTGGCAATGTATAGCATTCTGCCAATCAATGCTGGTTCTGCATCGAACCTTAAACTTCGAACAGTTAGTAGTGTTCGATTGAGTACGAGTATTTCGAATACCGTAGTATTCGATCGAACACCTACTCGATCGAACAATACTCGCTCATCTCTATTCTTAACCCATCAAATATATAGTGGTATAAAATTGGCAAGAAAATGGAGTAGGACTACAGGATCAGACTACAGGATCAGACTACAGGATCAGACTACAGGATCAGACTACACAGGGTGTGTTTGTTGTCTTTTACTATGGAGACACATAGGACTGCATAGGAGCTGTAGACAGAAAACAAATGCAACTTTTTGCATTAAATCCTATGGCCACATTGCTTCCTGTTTCATTCTAGATACAGCGGGACAATAACAAAAATTTACGGCGACGAATTTAGCTTAAGGGGTCCTCAGATCGGCACGCCTTGCTGTGTTCTATGTCTTTGGATCTCAGCACCATCTATGCATTGATTTTCTTCCAATTCCCCTGATGCCATTTAAGAGACAAGAGACATACGGCCTACGAAGAAAATGAAGCGTAAAAGCCAAATAAATCCGAGTTCCTTGTGTCGGAGTCTTAATTTTCCTCCTTTCTTTCCTATCTGGACGCAAAGGAAATTGCAGAGCGATATTACATTTTCTATTATGTGATGGGGGTGACGTGCGACGCGTTTCACTGACAAATACTTGGGTCAGGAGGTTTCGCTTTTTTCCACGCTGCCTATACAGCAAAATACGGCAAGAAAGTTCCCGGCGAAAATCACAAAGCAATAAGAAAATGAACTTGAAAGTAGCTGTAAATGTATTTCTTTATCTTGTCGGCTGAAATTGCGGCACCACTTGATATTTGCTGCCTGACACATTCGCTGTATAGGGAATTGTTAATGCTTAAATAATTTCCCACCGAATGCTGCGCCTACCCCTGAGTAAGATTTGGCATGGGAATGTTCCTGTGTATGCAGAACGCTTTCTTGTCCTACTTACACAATTGTGAGTTATTGGGAGGAGAAGGAAAAGATAAAGAAAAAAGTTCAAGTGCAAACTTTCTCCTAAAAGTGCAACTTCAGACGTTCTAACCTGATATAACCCCGACGGCAGAGGAACCGAGAGCCGAAAAGATTAAAAACTGAGGAACGGCATCATTTTTCATCCATTTTCTCGGCATGAACGGAATGCAGTAACGTCGGTAAAGACTGACACACCCAGTGTAATGTAAAAAAAAATGAGTTGGCGTTACATAATAAAACTAAAGGGGTCATCCTACTTATTCTTAAGTGATGGTCTGTTCATAAGGAAGGCTATTCACTTTACATGGGCGGGGTCTGAATCTGGCACACCCTACTGAAACCTCTGTATTGTTTGGGGGAAGGGGGGGGTCTGCACGGTCAGTACAAAGAACCGCAGGCTTTTTCGTGCGGAACGCAGCGATGGGATGCCGATAGGGTTGAGCCGATCTTGACTTTTCAGGATCGATTTTGAAATCCAATTTCCGATCATTTTTCATTCGAACCCGATCTCGATCCCAATTCCGATCCCAATGCAAGTCAATGGGATTTTTTTACTAATCGGAGATCGGATTTTAAAAACAATCCTATTCACTATACAGCATGAAATCTAACAATTAAACGCTTTAATTGTTAGAATCCACGCTGTGTAGTGATTTTTTTTAATCACTAAGTAGCCAGAGGAATTTTTTTTAATCCTCTGGCTGCTTAGTCCCCCCTGGTGTCCACTTACCTGCAGAGATGGCTGCTCCGGTGCCCAGTGTTCTCGTTCTTCTTCGCCTCGCTGCCCCCGCCTCCCAGGTTAGGAGAGTGTGGGCAGGTACTGGGAGGGGAGACGTCACATCTCCCCGCCCTGTACCCGCCCACGCTCTCCTAAGCCAAAAGCCCCGCCTTCTTCCTAGCTCTTTAACACTAACCTGGGAGGCGGGGGCAGCGAGGCGAAGAAGAACGAAAACACCGGGCACCGGACCAGCCATCTCTGCAGGTAAGTAGCTACTAGAGATGTTAGCTAGTCTCCCATTAGAATGAATGGACGCAGCCGGTGCGCAGGGGGTTAAGGCTGTGTGCCGGCTGCTTCCATTCATTCCTATGGAATTGCAGCGGAGCCTTCATACTGAATATACACTCCGCTCAGAATGAGCGGAGCGTATACTCAGTGTGAAGGCTAACATTCTTAGCTTTTCCCACAATGTTTGGCCAGTAGCAAAGCATTGTGGGAAATAATCACCGATCCCACCTAAAAAGATCGTGTTTGGAATTACGATCACGATCGTGAAATTTTCTCAATCGCTGATCGGAATCCGATCTTTTGCGAACACGATCGCTCAACCCTAGATGCCTATGCAATGCATCAACATTCCGTCGCGGTATCCCGTTGCTGATTGGGCCCGGATGAATGGACCTAACCAGGAGGGAGTCTTGAGCTGCGGACCCCGCTGGCCGAATCCACGGCAAGATCGAGCAGGACACTTTTTTTCCCGCATCCTGCTGTGATCTCCGCCTTCCATTGCTAAACAATGAGAGATGGATTCGGGAGAAATCAGCTCCGGATTCAGGGGCGGAATCCGACACCAAATCCGCGGCAAATTCCCTAAGATGCATGTATATGTTTTTCTTCTACTCATTCCATTCCTAACTTTAGCAGCAAAATCTGCAACAAAAAATGCAATCACTCCCCATTCGAAGTTTAACCCAAGTAAACTGTTTTGTGAAGGGAATGCAAAAACGACAGTGTAGACTAACACATGCACAGAGATTGATCACACAATGTGCAAGAAATATAGAACAGACGTATATATGAATATAATATGTAGTTGTCATCCAGCTAGTACTGAGTCAAGCAACGGCTTTCCACTTTCTAGGCACGCTGTTTCATGAACAGAATGCAAAAAAGATAGTGAGGACTGACACATGCACATGGCACATGGCACAGGAATCTTATGATAACGGTATACTGGTGTCGATGGTGGATAAAGCTACCTGAACATTGAATGCTATCTTGGTTCTTCTGCCTATAATGTCGATTAAAGGGATTGTTTAGGGCTACCATATTAAGCTCTACTTCCTTTATCACAGTCATGCCGCCGCTCAGTCCCATTCAAATGGATGGGGCTGGTCTGCAATGCCAAATATGGCCACCTGTATAGTGAACAGCGCTGTGCTTGGTTAGTCGTGAAGTGGCCACAGCAATCAATATCATGATCTTGAACAATCCCTTTAACTAATGCTGATACTCTGTAATGCAGGGGGAGGAGCTTGTACGAGTGGAAGGAACGTAACAGAGGATGACATCACCGAATAGTTCTCACTATGAGAGGTGTAAAGATTGACAACAAGTCACTGGTAGTTACGTAAAGACGCAAAATTGAATGTAGGGCAAACAATATAGAAAAAGGGAAATGGTATATATAAAATTTGTAAGACTGTTTAAGTTATGGAGAGATTTTTTTTTTTTTTTTTTTTTTTTTATATACCATTGAAAAAACCTTTCCCTGAGAGCTTCTTTATGTCTGTGCATAAGATCCAGAGCTTTGTGTCTATTAAAACAAGCTGAAACGTATAGGAGAACAAAGACGCTTTAGTCATCCAGAGCAGAAAAGCATCATGGGAAATTCCTATGGTAATTATACTGCAAAGGATCACGGTCAGATCTTTGTGTAGAAAAGTTTGACTTCCCCTGAATACTTGTAACTTGTATCCTGTAACCTGTGTTTTTAGCAAAAATGGAAAAAAAAAAAAAAGAAATGATTGCACGCCATTATACAAACTGCAGAAGGAGACGGCGCTATGTCAAGGACTCGCAACGAGATGCCATTCTACACCTACGGTAATTGCAGACTGCGGTGTCATTATTTTTCTCTTAGACCCGTTCCAGCAGCTATTATGTGTTGTTTTTTTTTTGCAAATCCCCACCAGAATAGACGATAAAAAATATAACACATCTTCAAAAAAGATAAAAAAGCATAAAAAAACAACATAAACACTTAATTGTGAATGATAACATGATGTCACGGTGGGGGTACAAAGCTTTAAAACATAAAAAGGCAACGTAAATATCCTCTCCCCCCCCCATCTGTAATAACTCTGTAACATTGTAAAACATATTCAAAAAATGTAAAACAATAGAGTAATAAAACGGGCCGTGACATGAGTCACAAGATATAATATAGTCAAGGCTATGGTTTGTTATTTTGGGGGGTTTTGGGGTTAGAAAAAAATTTCAGGTACCCTTTTAGGTAAAGGAAGTGGAGTAGAGTGTCTCTCTCGCTGGAGGACCCAACATGTCCATGCATCACATAGACAGCTTATTGAGTTTAATGGACAGCCTGCAATACCTCTTTTGTCCTGCGGTAGTGCTGTTGGACAATTGTAATTAGAAGACTTCTAAGATTCTAGATGATTGGTAAAATGATTGGTAAAGTGATCGCTTTATTGTGATATTATGCACTTTATACACTGAACTATAAAGCAGAGTTCACACGTAGTTCACACATAGTTTTTTTTCTGCCTATCACGTCAGAATAGCCTTAAGAAAGGCTATTCTTCTCCTATCTTTAGATATCTTCTCCAGGCCGCCGTTCAGTAGAAATCCCGGTTTTCGTCTGTATGCAAATGAGTTCTCTCGCAGCACTGGGGGTGGTCCCCAGCACTCAAACAGCACTGGGGACATCCCCAATGCTGCGAGAGAAATCACATTCATCTTCGTCTGGAATGGTCTCTCTTTGCGTCTTCTTCCGGAGCTGGGTTCAAACTTCTGGGTATCGGGCCTCAGGCAAAGCCAACTGCGTATGCCTGCTGGCCACAAGAAAGTGTAAGCAGCCATTTTTTTGTGGCTGGGGCGGGCATGCACAGTTTGAACCCAGTGCCAGAAGAAGACGCGCAGAGAGGCCGTTCCAGACGAAGATGGAGGTGGTGCTGGAGAGTTCTCTCGCAGCATTGGCGATGCCCCCAGTGCTGTTTGAGTGCTGGGGACCACCCCCAGTGCTGCGAGAGAACTCATTTGCATAGCAACGAAAAACGGGATTTCTACCAAATGGTAGCACGGAGAAGACATCTAAAGGTAGGAGAAGAATAGCCTTTCTTAAGGCTATTCCTACGTGATAGGCAGAAAAAATACAATTTTAATGATAGAATCCCTTTAAGGGGATTATTCAGGAATCACAGAAAATATAGGAGCAGTCGGGGTGGGTAAAATACCAAAATAGAAAGCCATACTTGCCTATCCCCCAAGCTCCATCGTATAGACCCAGCCTCCTTTCCCTCCCATGTTGATAAGATAAGATAAGATAAGATAATCCTTTAATAGTCCCAGAAAGCCCAAAGTGGAGAGCCCCTATGCTTGCTGGTGAGGAACACATGACATATCTGAGTGACATCAACGAACCCTCACCAGGGACCCCTGCGGTCAGTAAGTGGCCTCATTCATGTAAGCCTCTCCACTTCTGGCCTGGAGGGACAAAGGAGCATTGGGAATAGGTGAGTATGACTTTTTTCTTTACACCCACCCCAGCTGCCCCTGATTTTTCTATGATCATTGGAGAACCCGCTTAATGAATAGAATGTCAGAGCTTCAGTAAAGACTGACACTTACAAAGATCAGTCAGTGTAGATTCGATTTTGGATAACAATACAGATGTATATGCCATTAGAGATCAGTTAGTTGTGGGTTAAGTCAACCGAGTGAAACGTGGGGGTGCATTATTACTGATAATATGGAACGTTGTCTTCAACACCCCCCTACACACAGAATAGAAATTCACAGAAAGTTAAAACAGAACAGATGTATCCTAAATAATTGGCAAGTATCTCAATCAAAGACCTATTAATAACATTGTCATGAATTTATTCCCTCCAGCACCCACGGGTGTGAAATGTTCCTGAACAGTCCTCTCCGGCATGTTTCTTACTTTTACTATCCCCCCTGATGTCAGTATCCCTCCGCATTGTATCCACAGTGGTGTATCAACCAACAGACAGACAAGGCAGCCATATTGCTGTAACATGTTATCAGCTTCACCCCCAACCCCACTCTCCACCAGGCCATTTTGGGTTAGCGCCACAATCTTGTCGGGTGGGATGAAACTACTACTTTATAGGGGTCAGCTACAATGAGGGGGACATTGAAATGTTATGGCTTTGTTGAATGCGTCGACAGATTTTTTATTTTTTTTTTATGTATAAATCAGGACTGTAGTAATAAATTGTAAAAAAAGAAGTATTATATAAATTTGGCAAAAATATGGGAACACCATTATCTTTATTGACAAGACAAAGTAGACTGTTGGTGCCCCCCTCTGCTAGTTACTTAGTAAGGAGGGTATTTACTACTTAGTACCCACTTAGTACCTACTTAGTAGTTACTTAAGGCTCGTTCACCAGGGCGCTGAATGCACGTCATAATCCGCCCCCTCACAATAGAGGTCTAGGTAGACCGCCAGCTTACTTTTCTCCCTTTCTTCAGGCGGATTCCGCAGCTGATTCAGCCCTGGCGTCCGCCTCCCGGCAGCACCCTCCCATTCATTTAGGCCACACTTTTTCAGCATGTGAGCTACTTTATATACTAACCAAGGGATAAGATCCACTACCAACTTCTTGTGGGTGGGGCCTGTGGGTGGGCTGGGGTGGGGCTTGTGGGTGGGCTGGGGCCTGTGGGCAGGCCTGGGCGGGGCCAGTGGGTGGGGTGGAGCATGAGAGCAGGAGACAGCTCTCCGGTGTCTGCTTGTTCACTGCGCAGGCTGAGAATCATCTCTGGACACTGGCAGGCCGAGGCCTTGCACTCATTCGCAGTCAGGGCTGCAGCAGCCCCGCCTGCCAATGTCCGGAGATGACTCTAAGCCTGCGCTGTGAACAAGCAGCACCCCGGCTCCATCCATCCCTAAGAGCGGGGAGCGCGTCATTCCCCGGAGCTGCTGCTGCCCGGCATGCAAGTGTCCGGAGTGCTTGTTCACAGCGCAGGCTGAGAGTCGTCTCCGGACACTTGCAGGCGGGGCCTGCAGACACCGGGGGATCCCTGGCTGCATCCTGTGATCGTCTCATACGTCCTTCGCGATCGACTGGTAGATCGCGATCGATGTATTGGGCACCCCTGATTTAGGCCTACTCCGGAGCGGGAAGCTGCGACTGTCAGAAGCCACTACAGTCATGGCGTCACAATCAGGACCAAAATACGCCACGTGTGCACTAGCCCTTAGGCAACATGGATAGTTTAGTACACATCAGAAAAGGTAACACTCCAATGTATCCAAAAGGGCAACGTTTGAGTCCACAAGGGACCTTTATCGAGCTGAAACGTTGCACTTTTGAGCTAATAAAAGTTCTGTTTTTGCATACATTGGAGTGCTGTCTTTTTGAATATCATTCCAATGACCTGCGGGATGAGCGCCCGGGTGCTATTTGATTTTTTGATGGTGCTGCTCTTTTATGGACATATATATATACATTAGTACCCAACCATATATCCAAGCACAGTCTATTGGGAGTCTAGGGTAGTCTGAAGACCGCCTCCTGTATCCTCCGAGGCTCATTTTGCTGCTCTTCTTTGGTTTTTACTGCAGATCGGCCTATACAGATTGGCTGCTTCATATTAGCACAAGCCCACCACAACCTCAATAGAAAGCCAATGCATTACAACCAGAAAAAAAAGATCATAAATTACAAAAAACTAACCTGCCCGTAAGAGAAAATTATGAGGAAACCGGCGGTGATAATAGGGCTCAAATAACCCCCCAAACAATAAATACTACCGATATAATAAGAGGCCTGCTGAATATAAAATGACCTAAAAGCCTGCTGTTATTCACATTGTATAAGACCATGCCGTGCTAATGTAGGTCTCTTTTCTATGCCAGGTACCAGTTCAATACATTGGCTTTGTAATTCAAGACAAAAACCAACTATTTACCATCGCATTTCGGAAACTCCAAGTGTCTCCCATTTGTAATTACACCATGACAATGTAATATGCGCCTGGGAAGAGGATCACGCAGAAAAGCCATTATGGTTTCCCTATGAGAGGAACAATTAACTAATACTTATTGAAGTGTTTCCAAAGATTAGTTCTCCCTCTCCGGGCAACGTAATTGTCTTGTTTGCAAAACTTGAGCTTAATACAGACTGGGAGATTCAACAGAGTCAGTCAACAAGGCAGTCAATGGCAAGACAAGAGAGAAGAGACTTACGTTGTTCATGTACTCGCTCAGCAGGTCTTGAAGGGCTTGTCGGACGGCGTTGCACTCAGCCACGATTCTCTCTCTCCTGTCGTCGCGTGTGCACGAGGAGTCTGCCATCAAGGCCGCCCCACTGATGATGCTCTCCAGCCTCTCCTCCAAAGACGGCCGGAACCGGGCTTCACTGAAGGTCATAGGGTCGAGAATGATCTTATTCTAGGAGAACAAGAGGAACGTTTTTGTTAATATTTTGCTTTAAGATTGTGCTTGTTTATAACAAAAATGGTTGGTTGTGTTGCAATTGGTTAATACAGGAAAATAAGACTTTCTTTACATTTTTTTTAGCTTTCAGTTTTTCCCCAAGGCATCTTAATGTGGTCACCCAGTGGTTGTGTTGAGAATTACAGCCTGTGAAGGGTTTTAGTAACATGTTTTACTTACCAGAGAAAAAGGAAGGCTAGGGGAAAGAAGAGGAAGGAAGAAGAGAAAAGGAAGCATGGGTGAATAAAGAAAGAAAAGAAAAGTAGGAAGGAACAAAGGAAAAGTAGGGAAATAGAGGGAAAAGGAGGAAAGAAAGGAGGGCGGAAAGAAGGAAGGACGGATGGATGGAAAAGTAGGAAAAAAGAAAAGGAGAGGGAGGAAGGGAAGGAAGGACGGATGGAAAAGAAGGAAAAAAGAAAAAGAAAGGGAGGAAGGGATTTAGGGAGGGAGGGAAGGAAGGAAACAAAAAGAGAAGAAAGAAAAAAAAAAGAAAGAAGCAAAGATGGAAAGGAGGAAGGAAGAGAAGGAGGGAGGGAAGAAGGATGGAAGAGAAAGAAAGAAGAAAAAAGACAAAGAAAAAAAATGAGGCAGGGAGGGAAGAAGGAAGGAATGAAAATTAGGAAGAAAAAAAGGGAGGAAGGGATGGAAGGGGGAAGGAAGCAAAAGAGAAGAGAAAAAAAAACAAAGAGAGTAGGAAAGGAGGAAGGAAGGAGGGAAAAGAAGGATGGAAAAGTAGGAAAAAATAAAATGAAGAGAAAAAGGACAGAAGGAAGGTAGGAAACAAGAAGAGAAGAAAAAAACAAAGAAGGGAGAAAGGAAGGATGGAAAAGTAGGAAAAAGAAAAAGGAAAGGAGGAAGGAAGGGAGGGAGGAAGGACGGGACAGAAGGAAGAGAAGAGAAGAAAGAAATGAGGGAGGCAAGAAGGATGGAAGAACAGAAGGAAGGAAGGAAGGGAGGGAGGAAGGAAGGAAGGAAGGAAGGAAGGAAGGAAGGAAGGAAGGAAGGAAGGAAGGAAGGAAGGAAGGAAGGAAGGAAGGAAAAGTAAGGGAATGTATGGAGCATGGGAAGGAAGGAAAAGAGAGGAGAACAAAAAAAAAAGTAGGAAAGTAATAAGGAAGGAAAAGAAGGATGGAAAAGTAGGAAAAGAAATGAAGAGAGAAAGGAGAGAAGGAATGCAGGAATGGAAAGAAGGTAGGAAACAAGAAGAAAAGAAAAAAACAAAGGAGGGAGGAAGAAAGGATGGAAAAGTAGGAAAAAGAAAAAGGAAAGGAGGAAGGAAGGAAGGAAGGAAGGAAGGAAGGAAGGAAGGAAGGAAGGAAGGAAGGAAGGAAGGAAGGAAGGAAATCGAGAAATGTATGGAGGGTGGGAAGGAAGGAAGGAAGGAAGGAAGGAAGGGGAGAAAGGAAGGAAGGGGGTAAAGGAAGGAAGGAAGGAAGGAAGGAAGGAAGGAAGGAAGGAAGGAAGGAAGGAAGGAAGGAAGGAAATTGAGAAATGTATGGAGGGTGGGAAGGTAGGAAACGAAAGCAAATGCCCCCCCCCCAAAAAAAAAAAAGTAGGAAAGTAGTAAGAAAGGAAGAAAGAGGAAGAGGAAGTAAGAGATGGAGGGAGCAAAGAAGGGAGGGATGAAGAGGGAAAGAAAGGAAGAAGGAAAGGTCAAAGGAAAAGAAAAAAAGAAGGACTAGAAACCCATCATTCTTCTCTAGGCTTGCTGGGACTTTTAGTGAGGCAGACACCACACAGTATACAGTATATTCTACTCATTACAGAAACTGAGATCACATTAGTCATTAAAATAAAATGCAGCGACCATGAAACCTTCAGGACTGAGGCAATCTCTGATGTGGTGGGCAATATACAATGACGTGAAATGCAGTTTTTTATGTTTGGCAAGAAATCCCTCAACAGATGGTTTACTGAATGAGTTTTTTGTTGTCTAAAACAAACCCACAAGGTGACCTCTAAGCTGCTAACCGGCATCAATTACACTTTTATCGAGTTTTATGGGGCATTTAGTGTTCTACTAAACGTTACAAGAGAATCTGTTCTACCAAAAATGAAGACAAAAAGCAACAAAACCAGAGGGCTTGACCTGGAATCAGATCCTACAGCATCAGCATCAATTCTCCTCCTGGCACCGGCATAAATCAGAGCTGGCGCCCGATACCGTACCTCATATCATAGAGACAAGGCTTCTTATGAGGGAGGAAATACTGTATTCCTATATTAAAGGGCAACAATGTAACAAAAAATATAAAGCCAACGCTTGACGGTTTTCTCATTCCTCATTCGTCCTACAATAGGACATATTGTAACCCCAAAAAGTAGAAATAAAACACAAAAACCTTCTAAAAAGCATCCACGGAGGATTGGGAAAAGAGGCTAGAACTCAGACTGATTTGCCATGGGCTGGGAGGCAGCTTGCTGGTTCTGTAGCTACCCCTCTTCGTGGACATGGCTACTCTTCTCGCAGCCACCCTCACTCAAAATCACTTATGTACACCCTCGCCCCATTGCACGGGCCCTGCTTTTGGATGCCGCCATCTTGCTGAGAACTTTGGTTCTGCCTCTAGTCTCCAAGTGCCGATTCTGCACCTGTTTAAGAACCAGTGTGCATGAAAGCGCCTCCTCCTCAACCAATGATTTAACATCCTAGGCTTCTTAGGACCCTTCCCCTAATACTCTGTGCCTGAGCAATGGGTTCCTAAGGTTTCAGTATAGAACAAAGGTGTTTTATTTGATGACTCCATGCTTGTCGCCACCTTTCCTAAACTCTGCCTGACCTGACTTCAGCCTCATTATTATTGAGAACAAGCTGACAGCCCTGACCTCTGCCCTCCTGACTACATCTACCTGTCTTCTGTCTGCCTTGTCCTTTTCCTAAGCTGAATGCTGTTTGCTCTGACTCCAGCCTCTTTATCATTGTGAACAAACTCTGACAACCTTGACTATAACTACCTGTCTGCTGCCTGCCCTGACTTTTGCCTAAACTCTGCCTGACCTGACTTCAGCCTCCTTATTATTGTGAACAAGCTGACAGCCCTGACCTCTGTTCTCCTGACTACATCTACCTGTCTGCTGTCTGCCTTGTCCTTTTCCTAAGCTGAATGCTGTTCGCTCTGACTCCATCCTCTTTATCATTGTGAACAAACTCTGACAGCCTTGACTATAACTACCTGTCTGCTGCCTGCCCTGACTTTTGCCTAAACTCTGCCTGCTCTGACTCCAGCCTCCTCATGATTGTGACCAAATGAAATCCCTGGTCTCTGCTTTCCTGACTACATCTGTCTACTGCCTGCCCTGACCATTTCCTAAACTGTCTCTGCTGTTTGCCCTGAGTCTGGCCTCTTTATTGTTGTGAACAAACTCTGACAGCCCTGACCTCTGCTTTATTGACTACTGTATATCTATCTCTCTGCCTTGACCTTTTCCTAAACTCAAGCCTCCTTATCATTATGAACAAATTTTGGCAGTCCTGGCCTCTGCTTTCCTGACTACATCTACCTGTCTACTGCCTGCCCTGAGTCTGGCCTCTTTATTGTTGTGAACAAACTCTAACAATCCTGACCTGTGTCATCCTGACTTTATCAACCTGTTTGCTGCCTGTTAAAAATTTGCTTTTTGATGCCAAAAACATCAGGGACAGGAATGATGGGACATTTATCTGCACGCACAGATCATGAGTAAGTAGAGATGAGCGAACAGTGTTCTATCGAACTCATGTTCGATCGGATATTAGGCTGTTCGGCATGTTCGAATCGAATCGAACACCGCGTGGTAAAGTGCGCCATTACTCGATTCCCCTCCCACCTTCCCTGGCGCCTTTTTTGCTCCAATAACAGCGCAGGGTAGGTGGGACAGGAACTACGACACCGGTGACGTTGAAAAAAGTAGGCAAAACCCATTGGCTGCCGAAAACATGTGACCTCTAATTTAAAAGAACAGCGACGCCCAGCTTCGCGTCATTCTGAGCTTGCAATTCACCGAGGACGGAGGTTTCCGTCCAGCTAGCTAGGGCTTAGATTCTGGGTAGGCAGGGACAGGCTAGATAGGAAGGAGAAGACAACCAACAGCTCTTGTAAGAGCTAAATTCCAGGGAGAAGCTTGTCAGTGTAACGTGGCACTGACGGGCTCAATCGCCGCAACCCAGCTTTCCCAGGATCCTGAATGGAATACACTGTCAGTGTATTCCCGTATACCCGATATATACCCCGATACCCGTTCCAACGGTGTGCCCCCCCACCTTCACCCCAGAAATACCCTGCAAGTCCCCTAGCAATAGAATTGGGGCTATATACACCCACAATTTTTACTACTGGTATACAGTGCCATTGTCTGACTGGGAATTCAAAGAATATATTGGGAATACAAATACCCTCATTTCTTGCTACTGCCATATAGTGCCAGTGTCTGACTGGGAATTCAAAGAATATATTGGGGTTACGTGCACCCACAATTTTTACTACTGGTATACAGTGCCATTGTCTGACTGGGAATTCAAAGAATATATTGGGGTTATAAATACCCTCATTTCTTGCTACTGCCATATAGTGCCAGTTTCTGACTGGTAATTCAAAGAATATATTGGGGTTACATGCACCCACAATTTTTACTACTGGTATACAGTGCCATTGTCTGACTGGGAATTCAAAGAGTATATTGGGAATACAAATACCCTCATTTCTTGCTACTGCCATATAGTGCCATTGTCTGACTGGGAATTCAAAGAATATATTGGGGTTATAAATACCCTCATTTCTTGCTACTGCCATATAGTGCCAGTTTCTGACTGGTAATTCAAAGAATATATTGGGGTTACGTGCACCCACAATTTTTACTACTGGTATACAGTGCCATTGTCTGACTGGGAATTCAAAGAGTATATTGGGAATACAAATACCCTCATTTCTTGCTACTGCCATATAGTGCCAGTGTCTGACTGGTAATTCAAAGAATATATTGGGGTTACGTGCACCCACAATTTTTACTACTGGTATACAGTGCCATTGTCTGACTGGGAATTCAAAGAGTATATTGGGAATACAAATACCCTCATTTCTTGCTACTGCCATATAGTGCCAGTTTCTGACTGGTAATTCAAAGAATATATTGGGGTTACGTGCACCCACAATTTTTACTACTGGTATACAGTGCCATTGTCTGACTGGGAATTCAAAGAATATATTGGGGTTATAAATACCCTCATTTCTTGCTACTGCCATATAGTGCCAGTTTCTGACTGGTAATTCAAAGAATATATTGGGGTTACGTGCACCCACAATTTTTACTACTGGTATACAGTGCCATTGTCTGACTGGGAATTCAAAGAATATATTGGGGTTATAAATACCCTCATTTCTTGCTACTGCCATATAGTGCCAGTTTCTGACTGGTAATTCAAAGAATATATTGGGGTTACGTGCACCCACAATTTTTACTACTGGTATACAGTGCCATTGTCTGACTGGGAATTCAAAGAGTATATTGGGAATACAAATACCCTCATTTCTTGCTGCTGCCATATAGTGCCAGTTTCTGACTGGTAATTCAAAGAATATATTGGGGTTACGTGCACCCACAATTTTTACTACTGGTATACAGTGCCATTGTCTGACTGGGAATTCAAAGAATATATTGGGGTTATAAATACCCTCATTTCTTGCTACTGCCATATAGTGCCAGTTTCTGACTGGTAATTCAAAGAATATATTGGGGTTACGTGCACCCACAATTTTTACTACTGGTATACAGTGCCATTGTCTGACTGGGAATTCAAAGAGTATATTGGGAATACAAATACCCTCATTTCTTGCTACTGCCATATAGTGCCAGTTTCTGACTGGTAATTCAAAGAATATATTGGGGTTACGTGCACCCACAATTTTTACTACTGGTATACAGTGCCATTGTCTGACTGGGAATTCAAAGAGTATATTGGGAATACAAATACCCTCATTTCTTGCTACTGCCATATAGTGCCAGTTTCTGACTGGTAATTCAAAGAATATATTGGGGTTACGTGCACCCACAATTTTTACTACTGGTATACAGTGCCATTGTCTGACTGGGAATTCAAAGAGTATATTGGGAATACAAATACCCTCATTTCTTGCCACTGCCATATAGTGCCAGTGTCTGACTGGGAATTCAAAGAATATATTGGGGTTACGTGCACCCACAATTTTTACTACTGGTATACAGTGCCATTGTCTGACTGGGAATTCAAAGAGTATATTGGGAATACAAATACCCTCATTTCTTGCTACTGCCATATAGTGCCAGTGTCTGACTGGGAATTCAAAGAATATATTGGGGTTACGTGCACCCACAATTTTTACTACTGGTATACAGTGCCAATTTCTAACTAGGAATTCAAAATGCGCAAGGCTCCCGGAAAGGGACGTGGACGAGGCCGTGGGCGAGGTCGGGGGAATGGTTCTGGGGAGCAAGGTAGCAGTGAAGCCACAGGGCGTCCCGTGCCTACTCCTGTGGGGCAGCAAGCATTGCGCCACTCCACAGTGCCAGGGTTGCTTGCCACATTAACTAAACTGCAGGGTACAAACCTTAGTAGGCCCGAGAACCAGGAACAGGTCTTGCAATGGCTGTCAGAGAACGCTTACAGCACATTGTCCAGCAGCCAGTCAGACTCTGCCTCCTCTCCTCCTATTACCCAACAGTCTTGTCTTCCTTCCTCCCAAAATTCCGAAGCTTTACAGAACAATAACCCAAACTGTCCCTGCTCCCCAGAGCTGTTCTCCGCTCCTTTCATTGTCCCTCAACCTGCCTCTCCACGTCACGATTCCACGAACCTAACAGAGGAGCATCTGTGTCCAGATGCTCAAACACTAGAGTCTCCTCCATCTCCGTTCGATTTGGTGGTGGATGACCAGCAACCCACCCTCATCGACGATGATGTGACGCAGTTGCCGTCAGGGCATCCAGTTGACCGGCGCATTGTGCGGGAGGAGGAGATGAGACAGGAGTTGGAAGAGGAAGTGGTGGATGATGAGGACACTGACCCGACCTGGACAGGGGGGATGTCAAGCGGGGAAAGTAGTGTGGATGTTGAGGCAGGTGCAGCACCAAAAAGGGTAGCTAGAGGCAGAGGCAGAGGTCAGCAGCTTAGGCGAAGCCAGGCCACACCCGGAATCTCCCAAGATGTTCCAGTTCGTACCCAGCCCCGAAAAACTCCCACCTCGAGGGCACGTTTCTCGAAGGTGTGGAGTTTTTTCAAGGAATGCGCCGAGGACAGATATAGTGTTGTCTGCACAATTTGCCTCTCGAAATTGATTAGGGGCTCTGAGAAGAGCAACCTGTCCACCACTTCAATGCGCCGTCATTTGGAATCCAAGCACTGGAATCAGTGGCAGGCAGCAACGGCAGGACAAAGGCCGCCTGCCGTTCACGCCACTGCCTCTGCCACTGCCTCTGCCACTGCCACTGCTGACTGTGCTGGCGATGCACTCCAGAGGACGAGCCAGGACACCACTTCATCTGCCTCCGCCACTTTGTTGACTTCTACCTCATCCTTCCCTGGTCCTGTCTTATCTCCTTCTCCTGCACCATCAAAGGCACCATCAGGCGTTTCTTTACAACAACCCACCATCTCTCAGACATTGGAGCGGCGGCAGAAATACACTGCTAACCACCCACACGCGCAAGCCTTGAACGCCAACATCGCTAAACTGCTGGCCCAGGAGATGTTGGCGTTCCGGCTTGTTGAAACTCCCGCCTTCCTGGACCTGATGGCAACTGCGGCACCTCGCTATGCCGTCCCTAGCCGTCACTACTTCTCCCGGTGTGCCGTCCCCGCCTTGCACCAGCACGTGTCACTCAACATCAGGCGGGCCCTTAGTTCCGCGCTTTGCACAAAGGTCCACTTGACCACCGACGCGTGGACAAGTGCATGCGGACAGGGACGCTACATTTCACTGACGGCACACTGGGTGAATGTAGTTGAGGCTGGGACTGCTTCCCAAACTGGCCCGGTGTACCTCGTCTCCCCGCCTAACATTCCTGGCAGGGACACGAGAAGAACACCCCCCTCCTCCTCCTCCTCTACCGCCTCCTCCTCCGCCACCGCCTCCTCCTCCGCTGTTAGATTGACCCCAGCTACGAGTTGGAAACGTTGCAGCACTGGCGTTGGTAGACGTCAGCAGGCTGTGCTGAAGCTGATCAGCTTGGGGGACAGACAGCACACTGCCTCCGAGGTGAGGGATGCCCTCCTCGATGAGACGGCAATATGGTTTGAGCCGCTGCACCTGGGCCCAGGCATGGTCGTTTGTGATAACGGCCGGAACCTGGTAGCAGCTCTGGAGCTTGCCGGACTCCAACATGTTCCATGCCTGGCCCACGTCTTCAACCTAGTGGTGCAACGTTTCCTAAAGAGCTACCCCAATGTTCCAGAGCTACTGGTGAAAGTGCGGCGCATGTGCGCCCACTTTCGCAAGTCGACAGTAGCCGCTGCTAGCTTAAAATCTCTCCAGCAACGCCTGCATGTGCCACAACACCGGCTTTTGTGCGACGTCCCCACACGCTGGAACTCAACGTTTCAGATGTTGAATAGAGTGGTTGAGCAGCAGAGACCTTTGATGGAATACCAGCTACAAAACCCTAGGGTGCCACAAAGTCAGCTGCCTCAGTTTCACATCCATGAGTGGCCATGGATGAGAGACCTTTGTGACATCCTACGGGTCTTTGAGGAGTCCACAAGGAGGGTGAGCTCTGAGGATGCGATGGTGAGCCTTACAATCCCGCTATTGTGTGTTCTGAGAGAATCCCTGATTGACATCAGGGATAACTCAGATCACACAGAGGAGTTAGGGATAGCATCCGATCCGTCACAGCTGGAGAGTAGGTCCACACATCTGTCCGCTTCACTGCGTTTAATGGAGGAGGAGGAGGAGGAGGAGGAGGAAGAAGAGTTGTCCGATGATGTGATGGTGATACAGGAGGCTTCCGGGCAACTTCGAATCGTCCCATTGTTGCAGCGCGGATGGGTAGACATGGAGGATGAGGAGGAAATGGAGATTGAACTTTCCGGTGGGGCCAGAGGAGTCATGCCAACTAACACTGTGGCAGACATGGCTGAGTTCATGTTGGGGTGCTTTACAACCGACAAGCGTATTGTCAAAATCATGGAGGACAACCAGTACTGGATCTTTGCTATCCTTGACCCCCGGTATAAAAACAACATCTCGTCTTTTATTCCGGTAGAGGGGAGGGCCAATCGCATCAATGCTTGCCACAGGCAATTGGTGCAGAATATGATGGAGATGTTTCCAGCATGTGGCGTTGGCGGCAGGGAGGGCAGTTCCTCCAGTAGGCAACCAAGTTCTCACCGGTCCACACAAACGAGGGGCACACTGTCTAAGGTCTGGGACACCTTGATGGCACCCCCTCGCCAAAGTGCCGCCACGGAGGGTCCTAGTGTCACCAGGCGTGAGAAGTATAGGCGCATGTTGCGGGAATACCTTTCCGACCACAGCCCTGTCCTCTCCGACCCCTCTGCGCCCTACACGTATTGGGTGTCGAAGTTGGACCTGTGGCTTGAACTTGCCCTATATGCCTTGGAGGTGCTGTCCTGTCCTGCCGCCAGCGTCCTATCTGAGAGGGTGTTCAGTGCAGCCGGTGGCATCATCACTGACAAGCGCACCCATCTGTCAGCTGAGAGTGCCGACCGGCTCACTTTGATAAAAATGAACCACCACTGGGTAGAGCCGTCATTTTTGTGCCCACCTGTGTAAAGCACCCCAACATGAAACTCCATGTCTGTACTCAACCTCTCCAATTCCTCCGCATCCTCATACTCATCCACCATAAGCGTTGCACAATTCTGCTAATACTAGGCTCCCTCCACCCTGATTTCCCCCAACTCTGCTGGTTAGAGGCTCCCTCCACCCTGATTTCCACCAACTCTGCTGGTTAGAGGCTCCCTCCACCATGAATTTGCCCAAACTGGGCTGTTTAGAGGCTCCCTCCACCATGAATTTGCCCAAACTGGGCTGTTTAGAGGCTCCCTCCACCATGAATTGGTCCAAACTGGGTTTTTTAGAGGCTCCCTCCACCATGAATTGGTCCAAACTGGGCTGGTTAGAGGCTCCCTCCACCATGAATTTGCCCAAACTGGGCTGTTTAGAGGCTCCCTCCACCATGAATTGGTCCAAACTGGGCTGGTTAGAGGCTCCCTCCACCATTAATTGGTCCAAACTGGGCTGGTTAGAGGCTCCCTCCACCATTAATTGGTCCAAACTGGGCTGGTTAGAGGCTCCCTCCACCATGAATTGGTCCAAACTGGGTTTTTTAGAGGCTCCCTCCACCATGAATTGGTCCAAACTTGGCTGTTTAGAGGCTCCCTCCACCATGAATTGGTCCAAACTGGGCTGGTTAGAGGCTCCCTCCACCATTAATTGGTCCAAACTGGGCTGGTTAGAGGCTCCCTCCACCATGAATTTGCCCAAACTGGGCTGTTTAGAGGCTCCCTCCACCATGAATTTGCCCAAACTGGGCTGTTTAGAGGCTCCCTCCACCATGAATTGGTCCAAACTGGGTTTTTTAGAGGCTCCCTCCACCATGAATTGGTCCAAACTGGGCTGGTTAGAGGCTCCCTCCACCATTAATTGGTCCAAACTGGGGTGGTTAGAGGCTCCCTCCACCATTAATTGGTCCAAACTGGGCTGGTTAGAGGCTCCCTCCACCATTAATTGGTCCAAACTGGGCTGGTTAGAGGCTCCCTCCACCATTAATTGGTCCAAACTGGGCTGTTTAGAGGCTCCCTCCACCATTAATTGGTCCAAACTGGGCTGGTTAGAGGCTCCCTCCACCATGAATTTGCCCAAACTGGGCTGTTTAGAGGCTCCCTCCACCATGAATTGGTCCAAACTGGGTTTTTTAGAGGCTCCCTCCACCATGAATTTGCCCAAACTGGGCTGGTTAGAGGCTCCCTCCACCATGAATTGGTCCAAGCTGGGTTTTTTAGAGGCTCCCTCCACCATGAATTTGCCCAAACTGGGCTGGTTAGAGGCTCCCTCCACCATGAATTGGTCCAAACTGGGCTGGTTAGAGGCTCCCTCCACCATGAATTTGCCCAAACTGGGCTGTTTAGAGGCTCCCTCCACCATTAATTGGTCCAAACTGGGCTGGTTAGAGGCTTCCTCCACCATGAATTTGCCCAAACTGGGCTGTTTAGAGGCTCCCTCCACCATGAATTGGTCCAAACTGGGTTTTTTAGAGGCTCCCTCCACCATGAATTGGTCCAAACTGGGTTTTTTAGAGGCTCCCTCCACCATGAATTGGTCCAAACTGGGCTGGTTAGAGGCTCCCTCCACCATGAATTTCCCAAAACTTGGCTGTTTAGAGGCTCCCTCCACCATGAATTGGTCCAAACTGGGCTGGTTAGAGGCTCCCTCCACCATGAATTTCCCAAAACTTGGCTGTTTAGAGGCTCCCTCCACCATGAATTGGTCCAAACTGGGCTGGTTAGAGGCTCCCTCCACCATTAATTGGTCCAAACTGGGCTGGTTAGAGGCTCCCTCCACCATGAATTGGTCCAAACTGGGTTTTTTAGAGGCTCCCTCCACCATGAATTTGCCCAAACTGGGCTGTTTAGAGGCTCCCTCCACCATGAATTGGTCCAAACTGGGCTGGTTAGAGGCTCCCTCCACCATGAATTGGTCCAAACTGGGCTGGTTAGAGGCTCCCTCCACCATTAATTGGTCCAAACTGGGCTGGTTAGAGGCTCCCTCCACCATGAATTGGTCCAAACTGGGTTTTTTAGAGGCTCCCTCCACCATGAATTTGCCCAAACTGGGCTGTTTTGAGGCTCCCTCCACCATGAATTGGTCCAAACTGGGCTGGTTAGAGGCTCCCTCCACCATTAATTGGTCCAAACTGGGCTGGTTAGAGGCTCCCTCCACCATGAATTGGTCCAAACTGGGCTGGTTAGAGGCTCCCTCCACCATGAATTTGCCCAAACTGGGCTGTTTAGAGGCTCCCTCCACCATTAATTGGTCCAAACTGGGCTGGTTAGAGGCTCCCTCCACCACAAATTTGCCCAAACTGGGCTGTTTAGAGGCTCCCTCCACCATGAATTGGTCCAAACTGGGTTTTTTAGAGGCTCCCTCCACCATGAATTGGTCCAAACTGGGCTGGTTAGAGGCTCCCTCCACCATGAATTTCCCAAAACTTGGCTGTTTAGAGGCTCCCTCCACCATGGATTGGTCCAAACTGGGCTGGTTAGAGGCTCCCTCCACCATGAATTTCCCAAAACTTGGCTGTTTAGAGGCTCCCTCCACCATGAATTGGTCCAAACTGGGCTGGTTAGAGGCTCCCTCCACCATTAATTGGTCCAAACTGGGCTGGTTAGAGGCTCCCTCCACCATGAATTGGTCCAAACTGGGTTTTTTAGAGGCTCCCTCCACCATGAATTTGCCCAAACTGGGCTGTTTAGAGGCTCCCTCCACCATGAATTGGTCCAAACTGGGCTGGTTAGAGGCTCCCTCCACCATTAATTGGTCCAAACTGGGCTGGTTAGAGGCTCCCTCCACCATTAATTGGTCCAAACTGGGCTGGTTAGAGGCTCCCTCCACCATGAATTTGCCCAAACTGGGCTGGTTAGAGGCTCCCTCCACCATGAATTGGTCCAAACTGGGTTTTTTAGAGGCTCCCTCCACCATGAATTTGCCCAAACTGGGCTGGTTAGAGGCTCCCTCCACCATGAATTGGTCCAAACTGGGGTTTTTAGAGGCTCCCTCCACCATGAATTTGCCCAAACTGGGGTGTTTAGAGGCTCCCTCCACCATGAATTTGCCCAAACTCTGCTGGTTAGAGGCTCAATCCACCCTGATTTTCAAAACAAATGTTGGTGCCAACCTCAACTTACTACAAGGGCCAAATTCACTGCTGGTGACAAGCTCTCCTCACTGCAAGTGCCAAATACACATGTTTCAAGGTGTTTTCCTACTGTCAGAGAGGTGGTATTGAGTGTGTAAAGTGTGTAGTTGTTAGGCTGTGATGTTGGGGTAATAGAGGGTCTTTGGTGTGTTAGATGCCCCCAGACATGCTTCCCCTGCTGTCCCAGTGTCATTCCAGAGGTGTTGGCATCATTTCCTGGGGTGTCATAGTGGACTTGGTGACCCTCCAGACACGGATTTGGGTTTCCCCCTTAACGAGTATCTGTTCCCCATAGACTATAATGGGGTTCGAAACCCGTTCGAACACACGAACATTGAGCGGCTGTTCGAATCGAATTTCGAACCTCGAACATTTTAGTGTTCGCTCATCTCTATGAGTAAGTCTTTGTGGTGGTCTCGGCGCAGATAGAGAAGGAAAGGGAAATGTTACGGTAGCTGTTGTATGGATGGGATGTGGTTGATGGTTGTGCGTAGAAGGTGCACTGGGGCACCTAAGGTGAATTTTTGCACCAAGGCCGGTGAGGCTTTTTTTAAGCTCCTGGAACGGAAACTCTTCAGCTTGGATAGATGGTGCATTTCAGTTTCTACAACGCAGTACTGTATATTAAGACTGCAAGATTTATGATCGGAAGATTTGGGATGTGGGTGATATATATATATATATATATTTAACGGAGTAACCAAGCTGGAGCTTTTTGTTGTATTTTTTCCCACATCAGATGGAATAAAATACAGACCGAAACAAAGAAATATCAGAAGTCTCATCAAACACATCACAAGTGAAAGATGAGCGGGAAACAGCCACTTGAGCACGAGGCTAGACTGTGGCGAGGAACGCGCGCGGTGGCTTGGTGACCTCTTGGCAGATAATATCGACCCTCAGGCTCTTTTAATCACCCCGGCTCTCTAATAGCGTACAGAAGCTCTGGGCAATGCTGTCATTTTAAGACAGATAAATGGGACAAGTTCTTTGTTGTGCCGCACAGTCCGCTGTTGTCTCCGAGCAGCAGTCAGCAACCGCCTAATCATTAACTAAAAAGTTCTGCTTATTATCCTCGCTGACACATACTGGAGCTTTACTAAACTTTCTCTTACACTGGTGACTGGTACAGATGGCGACAAACACATTCTGACTTTATATGTTATCCAAATTGGAGGGTTAGACCATCAATTGTCCTACTGCCTGGCCTGAGAATCCAGAAGATCACCGTTCCTTTGCGACCATCCCCTGAAAGTATAATATATAACTTTTTTTTTGCTTCCATTTACTAATATGTGTTACTAAAAGTAGACCCTGGACAGAATCAGTCTCCTTCCCCCCTTCCAGCAGCTGACAATATAGACCTCTCTTACGTCCACTGTAGAAGGAGCCTCCCATTTATATAGGGTCAGTCTCTGCTCCTTCACTGTCAAGCAGGCCAAAATATCTATTGGCTATCCTGCAGTGAACAGAAGGTCACTATAGAGAGACCCGTCTGTGGGGAGAGTAATTGAGCATGTATGTCCACCAGTATAAGATACAAAGGGGCTTTATTAGCATGACCGAAGAATGCAAAGCAAAGACTGGTTGGGGGTGGGAGAAGGGGGTGGGGTGTGTGGATTGGGGGTTCATGTGTCCTTGGGGTCATGTCGTTCTTGTTTGGGAAGTGTGGGCATGGGGTGGGCGGGTGATGGCTGGGCTTAAAGTTCTTTGGGTAGAGGGTGGGGGGGTTTAATAGTCTTTGGGGTCTCATCTTCCTCTTGTTTGGTGACAGATGGACATGTATTGGGCAGCGATCTCCACAGTGGCCTCTTCTTCTCCCATTAGGATGTAGAGTTTCCTCTTCTCGTCAGTAGATGTGAAGTCTGGGATGTGGGCAGAGAGTCTTTGGTAGTAGACGGCGCTCACAGCTGAGTATTTGGTGCAGTGCAGCAAGAAGTGGGTCTCGTCTTCTAGGGCCCCCTGGTCACAGTGCTGGCACAGTCTGTTCTCCCGAGGCTTGTATGACTGCTTATGCTGCCCCGTTTCAATCTCTAGATTGTGGGCGCTCAGTCTGTACCGGCTCAGGGTCTGTCTGTGTTTGGGGTGGCGTATTCTCTCCAGGTAGGTGTCCATGGTGTAGTTCCATTGCAGAGATTGGTATACATTGAGTTTCTTGGACTTATTTATTTTGTTTCTCCATTGCTCTTTGTTTGCCTTTATGGTCGCCTTTATTTGGGCCTTGGTCGTCATCTGTTGGTCTTTTTGGTTTGGTGGTTGGCTGTTGTACTTAAATCAGTAGGTGGACATACACATTGCTATACACTTTAAACACCCTAACCCAGCGGTTCTCAACCTGTGGGTCGCGACCCCGGCGGGAGTCGAACGACCAAAACACAGGAGTCGCCTAAAGCATACCTCCTAACCGTCCCGGTCGGTGGGAGGTATGTCCCGTCCTCCCGCCTGGAGGACGCCGATGAGTTGAACACACAGGCGATTAAAGCAGGAGCTGTCACAGGGGGGACATGAAACTGTGGGCAGATGAAGGGGGGGGGGGGGGGGGGTACGGCATGACACTGGGGTCAGAGATGGGGGAAATGAAACTGGGGATGAGATGGGGGACATGAAACTGGGGGCAGAGATGGAGGGGGGGACATGAAACTGGGGGCAGATGAAGGGGTTATATGAAACTGGGGGAGAGATGGCAAGGAGACATATAATGTCCGGGTGACTGTAGGAGGATTATACTGTGTGGAAGCACATGAAAAATTAATGAGAATGGGCGGAGTCAACATAAAAGTGGGCAGGGCTAAATTCGCTGCGGGGTCACAGCATTAGAAAGGTTGAGAACCACTGCCCTAACCCTTTACTTTTAGACTAGAGCCTGAATCTATTGGACTTAATATGAGGACATATATTACCTTCATACTGGTACTATATCATGACCGGTCATAGGTAATAAAAGAATAATGTATACAAATGTATACGAACATTACAATCGTACTGAGCGCTCCCCTAGTTCATATATATGGAGGACAGAACTCGTCTTGATGTTCCTACATGGATATACATGAAATGATAAATCACTTCCGCAGAATGAGAGGAGACCGGGGGAACTTTTATCACTGGCTAATAAACTGAGGCCTATAAAAACACAGGTGACAGAATATTCACATAGATAAATCTATGGGAGGGGCGGAACGTTCTAAACATCGGAGGAGAACTAAACTATAGGGATAAGTATAGAATTTGTCACCAAATGTAAAGATATAGCAGGGCTGAGCGATCCTTTCTTACAGGGATATTATTTTTAGTAGAGCGAACCCTCCGCCATAAACCGATCACAGGGGTCAGAGAGATCTATGGGATAACGTTTAAGCCAGTGTTTGATTTTCCTACAGCACCACCACAGGTGAAGTGAAGCATTACAAAGTTTTCATTATGAACCAAGGGGAGGCCCCTGTAAGAGATGGACATGTTGGGACCTCCAGAGCAAAGGGCTCTCTTTGTAACTGCTCTCCACTAGAAGTAGGTGAACCTCTGAAGATTGGTTTTGTCTTGGGTTCAGACAAAGCAATCCCTCTTATTCGGATTGAACTGGATGTGAAATTATTATATTCTGAGGTCTCTTCAGACCCCAGAGTGTAATAGGTGGAGTCCCATGGGAGGTGTAAAAAAAATAAATAAATAAATAAAATATATATATATATATATATATATATATATATATATATATATACACATACTATCTCTTTCCTCACCTTTTATGGGCCTCGTGATGCATCTGGCTTTCTCTATCAGTCTCCTTGATGATGTCACGAACCCAGGGTGCCCATGTGACCACTGTGCCCCATCAAAGGCCTGAGTAGTGACCCTGGGCACGTGAACTCACCAGGAGAGTGCCAGATACCACAAAGACGGAGGAGGAAGGTGAGTATAAATGTTTTTAAACCTCCCCTTGGCAGTCATTTTTTTCCAAGACAAATCCTAAATTGTTTGGTTTAGTTAAAAAACAAACAATTTGGGATATACTGAGTTGAACTTGGTTCATGCCGAAGCAGTTCGCCCATCTCTACTCTCCACTCTAGCTAGTGGAAGAGGATCCTTATCTGTCCTTATCCTTATCTAAGAGGTTGTCCTGGATTTGGAGAATAGGACTTTCCCCAAAATAGTTTTTTAAGAGGTTGTCTATATAAAACCCTAAAAAATAAGGTATATCTCCATCCCAGTTTCTGGCCGCCTGTTTCGTTCTTTGTCCACAGAGGTCAGGTAGGAAATGAAGCATCTTAGGCGACCAATGACTAGCCTCAGCAGTTTCATGTTGGATACGGGTGATGTCATTGCCAATATGTGACCAATAACCAGCATGCGACCATTGAGGCCAGGGATGGTCTACAGTGGTCACCTGAGCCACTTCATGTCCGGCCTGACTAGTGAAGGGACAAAATGTGATAGGGGGCCCAACATGGGGGGGATAGGTGAGTATTCCTTATTTTTAAATGTTTTTATTTTTTCCTGGAAAACCCATTGGAACCCGTTTTCCTTCAGATGTAGAAGCATGAACATACTTGGAGTCAAGGGCGTTGATACAAGGGTTGCAGAGGTTCCTGGACCATGAATGGGTCCCAAACCCATTGGAACCCATTTTCCTTCAGATGTAGAAGCATGAACATACTTGGAATCAGGGGCGTAGATACAAGGGTTGCAGAGGTTCCTGGACCATGAATGGGTCCCAAACCCATTGGAACCCGTTTTCCTTCAGATGTAGAAGCATAAACATACTTGGAATCAGGGGAATAGATACAAGGGTTGCAGAGGTTCCTGGACCATGAATGGGTCCCAAACCCATTGGAACCCGTTTTCCTTCAGATGTAGAAGCATGAACATACTTGGAATCAGGGGCGTAGATACAAGGGTTGCAGAGGTTCTTGGACCATGAATGGGTCCCAAACCCATTGGAACCCGTTTTCCTTCATATGTAGAAGCATGAACATACTTGGAATCAGGGGCGTAGATACAAGGGTTGCAGAGGTTCTTGGACCATGAATGGGTCCCAAACCCATTGGAACCCGTTTTCCTTCATATATAGAAGCATGAACATACTTGGAATCATGGGCGTAGATACAAGGGTTACAGAGATTCCTGGACCATGAATGGGTCCCAAAGGTCTCTCTGTCCCATAAAATATACCCTTGTTGTAAATGATACAAGGTAAGTAGGGGCCACTTTACAGATACATTGGAAGTTACGCCTCCTGGCTTATAAAAGTGAATTTTTTGTTACCCCTTTAAGGCTGTGGGTTGTGTGTCATTGCAAGAAATGTCAGCAGTGGATGCTGAAAAAGTCATCCTCGCTCTGTCTACGAGCGCCGCTTCAATTAACCAATATGTGCTTGTTTCAGAGAGTTTTCAAGATGGAAATGTCACTAATCTGATTACAAAACATCAGTTCTCATATACGGCCGACGCTTTCCAAAAGTTTAAAAAATGCCCGCATGTATTTCCGACGCGCGGCGAGAAGCAATTTTTGTACTTAGCCGTGTCAGTTTCATTTACAATTCATGATAATTCAAGCAAATATTGGAGGTAACAAATTAGAAAGACTGTCAGCCCGTTTAAGGTGTGATTTATGGGTTTTGGAATGTTATAGCTGAATTAGATGGTCGCGCTTCAATAATTCACGAGGATTAAGTCACCTCTTCTGAGTGGAATCATGGGGAGGCCCGCTCAATTACCGCCTAATGGCTGCATATTACCAAGGTAATGTCACAAATGCTGCACCGTTTCCACTTGAGAAGTTTGCCTTTGGTCTAAGTAAAATGCTAATTTTTGGCTTCGTCCCGATCCAGGATCCAAAAAGAAACGTAAAAAAATTCTACGCTAAGAAGTGAAGCAATGAAGCAAGGATTGAGGAAGTTGGAGGTGTCTTTGGCTGGCCATTAGTAGTTCTCACTTTGTGGGTGGCGTAGCACCAGATAAGTCTGGGGAAGTTTTAGGGTTAAATATGGTGGTTTTATGGGTAGACTTAATAAGACATCCCCTATAAATGTACATGGACCCTGACGCACCAGAAGCCTCACTGGCTCCTGATCACGCCACATGGGTAAACAATCATGGATGGGCCACAGTAGTGCAAATGGACAGTTGAGTGTTACGCAATCTCCCCCAATGTTGAGCAACACAGGTTCCAGAAGCCAAACCCAGTTTGATCACCTGCCCAGTTTCTCCCAAGTTTCAAGCGGAAAAATTGTCCATGTCCTCTGAATACGAACTACAATTATACAGTATTATAATATTATAAGGGAATTTTTCGGTATATGGTAATATTAGGCTAGATTCACATCTACATTGGAGTCTTGGACGTTGCAGTTTCCGTCGAAAATCACCAGATAAGAAAATTGTGCCAGAATGACTTCTTCATCCAGCAGAGTTAAAAAGAAGGCACACCCGACAGATCCCATTATAGTCAACGGGGTCCATCAGGCTCGGCTTGTGTGCGATTTTAGCGGTCCGTCTGTCCATGTTCTAGTTCTCCTATAACGGATACATTGATGCTAGTGTGAACCTAGCGTAATTTAGATACTGCTTATAACTAAGGCTCTAAGTGGCAGTGTTATCTTGACTAGGGTTGAGCTGATCGTGAAATTTACTCGATCGCCAATCGGAATCCAATCCCGATCGCTCAACAATACTTGACACTATACTATATGGTGGTATGGAAAAAATACATGGGTGGAAATTTTGAGAAAAATTGTCTAGAAATAGCAAGTGGGGTTCATAGGTGTTGATTAGAGATGAGCGAACAGTAAAATATTCAATATTCGTTATTCGTTTCGAATAGCCACTCAATATTCGACCATTCGACTGAATATCAAACCCTATTATAGTCTATGGGGAAAGATGCTTCGTTTCACAGGATCCCACCATTTGACTCAGAAGGGTCACCAAGTCCACTATGACACCTCAGGAAATGATGCCAACACCCTGGAATACAACTGGGACAGCAGGGGAAGCATGTCTGGGGGCATCTAACACGCCCAAGTCACTGTATTACCTCAATATCACAGCTTATCAACTAGACACTTTCTAAACTCAATAGAACCTCTATGAAAGTTGAAAAATACTTGGAAACCTTCGTTATTCCACAATAGTATGGACAGAAACACAAATTTAAAGCTAAAGAAACATTAGCATGCACCCCTTTAAAACACATTGCCCATGACAACCACAGATGGCATAGGCAATGGGAAATGCAACAGTCCCCACAAAGAACTGTCATTGTGGATGTGTGTGTGTGTGTGTGTGTGTGTGTGTGTGTGTGATGTGATGTGGTAAGACCTTCCAAAATTCACTTTTCTGGCCCTTAACGTGAGCCCTTCCAAATTAAGTTACAGGCCCATAAACTGAGCTACCAGCAGAAATGGAGGCCCTTTCACTTAGTTCAGCCTTGCACCAACAGAGTTTTTTGCCCTTTGGCTGAGTTGAGCCTTGCACCAGCAGAGTGTTAGCCCCTATAAAATTCTTAGCCCCTAAAACAGTGGTTCCAGAACCATCCCTCTCATTGTGTTGGATTGATGCAGTGGATTGGACTGAGGACCCAGACATTGACCTTGATTTTGATTGGGAAATTGATAACATTTTGGCATCAAGTCCTGTTGGTATCTTTTATTTAGAGGGCCGCAAAGATGGAGAATTGTCTGAAACCACTACTACCGGTAATGGTCCTCTAATATGAGACTCTACATTACCTCTACAGGGTTCTGATCAGGTGTTAATAGTCCAAACAACATGCTCCAGTACTTTAGCTGTAGATCAGAAACCACTTTCCCTTCCGACACCAGATTTAACCAAGCTTCATAATCATCATCCTGCTGAGATGGAGCCACTAAAGGAAACCTTGCCTTCAAAGGCATGTCCTGGAGCTGCGACTGAGCCAAATCTAAACAGAGTCCTTTGGAACGGAACAAAATTCCGGCCGGATTGAATTTCTGTGTCTCCCAGGTAGGTTTTGAGGTTACACACCGTGAAAAACTGGATTGAGTGGACATAGCCTGACTCAATTTCTGTGCCTCCCACCTAGGTTTTGGGGTACACACCCTGGATATTTGGAGTGAGCGTACACAGCCTGACCTAATTGCTCTGTATCCCTGTTTTGGGGTTACACATTGCCTGAAAAGCTGGTTTGCACATATATAGCCGGAACTAACTGCTCTGTATTCCTGCTATTTTGTGGGGGGACACCCCTGGAAAAGCTGGTTTTACTGTGTATGCCGTGTGGTATTGGATTGGAATCAAATACCTCGAACGGCCTGATATTCCATCGAATACCTATTCGATTGAACGGCGTTCGCTCATCTCTAGTGTTGATCAAGGTCCATTTTTTATAAAATACTTCGTCAATGAGTTTCAACAGGAAGTGCAGCCACTCTCGCCAGACCTCAGTCCAGAGCGGAACTGATTGAGCCCCATTTTGTTACTTAGTTTTCTAGGACTTGCTCTTAGTTTTACCGTTTTTTTGTTTCTCCTTGTTTCCCGATACATCCACAGGATTCTAAAGCCGTTGTGTAGAAAATTATGCAGCGATTAATGTCCTTCCTCAACCTCACCAACTGTTTATAACGCATTACATATTCCTCCTCTCACTTCAAATATGCTTCTGTTTTCATCTCTCAGATTAACTTGGCTCAATGTGTAGAGCTCCTACAGATCACAGCTCTGTTTCGCAGTCTTTCAGTGTTCCAAAACTTTTCAGTCCGATCATAACAATCAAAAAGTTTTTTAAAGTTTAATTTTGTGGGTTCGAAATTGAAACAACCACTGAAAATGACCAGAGTCCATCCTCATAGACAACGTAGCTGGTTCATGCAGAGTGAGCCTGGAGATATATTGACTCAAGCATTGGCTTGGATATCGGGTGTTGGTGTACAAATCTCAACCCAAGTCTCAGGACAAATTTCACGTTGGATTCCAGTATTTTCAAGACTCTATGCTAAGGATTTGTCATCTCTGTGATTATCCTCAGTCTTCATACAAGAATATATATTGTAGTATGTGCAAGATCTGAGGAGAAGGAGCAGGACACAGGGATTCTCCAAATCTCCCCTTGCACTAGGATTCAGCTCCAATCTACCAATCCAGTGTGACATAGCTATAGAAGCATGCAACGTTGTCAGGCCCTACAGGGAGGGGGAGAAGGTCCAAGTCAAGCTATGCCACCTAGGAGTTCTACAGGGCTGGCTTCTAGTGCCATGCTATATAAACTTGATCAACCAGCTGGTGATGGTTCTGACCTTGTTGACAAGTTTCATTGATCTTTGGATGTCCCTTTTGTCATTGGTGTACACTAATATCTGAAGTGGCTTACTGACTCCAGAGCTATGACTTTTGTCAAATGAGAAAGTGGAAGACATCAATGGCTGTCCAAAGAGCCAGACCCAGATGTTATTTTTGCACTTGAGAAAGGGCCGGTGTTTGGCCCGAAACGCGTCATGCTGATCTGTCTTTATACCTACCTTCTTAATTGGGAATTCTTGGCTTGTGTCTCTTTTTCATCACCAGCGAGCTCGGATCTCCTGCCACGGACCTTTGGTCCTTGCTGTTTTCGTTTATTGTCTCTACATTCCCCTGGTATACAGGTTGAACCGCTGCCACTCTCACTTGGAATCTGTATCCTTCAGTGATCTTGGGGGTTGTGACTATTCACAACCTCGCAAACTGAAAGGCCATCTGGTCAAATTCAACAATTAAATTATTTCGTAACCTATATGGTTGAAATACTACACTTAGTGCGCTCGGTGTCTCTCTCCCTCTGTTTCCACGAGACACATAAAGAGAAACCTAGAGGCACACGACAAAAACCTTATAGATAAATTAAGAAAACCCTAAAGAACATGAAGAGAAACCTAAAAACAAATGTAGAGAAACTTACAGACAGGAGAAGAACCCTACAGAGAGACACCCGAAAGACACGTAAAGAAAACTCTAGAGACAAGTATAGAGTCACTTGAAGAGATCTCTAGAGACACCAGAAGAAAACCCTAAAGGCACATAAAGAGAACACCAGAGACACATGAAGAAAACTCTAGAGACACATGAAGAAAACCCTAAAGACATGCTGAGAACCTTAGAGACACATGAAGAAAACCCTAAACACATAAAGAAAACCATCGCCAATCAGTGGACAACACTGCTAAAGAGTAGGATGAAAGACGACCTATGGAAAAACAGTGTCTCCTCGCAACCACTGGTCCTTACTCGCCATGAAACCCTTTATATGACAAGTCCTTGGCTGACAAACCACAATATTAAACCTAAAACCATTGCAATAGCTTGTTGTCTTACCCTGTAGATAACCATCACCATAGGTCTTGTCTCTTAGCTCCATAGCTGACCCACTAGCTTTACATGCTATACGTATATTCAGGCGAAGAATCATGTGACACGATGTCATAAGGTAGTGCCCCATTTCATTATGTGGGTGTTTTGGGTGTTATTGACTAATATTGCAGTGTGACAACACAACAATATCTCTCCAAGGCAGCCAAATTGTTAGGAATAGACCTGGGACCTTTATAGCTGCGACAGTGAGGTTGCCAGTCTTTTGTTTTCACTTTCTGGTTTTCTGCTCGTCTATCTCCTGAGTCTTTATTAGACCACTTCCATCTTTTCCGCACTGTTGGCTATTCAGTATTCCTGGTGGTTAAGCTATTTCAACTTGAACCTGCTTGTTATTTGTTTCTGACCCTCTGGCTTCGTTATCTGACTTCCGAATCTGCCTTACACTTCTCTCTGTTACGACCCCTGCTCGCCTCCTAGACTTTCCTAGACTCTCTGCTCAACCAATTTTGTACCACGCTGATCTCTCATTGCCAACCGGACTGTTGACGATTCTCCTGCCTGATCTTATTGTACTGCGCTGACCTCTTTTTACCAGCCAGAACGGCGACCACATTTATTACTCTGCCATCTAGCCTGGCAGCCATGCTCTCCTCCAATCTCGGATGCTTCCCGACCTTCTGCTAGGTCCAGCACAATCTTGGGGGGGTTGTACTGTTTTTCTGGATCTGGTGTTACCTGTGGTGTACGGAGCCTGCTGAACCCCCTCAATAGCTGCTAACTCTGGCTGAAGGAAGCTGCCAAGTCCAACCCCACCACTAGGGGCTCTGGTGAACACGTCCAGAGGCTGGACCTGGCTCTCTTGTGAAGTCAGGGGTGAACCTAGTCTTTTTGCCGCCTGAGGCGGACGTCAGAGAGCCCCCCCCCCCGGAGGAGGGGGCAGAGTGGAGGGGGTGGAGCCGAGCAGAGGGGGCGGAGCGGATGGGGCAGAGCCGAGTGGAGGGGGCGGAGCGGGCAGCGTAAGCAGGCAGAGAGCAGGCAGGGAGAGGACCTGCTCTCTGCTAAGCGTGAGGGACAGCCGCTGGAGCAGCGCTACGTCCACAGGGCCGCCCCAATACACCGCTCGGTGACGGTGACGCTAAGCCAGTCCAGTGTCCACCCCCCCGGAGCCCCGACATGGTGCCGCCTGAAGCGGTTGCTTCAAGTCGCCTCATGGGAGGTGCGGAGCTGTGTGAAGTACAGGGTGCTTGGGGGTGTTTGACCATAGTTTCTAGTAAAACCTGGTTTTCTAAAGTCTAAGTTTTGAACTGTATTTGCTCTTAACACAATTCAGTAATTTTGCACAATTAGCTATACAAGAGGATCATTATACAATAGTAAATAGCATATGCGTAATTATAAATAAAACAATGGAATAATCAGACACGTAATAATACTCCGAGGCTGCGTGGGGGCCATATTGGAAGGTAAAATTAATGAATCTGTATTTCGGCGTGCTATATCTCATTAGCGCCTCATACAACACATCAATTATAATGTCACAAGCAAACCAATTGTTAGATTGTAAATTACATACACGATCGGAAATCTGAAATTACCGGCGTAGATAATTAGCGGCGGTTCGTTACTGACGTGCTGCAGTGGCCGCGGTCATCTGTAGACCAGTATCTAGACATTAGGACTTCAAAGTCGGATAAAACTGGTGCTCGGAACCGTCGTGCAACCAAAACGTGTGTGTGACATAGTTATACATGGATGCTATGAATTATCAGTAAAATTCCCTTCATCGAGGATTTTAGACATCGAACATTTTGGTTTTCTGAAGTTTATTCACCCAAAAGATCTTAGAATCTAAAGTTATCTGGTATCTAATAGGTTTAAAATTCTAGTCCAAGAAGTTTGATAACTCTGCATGGAATTGTCCCATAATCTGATATTCAGAAATTCTGTTAATCTGAAATTTGAAATTTGATAATTCTGTATTTCATGGTTCGAAATCCCTACATTTTGATAATTCAGCATGTGATAAAGTACAGATCAAGTATCATATGGTCGGCTGATTCTGTTATCCGTTATTTGATAGTCTACAATTCCGGATCTACTAGTTTAAAATTTAATAATCCTGAATTCATTAGTTCACAATTTCTAATAAAACAATTTTGCAAAATCCATGAATTCAGGTTAATTCTATAGTACCCCGATTTATTTACAATAGTTTATGACTTTCTGCTGGTGTATCTTTAAGTGGACCAAACCAATGTGGTTGAAGTAAAGTCGGTGGTACGTTACTCGATTTAGATCATTGTAGTTTGGAGAAGACTAAGGGCAGTCCCGTATTCCCTCGCTAGGGATTGGAGGTATATACTGGAGTGCTCTAGTTAGAATGAAAAAAGTGTCAACTTCATAATCGTTTTGTTTCCTCTGTTCACTTCTTGGGAAAAGTGTGTGACACGGGAGAACAGACTGTGCCAGCACTGTGACCTGTGGGCCCTAGAAGACGAGACCCACTTCCTGCTACACTGCACCAAATACTCAGCTGTGAGGGCCGTCTACTACCAAAGACTCTCTGCCCACATCCCAGACTTCATATCTGCAGACGAGAAGAGGAAACTCTACATCCTACTGGGAGAAGAAGAGGCCACTGTGGAGATCGCTGCCCAATACGTGTCCAGCTGTCACCAAACAAGAGGAAGATGAGACTCCACGGACTGTTATATTTATCCCAATACACCCGCCCCACCCCACCCCCACCTCCAACCCCCCCATATAGCAGTCACCAACGAAGAGGAAGATGAGACTCCATGGACTGCTATATTTATCCCAATACACCCGCCCCACCCCCACCTTCAACCCCACCCCCCCATATAGCGGTCACCAACGAAGAGGAAGATGAGACTCCATGGACTGTTATAACCCAAACCACCCCCCCATACCCACCCAACCCAACTCCCCCCCCCCGCCCACTTTACTAGCTTTGGCAATGCCAAATACCTATTCGGACGTGCCAATAAAGCATTTTTTGATTTGATTTGATTTGACATAGACTGTAAGGGGAATTTCTGGAGAGACCTCATAGGTAGAGCCTACTATATGAGCCTCAGGCCAGGCCAGAAAACCTTTAGAAACCTTCACCTTGCAGCTGAAGTGCTTGCAGGCAGTAACGTAACTAGGAATGGTGGGGCCCCGTGGCGAACTTTTGACATGGACCCTTCCTGACCAACACCGAAGACCTCGACCGACCGACCCGCCGCCGCATTCCTGCGCGCTTTATTATGCCCCATAGTGACCCCTGCACACAGTATTATGTTCCATAGTGTCCCCTGCACACAGTATTATGCCCCATTGTGGCCCCTGCACACAGTATAATGCCCCATAGTGGCCCCTGCACACAGTATTATCCCCCATAGTGGCTCCTACACACAGTATTATGCCCCATTGTGGCCCCTGCACACAGTATTATGTCCCATAGTGGCCCCTACACACAGTATTATCCCCCATTGTGGCCCCTGCACACAGTATTATGTCCCATAGTTTCCCCTGCACACAGTATTATACCCGATAGTGGCCCCTGCACACAGTATTATCCCCCATAGTTTCCCCTGCACACAGTATTATCCCCCATAGTGGTGCCTGCACACAGTATTATGTCCCATAGTGGTCCCTGCACACAGTATTATCCCCCATAGTGGCTCCTGCACACAGTATTATCCCCCATAGTTTCCCCTGCACACAGTATTATGTCCCATAGTGGCCCCTGCACACAGTATTATGTCCCATAGTGGCCCCTGCACACAGTATTATCCCCCATAGTGGCCCCTGCACACAGTATTATCCCCCATAGTTTCCCCTGCACACAGTATTATGCCCCATAGTGGCCCCTGCACACAGTATTATGTCCCATAGTTTCCCCTGCACACAGTATTATGTCCCATAGTGGCCCCTGCACACAGTATTATCCCCCATTGTGGCCCCTGCACACAGTATTATGTCCCATAGTGGCTCCTGCACACAGTATTATGTCCCATAGTGGCCCCTGCACACAATATTATAGCCCATAGTGGCCCCTGCTCACAGTATTATCCCCCATTGTGGCCCCTGCACACAGTATTATGTCCCATAGTTTCCCCTGCACACAGTATTATGTCCCATAGTGGCTCCTGCACACAGTATTATCCCCCATAGTGGCCCCTGCACACAGTATTATGTCCCATGGTTTCCCCTGCACACAGTATTATCCCCCATAGTGGCCCCTGCACACAGTATTATGCCCCATAGTGCCCCCTGCACACAGTATTATGCCCCATAGTGGCCCCTGCACACAGTATTATGCCCCATAGTGGCCCCTGCACACAGTATTATCCCCCATAGTGGCTCCTGCACACAGTATTATCCCCCATAGTGGCCCCTGCACACAGTATTATGTCCCATGGTTTCCCCTGCACACAGTATTATCCCCCATAGTGGCCCCTGCACACAGTATTATGCCCCATAGTGCCCCCTGCACACAGTATTATGCCCCATAGTGGCCCCTGCACACAGTATTATGCCCCATAGTGGCCCCTGCACACAGTATTATCCCCCATAGTGGCCCCTGCACACAGTATTATCCCCCATAGTGGCCCCTGCACAGTATTATGTCCCATAGTGCCCCCTGCACACAGTATTATGTCCCCATAGTGGCCCCTGCACACAGTATTACCCCCCATAGTGGCTTCTGCACACAGTATTATGCCCCATAATGAACACCCATGAACAATTATTATACTCTGAGGTCTTTTCAGACCTCAGAGTATAATAATCGGAGACCCAGGGGAGACAAACATAAAAAAGTCACTATTACTTACCTATTTCCTGCTCCCCTGCAGTCTTCGGTGGTGTCGTCCTTCTTTAATGACGTACCCACGTCACATGACCCGGGACGCAGGACAACTAGGCCCGAAGCCTGCCCGGAGCGTGGAAAAGTAAGTAACACATTTATTATGTTCCTTTACCTTTCCGGAGCCTCCTATCATTAAGTCTGAAAAGACCCCCAATTATAATGATAGTGCTTGTAGGGCCCACGGTGTCACTTACCGATCCCGGTCCCTGGCAGAATCGATAACTAAATAGGGCCCGTTACCGGCTAGTGTTACTCCAGCTGGTAACGGCCTATTAAAAAATGAAAAAAAACCCACAATGGTAGCGTCTGTCGCCTGGCCCCTAATGTACCAGGCCCTGTGGCAGCCGCTACACTTGCTACCCCGGTAGTTATGACACTGGTTGCAGGTATTTTATGGGAAGGAGTATACGTCTTGAGGAGACTGCAAGACACTGACTGACCCCAAGGAGAACCATCATTAAACTGAGCTCCAGCCCAGTGGTTACCAAGTATGGTTACTCCATCTTGTGAATGTTTACACTATTCATCCTTACCATTGGAGTCCTCATCATAACTCATCTACCATCACGGGCACCTCAACCACCATCAGGCTCAGGAAGTCTCACTGGAGGGAATCGCCCTGGGGAATATTACTACCACCAGTATGGGAAAAATATGCAAATCTGTTTCCCAAGATGTAAATAGGAAAACAGTGCCTCTGTTTACTATCCTCTAGGGGCAGCCCCCTTATACATTATGCCCGACTTTTTCAACAAGCCTTAATGCTTTGATGCGGGATTTAGCCAAATCTTGGGAAACAGATTTGCATATTTTTCCCATAATTCCCCCAGTGAAGCAAAAAAGGCTTTTGTAAGTCTCCATACGCCTGTGAAGGTGATCTCTCCTCAAGCAGTGATAATATCCCCAGAACCTGGTCTAGAAGTCTCATCTCTGCCAAATCAGTTTTTCCCAAGCTGTGTTGAGGAGATGCAACCAGATTGAAACAGCGCTGTCCACAGCTGGGATACTGATTTGCCTAAATCCCGCATCATAGCATTAAAGGGGTTGTCCCATCACAAGGATCCTATCTATACTGCTTGTTAATGTGGATTTAAGACTTTTCCTAAATGCATTGCTTCAGCAAAACTGCTTTGTTTGTCCACTATCTTACTTTATTCATTTCTTTGTTGACACATCCCTTGACTTATCTGGTCAAAAGTCAAGTGATGTATCTGCTGCTCTCAGGGGGGAGGGGGGAGGGGCTAAGTGCACGGGAGAGAGCCTGGAGGGGGGGTAGTTTACCCTTTGGGGGGAAGGGACCGCCAATACAGACCCGGCATCCGCAGTAATAGAGAGGCGGATGCCGGGGAGGGTTAGACGATAGCACAGGTGCCTGCGACATCGCTACACTCCTGCCCTGCATGAAGTCAGCAGCGGCAGGAGCAAAGCTGCTATTCCGGAGGGGGAGGGGGGGGCGGAGGAGCGGAATAGCATTGCGAAGACTGGAGAACTGACTGGTCTCACCATCTATGAGCGTGCACGTAGGGCCAGCGGCATAGAAGTGACGTCATCTTGCCGCTGGCTTTGCATATGTAATCCCGCCCACCAATGACGCAACAAAGCAGGAAGAAAGAAGATTTTACAGCAGCGAAGACTGGTGAGTATACGACGTAGGAATACCCCTTTAAGGCTTGTTGAAAAAGTCAGGCATGATGTATAAGGGGGCTGTCCCTAGAGGGCAGCAAACAGAAGCACTGTTTCCTATTTGCATCTTGTGAAACAGATTTGCATATTTTTCCCATAATCCCCCAGTGGAGTGAAAAAGGCTTTTGTAACCCTCCATACAAATGTGACGGTTATCTCTCCTTAATGAGTGATAATATCCCCAGTACCACCAGTATCTACACTACAGGATGCCCCTCTCCATTGCACAAGCGCCTGTGGAGTACTTGAGGTCTACCGTCACCGTGACCATGACTACTCCCATCCTTCCTGTTTTCTCAACCAAGTTGCTGCCCTTCTAATAGACTATACCATTAAATGATCCTGAACTATCCAATAATCTAAGACCTAGTCGTAGCAGGACCAGTTTTAGATAATGGTAAACTCAGCAATCGGTCCCTATTTCCAAGACTAATACAGCGAACCTGGAACCAGGATGGAGGATACCATCGAGCAATACTAAGTGTGAACTATGTGGCGGTATCGTCATAACACTATATGGCAGTATTATATGAAACAAATTTTTTTGTCTTCCATAGAACTGTACAAGCAGAAAAGTAACCGTTCGACCACATATTGAGCTCTGCTACATGTCTACTTGATAAGTGACAACCCAGCTGAGGTCTAAGTAGCAGAATGAAAGCTGTTTTCTGGCCGAGAGCGGTAATTCTGCCCAGGGCCATGTTAGGGGGAAGCGAACACAAGACATTGAGATTAGCGACAGTGTCCCACCTGACCTAATGTAAACAGTCGGCACGCGGCGTGCCGGCTTCCGTGCTGTAAAAGGTCAGCCTCCATTTACTGAAGGGTTCCATTAGAAAGCAGGTAACCTTTCCAGAGCTAATATTATTCTACACAGGGGTTACAGAGGTTCAGCCGTTCTCGGATCCAGCAAACACGGAATTGACAGTAGCGAGGCATTTACCGATCTCGGCGCCTGCACGGCTTCCCATTACTCTAGTAATAAGTATCCCGGTGAGATAATTATAACAGTAGAGTATACAAGACAAATATAGACACCACATCTATATACCTCAATACATTTTATAAATGGACCATCTTAATTCTCTCCAATTGCTCTGACCCCGGTAAGCAGGGCTAAGATGGATGATATTAGATGGGTCCCGGGTCGGAAGGTGTACTAGTCTTCTTATGGAGATTTCCTTTGCAGGCCAACTTGCGGTGTGCAGGGACTATGCCAATAAGTCTGTCTTGGTAGAAAAAGCCCTAGCATCATTTTTTGGAAGGTGGCTCCTTAAAGATCATTGCATGGCTTACCAACAACCTAGTGGCATGATCTGGGAATAAACCCAAGTGAGTTTGGGGGTTATTGTCCCTCAGGAGTGCAAAACAGGGTACCATCTGGCTAGGTGAGACCTAGAAGGCTTGTCACATGTTTGTTCCCTTGAACTTAGGGCAGCACTAGTGTTTGTACTCCTGAAGTATGACCAAGTGTCTCCGGGGGTACGCACAACAGTGAGAATCCCTCCCCCAACAGTAGTTTGTGGGGTTTGTCACCCACAAACTACAATTATATTCTCAGGGTATCTTTGGACCTTGAGGCCGCGATGAGGTAATAAAACATAACAGTGTTACTTACATGTCCTGGGCTCTGGCGCTTCTCCCCGTGCTGCTCCAATCTACAGAGACGACGTCAGGCAGTCACATGTATCACATAGCGTAATTATACAGCGAGAACAGATATTGTAAGAAAATCCCTATTTATGTGGGATTATTACTGTAGGGGCCACTATGGAACATTGTACTGCATGGAGAGATGACTGTGGGGCATTATACTATATGAAGGGGCAATTATGGGATATTATACTGTGTGGTAGGGCCACTATGGGACATTATATTATATGGAAGGACCACTATGGGACATTATACTCTGTGCAGGGGCCACTATGGGACATAATACTGTGTGCAGGGGCCACTATGGAGCATAATACTGTGTGCAGGGGCCACTATGGGGGATAATACTGTGTGCAGGGGCTACTATGGGACATAATACTGTGTGCAGGGGCCACTATGGGACATAATACTGTGTGCAGGGGCCACTATGGGGATAATACTGTGTGCAGGGGCCGCTATGAGACATAATACTGTGTGCAGGGGCTACTATGGGACATAATACTGTGTGCAGGGGCCACTATGGGGCATAATACTGTGTGCAGGGGCCACTATGGGGCATAATAATGTGTACAGGGGCCACTATGGGGCACAATACTGAGTGCAGGGGCCACTATGGGACATAATACACTGTGCAGGGGCCACTATGGGACATAATACTGTGTGCAGGGGCTACTATGGGACATTATACTCTGTGCAGGGGCCATTATGGGACATTATACTCTGTGCAGGGGCCACTATGGGACATAATACTGTGTGCAGGTGCCACTATGGGACATAATACTGTGTGCAGGGGCCAGTATGGGGAATAATAGTGTGTGCAGGGGCCACTATGGGGCATAATACTGTGTGCAGGGGCCAGTAAGGGACATAATACTGTGTGCAGGGGCCACTATGGGACATAATACTGTGTGCAGGGGCCAGTAAGGGACATAATACTGTGTGCAGGGGCCACTATGGGGGATAATACTGTGTGCAGGGGCCACTATGGGACATAATACTGTGTGCAGGGGCCACTATGGGACATAATACTGTGTGCAGGGGCCACTATGGGACATAATACTGTGTGCAGGTGCCACTATGGGACATAATACTGTGTGCAGGTGCCACTATGGGACATAATACTCTGTGCAGGGGCCACTATGGGACATAATACTGTGTGCAGGGGCCACTATGGGACATAATACTGTGTGCAGGGGCCAGTATGGGGAATAATAGTGTGTGCAGGGGCCACTATGGGGCATAATACTGTGTGCAGGGGCCAGTAAGGGACATAATACTGTGTGCAGGGGCCACTATGGGGGATAATACTGTGTGCAGGGGCCAGTAAGGGACATTATACTGTGTGCAGGGGCCGCTATGGGACATTATACTGTGTTCTCTATGGAGAACATCCGATACTGAGGGATCCCAGTGACTATAATGGGGTCCGTCAGGTCTGTTATTTTCTCCCTGACATCACTGAGTAAAGAAGTCGGACCGGCACATCAGCCCTATCAGACGGTCTCTGAACGCAGAAATGAACGTAGCCGTAATCAAGCAAAAGTCACGGAAACGTCATCGCATACGACCGCCACGTCTCCTCTTACAGCCCAGATAGAAATCTGAGCAGACCCAGCCCCCCTCCCCCACACCCCCAGTAATTAGTACAGAAAACAATTAACGGCCAGTGAGATGCGGCTCCACCAATTATTTTTTAATCATGGAAATGAGAGGAAGTTTCATAAAAGCCGAGGAAAATAATGGTGGGGGGTTTTTAGTGCAGCTTTGTTAATGATCTTACAAGGCGCGGCGAGCTGTGTAAATTATCCAGGAAAATAACTCTCATTTCAGTCAATTTGTAAAGGGCGTCCGCTCCGCGTTCTGCAGATCTGCGAGATTTACAGGGAAGATATCGATAATTCGGCCATAAACCTACCAAACCTCCCATAATAATGAGATATTACGGGGTGTGGATAATTTTGCAACCTTCTGTAGCTCTACTTATATCTATAGTTATTAACATAAAGGGATTTTGCAAGCGGTGTAGATTAAAGCGCAGGGACCGCTTGGTGTACGCAGCTCCTATGCAGATCTCTGGGTCCTTTTCAACCTGTTTTCTATAGGATGCAAAAGGAGAAGCAGATGCAGGTGTGATCAGTAACAGGGATCGGTAAGTGAGGCCATGGGCCCGCGAACCCCAACACACACTCCTATCATTATACTGTGGGGCTTTTCAGACCCTGGAGTATAATGATCGGAGGGCCAGGGCATGTGGGGCAACATAAAAAACTGTGTTATTTACCTCCTGCGCTCCAGCAGTCTAGGGTCTATTTGATGGTGTCCCAGACGTTACGTGGTGCAGGCCAGCGTCGCACCGCCTCAGGTGACGTCTGGTCCAACATTGAAGAGGGAGGAAATCAGCGGGGAGTGGGCCGGAGCCAGGGAGAGGTAAGTAGCAGTGTTTTTTATGTTTGTATTCTCCCCTGGGTCTCTGTTCATTATACTAATAATGATACTCTACTAATATACTAATACATTGTTCATGGGTCCACTATGGGGTTATAATACTGTGTGCAGGGGCCACTATGGGGTAATAATAATATTTACAGGGGCCACTATGGGACATAATACTGTGTACAGAGGCCATTATGGGGGATAATACTGTGTGCAGGGGCCACTATGGGGCATAATACTGTGTGTAGGGGCCACTATGGGGCATAATACTGTGTGCAGGAGCCACTGAGGGACATAATACTGTGTGCAGGGGCCACTATGGGGCATAATACTGTGTGCAGGGGCCACTGAGGGACATAATACTGTGTGCAGGGGCCACTGAGGGACATAATACTGTGTGCAGGGGCCACTATGGGGATAATACTGTGTGCAGGGGCCACTATGGGGATAATACTGTGTGCAGGGGCCACTATGGGGATAATACTGTGTGCAGGGGCCACTATGGGGCATAATACTGTGTGCAGGGGCCACTATGGGGATAATACTGTGTGCAGGGGCCACTATGGGACATAATACTGTGTGCAGGGGCCACTATGGGGCATAATACTGTGTGCAGGGGCCACTATGGGGCATAATACTGTGTGCAGGGGCCACTATGGGGCATAATACTGTGTGCAGGGGCCACTATGGGACATAATACTGTGTGCAGGGGCCACTATGGGGCATAATCCAGAGGACGCAGATCTGAGTTGAACACATATGCGGCTGAAACAAGGAGCTGACACAGGTCAGCTCCTCGCTTCGCTGCTGCCGCCGGCTCCTGGCTTGTAGACGCGATGCGAGGCGGGCAGCGGCGAAGCGAGGAGCTGACCTGTGTCAGCTCCTTGTTTCAGCCGCATGTGTCAGCGAGAGAGGCGGGCAGAGAGCGGCGAGGGAGCGGAGGAGAAGGTAAGTTTAATGTGGAGGTGGAACGTGAATCTGGGGGCAGATGAAGGAGAGGACGGCATGACACTGGGGGCAGAGATGGAGAGGACAGCATGACACTGGGGGCAGAGATGTGGGGACATGAATCTGGGGGCAGAGATGGGGGACATGAATCTGGGGGCAGAGATGGAGGGACATGAATCTGGGGGCAGAGATGGGGGACATGAATCTGGGGGCAGAGATGGAGGGGACATGAATCTGGGGGCAGAGATGGAAGAGGGACATGAATCTGGGGGCAGAGATGTGGGGACATGAATCTGGGGGCAGTGATGGAGGGACATGAATCTGGGGGCAGAGATGGGGGACATGAATCTGGGGGCAGAGATGGAAGAGGGACATGAATCTGGGGGCAGAGATGGGGGACATGAATCTGGGGGCAGAGATGGAGGGACAGGAATCTGGGGGCAGAGATGGAGTGGACATGAAACTGGGGGCAGATGAAGGGTGTATATGAAACTGGGGGAGAGATAGAGGGGGGACATATAATTTACAGGTGACTGTAGGAGGATTATACTGTGTGCGGGCACATGAAAAATTAACGAGTGGGTGGGGTCAACACAAAAGTGGGTGGGGCTAAATTTGCCGCGGCGCGCTACGTGCTTTCGGTTCTTCAAAAGTTGGGAGGTATGTAATACTGTGTGCAGGGGTCACTATGGGGCATAATACTGTGTGCAGCAATGATTGGATTAAGGTGAGGGGGCAGTGGCATGGTTTAGCATATGTCCTCTAAACGTTATGGCATGGTGATGGCCTGTGCAATGTCCTGCTGGTATCCTTGTGTCCTGGCATCACGTGAATGTCACTGTAACACATATCACCTACAAAGTACTGCCCTAATAACTGCAGTGCCCCCTAATGGCAGTGGTCACTTTTGGAAGGACAATCCACCTGTAACACTGCAAAATTGTTCAGGAATAGTTTGAGGAACATGACAAAGAGATCAAGGTGATGACTTGGCCTCCAGCTTCTCCAGATCTCAATCCCTCTGACTATCTGTGGGGTGTGCTAGAGAAACAAACCTGATCCTTGGAGGCAGCAGAGAGCAAAAACAAGAGAGGATTACATAGGTGTGTAATACTGCAAGTGTCCACTAGGTGGCGACATCTGATAACTCTTCCTATATGCTCTATTGATGTTTTGTGTATGAAGCAGACTGGTGATGGTGCTGTAGGGAGAATATTTCATGATAGACTTAAAGGTAAAGTGACATAAGGGGCGATGGATGAGACAACCGGGGCACTTATATATGGCAGCATTATCATATGTGCAATTTATATAACACCCCAAGCTGTCCTTCATGTATAACATGCAAAAATGGGGGTCCTGACATGGTGCTGTATCTGCAGACATTGAATTATACTCTAGTTACCCCCAAATCTGCATTCAGAATCACAGCTATCTCAGCCACATCCCATTTATACATATCAGCAGCATTTTCATGTCTGTTTCCTTCTCTATTTTGGCCCAGACCACCATGACGACTTGATCACAACATATCTGTACACACAAGCTCCATATCATTCCCCGTCCCCTGACAAAGCCCCCACATAGCAGTCATGCCCACTTTTGCGCCACAACCTCCTCTACAGTATCCCTCCTTGACCATACGCTGCTGAACAACTGACAGTCCTTTCTGACAGTGGAAGGCTGTGTATCATAAATCTTCCGTTGTCTCACTCCAATGCACTAAAGGACAGGGGTCATAAAGTTACAAGTACAGACTATGAGCCATCAGAAGGTTTGTGCAGTGACCCCTGTGACCCATATAGTTATGCTATTGTCTATGGGGCCCATTAGACTTCTAGGCCTTAGTATACTTTGTGTGGGCCACTTAGGGGACATTATACTGCAAGGTATGGGGGGGTCCACCTATGAAACCTTTGCTCCGGGCACACCAATTTGTTAAATGACCCTGACAACAAAAATACTGTAAATGGTTAGATGCGCTGATATTCCGTTCGGGGGGGTCTTCCTGCGGACTCCTTCCGAACGGGGGAAAAGCGCTAATGTGAACCGGCCCTTACTCGTCCTGGAGAACCAGCATTGATTTGCTGAATGCTACAGTGTATAGCATTCGGCCAATCAATGCTAGTTCTGCAGCAGGCTCGTCCTTGCTAGTCGGGAGAGCTGGCAGCTTGCTGTTAGGAGGGAGCTTACTTTTTCTCATAGGAATGCATTGACCAGCGTTGATTGGCCAGTGTACAGCATTCGGCCAATCAACGCTGGTTCTGCCAGAGGCTCGTCTGTGAGGAGGCGGAGTCTAAGATTGGACCACTGTAGTCTCCATTGTGGTCTGATCTTAGACTCCGCCTCCTCACAGACGAGCCTCCGGCAGAACCAGAGTTGATTGGCTGAATGCTGTACACTGTATAGCATTCGGCCAATCAACGCTGGTTCTGAATGGAATCTTTACTGCCGATAGGAGTAGTATTTGATAGAGTACGAGTATTTTGAATACCGTAGTTTTTGTTTGAATACCTACTCGATCGAATACTACGCACTCATCTCTAATTGTATTCTATATTCTAGTATGTTATAACATATATCCTATTATATTCTACACATGATATTACATGTTATGTTTTGTATTATATGATACATTACGTTACATTCTACATTCTACCCCCTCCTTTCCCCAGTAACACATGTCAGTCTAGGTTACTGGCCATTATCCCATCTAGGTGGCCGTGACCCGTGATTATTCTCTCCCCACTTGTCATTTCATGGGCCCAGCAGTCCACTGGGATGATAATGGAAAAATTACCAAAGTGCACGCGGCTTAAGCTGCTCAGATGGCGGCGGCGCGGTCACACGCTGTTCTAGCTGGAAGACATAATCCTTCAATGTGCATGTTGTTAGGACAGCCGGCGGCTTGTTACATTTACTATGCAAAAAACAGAACGATTAAAGATGGGAACTCCGGCTACATTATATCGGAGTGCTAAATAAGCCTTACCAATTCTCAGATACAATCTTTGGTGCTACGTGGAAATTTTAAAGGGGGTTTTCAGGGCAAATTTTTATTTTTTATTCATGGGTTAATAAATGCACCCATATACCTCTAGCAGTGTTTTGAGTAATTTCAGGGTGTCTCTGGGAGCTCCTGGCATCTTCTGCATTTGTTTGGACGGTTCAGCTTCCTGCTATGTAACATCCATGCTGACCCTTTGCACCCCACTCCCCCCATCACTCCCATAAACCCCTCCCTGTCTGTCTAGCTATCCTGCCCACCCCTTCCTTACCTACTCAGCTCAACCCCACACCACATCATACTTACCTTTCTTCCTTCCAGGCTTCCTCCCTCTTTTCTGATTCTGCCGGCGCCCCCTCTTGTCCCAGCACAGCTCTGCCCTCTACTGCGCAGGCGCGGAAGCAGGTCGATAATTGGCCGCAGAACTCAGAGCAGCGCTGGGACTAGGGCGCGCACCAGCAGTCAGAAAAGAGGGAGTAGCAATCCCGCAGGAGGAAGTCTGGAAGGAAGACAGGTAAGTATGAAGGGGTGGATGGTGGGGGGAGTGATAAATTATGTAATTTAGAAAGTAGGTGGGAGAGGGTGTTTAGATTATTGTAGGAATTAGTTTTTATCCCAGACTATCCCTTTAATCCCAGGTCTCTTTATTGGATTTTAAAGGGAATGTGTTTGCAAAAATTGTCTAATTTTGAATCCAAGCTTTTAGGTCAAACATACTGTTAAGAGCTTTTGATGATTTTATTTTTAATGCTCCATTTCACTATTTTTATTTTAAATAAAAAATTCTCTATCCTGCAATTTTAACTCCGGCCACTAAGCCTATTAATAGACTGACACTTGCTAAGAATTACAGATGAATAAATCAGTTCATAACGAACTGGAGTCGACCCCATATTCCAAATAACCAAAAATTTTGGATTTGTCTTGGATGAGTTAAAACCGTTGTTGTAAGTAGATGATAACGGGACCACCGCTGCTGTTATCAGGGGTGGTAGTGCTGTCACAGAAAAGCAATTGCTGCTTTTCAATTCAATAGTGGCAGCGTCTTTTCTATGACAGCGGGACCACTACTGATAATAGCGGCAGCGTCTTTTCTATGACAGCGGGACCACCACTGATAATAGCGGCGGTGGCTCTTCTATGACAGCGGGACCACCACTGATAATAGCGGCGGTGGCTCTTCTATGACAGCGGGACCACCACTGATAATAGCAGCAGTGGCTCTTCTATGACAGTGGGACCACTACTAATAATAGCGGCAGTGGCTCTTCTATGATAGTCGGACCACCACTGATAATAGTGGCAGCGTCTTTTCTATGACAGCGGGACCACCACTGATAATAGCGGCAGCGTCTTTTCTATGACAGCGGGACCACCACTGATAATAGTGGCAGTGACTCTTCTATGATAGTGGGACCACTACTGATAATAGCGGCGGTGGCTCTTCTATGATAGTGGGACCACCACTGATAATAGCGGCGGTGGCTCTTCTATGACAGCGGGACCACCACTGATAATAGCAGCGGTGACTCTTCTATGACAGTGGGACCACTACTAATAATAGCGGCAGTGGCTCTTCTATGATAGTGGGACCACTACTGATAATAGCGGCAGTGGCTCTTCTATGATAGTGGGACCACTACTGATAATAGCGGCGGTGGCTCTTCTATGACAGTGGGACCACTACTGATAATAGCAGCGGTGACTCTTCTATGACAGTGGGACCACTACTAATAATAGCGGCAGTAGCTCTTCTATGATAGTCGGACCACCACTAATAATAGTGGCAGTGGCTCTTCTATGATAGTGGGACCACTACTGATAATAGCGGCGGTGGCTCTTCTATGAAAGCGGGACCACCACTGATAATAGCAGCGGTGACTCTTCTATGACAGTGGGACCACTACTAATAATAGCGGCAGTGACTCTTCTATGACAGTGGGACCACTACTAATAATAGCGGCAGCGTCTTTTCTATGACAGCGGGACCACCAGTGATAATAGCGGCGGTGGCTCTTCTATGACAGCGGGACCACTACTGATAATAGCAGCGGTGGCTCTTCTATGACAGTGGGACCACTACTAATAATAGCGGCAGTGGCTCTTCTATGATAGTGGGACCACCACTGATAATAGTGGCAGCGTCTTTTCTATGACAGCGGGACCACCACTGATAATAGCGGCGGTGGCTCTTCTATGACAGCGGGACCACTACTGATAATAGCAGCGGTGGCTCTTCTATGATAGTCGGACCACCACTGATAATAGTGGCAGTGGCTCTTCTATGATAGTGGGACCACTACTGATAATAGCGGCAGTGGCTCTTCTATGATAGTGGGACCACTACTAATAATAGCGGCAGTGGCTCTTCTATGATAGTGGGACCACCACTGATAATAGTGGCAGTGGCTCTTCTATGATAGTGGGACCACTACTGATAATAGCGGCAGTGGCTCTTCTATGATAGTCGGACCACCACTGATAATAGTGGCAGTGGCTCTTCTATGATAGTGGGACCACTACTGATAATAGCAGCGGTGGCTCTTCTATGATAGTGGGACCACTACTGATAATAGCGGCGGTGGCTCTTCTATGACAGTGGGATCACTACTAATAATAGCGGCAGTGGCTCTTCTATGATAGTCGGACCACCACTGATAATAGTGGCAGTGGCTCTTCTATGATAGTGGGACCACTACTGATAATAGCGGCGGTGGCGCTTCTATGATAGCGGGACCACTACTGATAATAGAGGCAGTGGCTCTTCTATGATAGTGGGACCACTACTGATAATAGCGGCAGTGGCTCTTCTATGATAGTGGGACCACCACTGATAATAGAGGCAGTGGCTCTTCTATGATAGTGGGACCACTACTGATAATAGCGGCAGTGGCTCTTCTATGATAGTGGGACCACCACTGATAATAGCAGCGGTGACTCTTCTATGATAGTGGGACCACTACTGATAATAGCGGCGGTGACTCTTCTATGATAGTGGGACCACCACTGATAATAGCAGCGGTGACTCTTCTATGATAGTGGGACCACTACTGATAATAGTGGCAGTGGCTCTTCTATGATAGTGGGACCACTACTGATAATAGCGGCGGTGGCGCTTCTATGATAGCGGGACCACTACTGATAATAGAGGCAGTGGCTCTTCTATGATAGTGGGACCACTACTGATAATAGCGGCAGTGGCTCTTCTATGATAGTGGGACCACCACTGATAATAGAGGCAGTGGCTCTTCTATGATAGTGGGACCACTACTGATAATAGCGGCAGTGGCTCTTCTATGATAGTGGGACCACCACTGATAATAGCAGCGGTGACTCTTCTATGATAGTGGGACCACTACTGATAATAGCGGCGGTGACTCTTCTATGATAGTGGGACCACCACTGATAATAGCAGCGGTGACTCTTCTATGATAGTGGGACCACTACTGATAATAGCGGCGGTGACTCTTCTATGATAGTGGGACCACTACTAATAATAGCAGCGGTGGCTCTTCTATGATAGTGGGACCACTACTGATAATAGCGGCGGTGGCTCTTCTATGATAGTCGGACCACCACTGATAATAGTGGCAGTGGCTCTTCTATGATAGTGGGACCACTACTGATAATAGCGGCGGTGGCTCTTCTATGATAGCGGGACCACTACTGATAATAGCGGCAGTGGCTCTTCTATGATAGTCGGACCACCACTGATAATAGAGGCAGTGGCTCTTCTATGATAGTGGGACCACTACTGATAATAGCGGCGGTGACTCTTCTATGATAGCGGGACCACCACTGATAATAGCGGCAGTGACTCTTCTATGATAGCGGGACCACTACTGATAATAGCGACAGTGGCTCTTCTATGATAGTGGGACCACTACTGATAATAGCGGCAGTGACTCTTCTATGATAGCGGGACCACTACTGATAATAGCGACAGTGGCTCTTCTATGATAGTCGGACCACCACTGATAATAGTGGCAGTGGCTCTTCTATGATAGTGGGACCACTACTGATAATAGCAGCGGTGACTCTTCTATGACAGTGGGACCACTACTAATAATAGTGGCAGTGGCTCTTCTATGATAGTCGGACCACCACTGATAATAGTGGCAGTGGCTCTTCTATGATAGTGGGACCACTACTGATAATAGCGGCGGTGGCTCTTCTATGAAAGCGGGACCACCACTGATAATAGCAGCAGTGACTCTTCTATGACAGTGGGACCACTACTAATAATAGCGGCAGTGGCTCTTCTATGATAGTGGGACCACTACTGATAATAGCGGCAGTGGCTCTTCTATGATAGTGGGACCACTACTGATAATAGCGGCGGTGGCTCTTCTATGACAGTGGGACCACTACTAATAATAGCGGCAGTGGCTCTTCTATGATAGTCGGACCACCACTGATAATAATGGCAGTGGCTCTTCTATGATAGTGGGACCACTACTGATAATAGCAGCGGTGACTCTTCTATGACAGTGGGACCACTACTAATAATAGCGGCAGTGGCTCTTCTATGATAGTCGGACCACCACTGATAATAGTGGCAGTGGCTCTTCTATGATAGTGGGACCACTACTGATAATAGTGGCGGTGGCTCTTCTATGATAGTGGGACCACTACTGATAATAGCGACAGTGGCTCTTCTATGATAGTGGGACCACCACTCATAATAGCGGCAGTGGCTCTTCTATGATAGTGGGACCAATACTGATAATAGCGGCGGTGGCTCTTCTATGATAGCAGGACCACCACTGATAATAGCGACAGTGGCTCTTCTATGATAGTGGGACCACCACTCATAATAGCGGCAGTGGCTCTTCTATGATAGTGGGACCACTACTGATAATAGCGGCGGTGGCTCTTCTATGACAGTGAGACCACTATTGATAATAGCGACAGTGGCTCTTCTATGATAGTGGGACCACTACTGATAATAGTGGCGGTGGCTCTTCTATGACAGCAGGACCACTACTGATAACAGCGGCGGTGGCTCTTCTATGACAGCGAGACCACTACTGATAATAGCGGCGGTGGCTCTTCTATGACAGCGGGACCACTACTGATAATAGTGGCGGTGGCTCTTCTATGACAGCGGGACCACTACTGATAATAGCGGCAGTGGCTCTTCTATGATAGTGGGACCACTACTGATAATAGCGGCAGTGGCTCTTCTATGATAGTGGGACCACCACTGATAATAGCGGCAGTGGCTCTTCTATGATAGTGGGACCACTACTGATAATAGCGGCGGTGACTCTTCTATGACAGTGGGACCTCTACTGATAATAGCGGCAGTGGCTCTTCTATGACAGTGGGACCACCACTGATAATAGCGGCGGTGGCTCTTCTATGATAGCGGGACCACTACTAATAATAGCGGCGGTGGCTCTTCTATGACAGCGGGACCACTACTGATAATAGTGGCGGTGGCTCTTCTATGATAGTGGGACCACTACTGATAATAGCAGCGGTGGCTCTTCTATGATAGTGGGACCACTACTGATAATAGCGGCAGTGGCTCTTCTATGACAGCGGGACCACTACTGATAATAGCGGCAGTGGCTCTTCTATGATAGTGGGACCACCACTGATAATAGTGGCAGTGGCTCTTCTATGATAGTGGGACCACCACTGATAATAGTGGTGGTGGCTCTTCTATGACAGCGGGACCACTACTGATAATAGCGGCAGTGGCTCTTCTATGACAGTGGGACCACTACTGATAATAGCGGCAGTGGCTCTTCTATGACAGCGGGACCACTACTGATAATAGTGGCAGTGGCTCTTCTATGATAGCGGGACCACAACTGATAATAGCGGCAGTGGCTCTTCTATGATAGTGGGACCACTACTGATAATAGCGGCGGTGGCTCTTCTATGATAGTGGGACCACCACTGATAATAGAGGCAGTGGCTCTTCTATGATAGTGGGACCACCACTGATAATAGCGGCGGTGGCTCTTCTATGACAGCGGGACCACTACTGATAATAGCGGCGGTGGCTCTTCTATGACAGCAGGACCACTACTAATAATAGCGGCGGTGGCTCTTCTATGATAGCGGGACCACAACTGATAATAGCGGCAGTGGCTCTTCTATGATAGTGGGACCACTACTGATAATAGCGGCGGTGGCTCTTCTATGACAGCGGGACCACTACTGATAATAGCGGCGGTGGCTCTTTTATGACAGCGGGACCACTACTGATAATAGTGGCGGTGGCTCTTCTATGACAGCGGGACCACTACTGATAATAGCGGCAGTGGCTCTTCTATGATAGTGGGACCACCACTGATAATAGCGGCGGTGGCTCTTCTATGATAGTGGGACCACTACTGATAATAGCGGCAGTGGCTCTTCTATGATAGTGGGACCACCACTGATAATAGCGGCGGTGGCTCTTCTATGATAGTGGGACCACTACTGATAATAGCGGCGGTGATTCTTCTATGACAGTGGGACCTCTACTGATAATAGCGGCAGTGGCTCTTTTATGACAGTGGGACCACCACTGATAATAGCGGCGGTGGCTCTTCTATGACAGCGGGACCACTACTGATAATAGTGGCGGTGGCTCTTCTATGACAGTGGGACCACTACTGATAATAGCGGCGGTGGCTCTTCTATGACAGCGGGACCACTACTGATAATAGCGGCGGTGGCTCTTCTATGACAGCGGGACCACTACTGATAATAGCGGCGGTGGCTCTTCTATGACAGTGGGACCACTACTGATAATAGCGGCGGTGGCTCTTCTATGATAGCGGGACCACCACTGATAATAGTGGCGGTGGCTCTTCTATGACAGCGGGACCACTACTGATAATAGCGGCAGTGGCTCTTCTATGACAGTGGGACCACTACTGATAATAGCGGCAGTGGCTCTTCTATGATAGTCGGACCACCACTGATAATAGTGGCAGTGGCTCTTCTATGACAGCGGGACCACTACTGATAATAGCGGCGGTGGCTCTTCTATGATAGTGGGACCACCACTGATAATAGAGGCAGTGGCTCTTCTATGATAGTGGGACCACCACTGATAATAGCGGCGGTGGCTCTTCTATGACAGCGGGACCACTACTGATAATAGTGGCGGTGGCTCTTCTATGACAGTGGGACCACTACTGATAATAGCGGCGGTGGCTCTTCTATGACAGCGGGACCACTACTGATAATAGCGGCGGTGGCTCTTCTATGACAGCGGGACCACTACTGATAATAGCGGCGGTGGCTCTTCTATGACAGCGGGACCACTACTGATAATAGCGGCGGTGGCTCTTCTATGACAGCGGGACCACTACTGATTATAGCGGCGGTGGCTCTTCTATGACAGCGGGACCACTACTGATAATAGCGGCGGTGGCTCTTCTATGACAGCGGGACCACTACTGATAATAGCGGCGGTGGCTCTTCTATGACAGCGGGACCACTACTGATTATAGCGGCGGTGGCTCTTCTATGACAGCGGGACCACTACTGATAATAGCGGCGGTGGCTCTTCTATGATAGCGGGACCACAACTGATAATAGCGGCAGTGGCTCTTCTATGACAGCGAGACCACCACTGATAATAGTGGCAGTGGCTCTTCTATGACAGTGGGACCACCACTGATAATAGCGGCGGTGGCTCTTCTATGATAGTGGGACCACCACTGATAATAGCGGCAGTGACTCTTCTGTGATAGCGGGACCACCACTGATAATAGCGGCAGTGACTCTTCTATGACAGCGGGACCACCACTGATAATAGCGGCAGTGACTCTTCTATGACAGCGGGACCACTACTGATAATAGCGGCGGTGGCTCTTCTATGACAGTGGGACCACTACTAATAATAGCGGCAGTGGCTCTTCTATGATAGTGGGACCACTACTGATAATAGTGGCAGTGGCTCTTCTATGATAGTGGGACCACTACTGATAATAGCGGTGGTGACTCTTCTGTATTAGCAGGACCCGATGTGACCAATCTTGAGGGGCTCAGCCATCTCTACTAATGTAGCTTTTATTTTTTTTTGTTTTTTGGAGCAGTCACCTTATATAAAATAGCATATAGGACTATAAAATAGGATAACACCTCAGTAGATAACACCACTGATCCATCATTATATTCATTATTACTGACAATAGATGATATCACATCTCCTCCCCTTCTCTGCACAAAGCACATCTAGAAAACTCTCCCATAGACCTCAGTGATTCGGCTCCAGACTATTGTTGCTGCATACCTCCCAACCGTCCCGATTTCCGCGGGACAGTCACGATTTGGGTGACATGTCCCGCGGTCCCCTTTGGAGGGAGGTATGTCCCGATTTCAACTCAGATCTGCGTCCAGAGGACGCAGATCTGAGTTGAACACATATGCGGCTGAAGCAAGGAGCTGACGCAGGTCAGCTCCTCGCTTCCCGCTGCCCGCCTCTCTCCCTGACACATGCGGCTGAAGCTGCTCGAGTGCTCGCTTCGCGTCTCTCTCGCTGACACATGCGGCTGAAGCGAGGAGCTGACCTGTGTCAGCTCCTCGCTTCGCCGCTGCTGCCGGCTCCTGGCTTGTAGACGCGATGTACAAGCCAGGAGCCGGCGGCAGCGGCGAAGCGAGGAGCTGACACAGGTCAGCTCCTCGCTTCAGCCGCATGTGTCAGTGAGAGAGACGTGAAGCGAGCACGCGAGCAGCTTCAGCCGCATGTGTCAGGGAGTGAGGCGGGAAGCGAGGAGCTGACCTGTGTCAGCTCCTTCCTTCAGCCGCATGTGTCAGCGAGAGAGGCGAGCAGAGAGCGGCGAGGGAGCGGAGGAGAAGGTAAGTTTAATGTGGAGGTGGAACGTGAATCTGGGGGCAGATGAAGGAGAGGACGGCATGACACTGGGGGCAGAGATGGAGAGGACGGCATGACACTGGGGGCAGAGATGTGGGGACATGAATCTGGCGGCAGAGATGGAGAGGACATGAATCTGGGGGCAGAGATGGAGGGACATGAATCTGGGGGAAGAGATGGGGGGACATGAATCTGGGGGCAGAGATGTGTGACATGAATCTGGGGGCAGAGACGTGGGGACATGAATCTGGGGGCAGAGATGTGGGGACATGAATCTGGGGGCAGAGATTTGAGGGACATGACTCTGGGGGCAGAGATGTGGGGACATGAATCTGGGGGCAGAGATGGAGGGACATGAATCTGGGGGCAGAGATGGAGGGACATGAAACTGGGGGCAGAGATGTGGGGACATGAATCTGGGGGCAGAGATGGAGTGGACATGAATCTGGGGGCAGAGATGTGGGGACATGAATCTGGGGGCAGAGATGGGGGACATGAATCTGGGGGCAGAGATGTGGGGACATGAATCTGGGGGCAGAGATGGAGAGGACATGAATCTGGGGGCATAGATGGAAGAGGGACATGAAACTGGGGGCAGATGAAGGGTGTATATGAAACTGGGGGAGAGATAGAGGGGGGACATATAATTTAAGGGTGACTGTAGGAGGTATATACTGTGTGCGGGCACATGAAAAATTAACGAGTGGGTGGAGTCAACACAAAAGTGGGCGGGGCTAAATTTGCCGCACATTTTGTCCCTCTTTCAATTCTTCAAAGGTTGGGAGGAATGTTGCTGTGGCCATGAGACTGCTGTAAATCAGATCACTAAATGCTGTTAACAGAGGAGAGAAGAAGCTCAGGCAAGATGGCCACCCTCCTAATCATGTACTTAAAATGGAATAAACAATGTATAATCTGAAAATAAAGACAAATTAGAAAAAAGTGCTCAATTTCACTATCTGATTTTAGTAAATAAGTAAAACAAATGCACTACTTGTATTTGGCCACTGGGTGTCACTGTTGCAGTCTTTTTAATCCTTCTCTGACACCTGTATATATGCAGTATATATAACGCACTGTGGAATTTTTCCTGGTTCTGTCCATGTATATACAGTATACATATAACATTGCTTTACACTGACAGTATACGGCGCCATCCTTTTCTAATAAGCCTGATTATGGTAAAAAAAAAAAATGGAGCATAGGTAACGAGAAGTCTGGCAGACTGATCATGTGACTCCATCCCACTCACGGTGAGATCAGGGTGGGCTATTTTTGGTATACTATGTGGGCTGCTCAGCACACTAAACAGTCCGCCCCAGCTAGTCTGATGTAGCAGAGCTAAGAGAGTAATATTGCTGCTTTTTTACGCAGGACAGCAGTAGATGTCGCCGAGTCGCCCTGACTTTATGGCATCCAGCACTCCTAAGTATTAGCAGGTGTAGCGGCAGTGAGTTTGTCATATGTTATATTGCTAAGATATGGCACAGATAATCAAACTTTTTCCAAAAAATTTAGCTCCTATTGTGTGAATTGATTCATTGCAATATAACGTCTCACTTTGTCTGTCTATTGTAAGAAAGTGAAGGTTGTGGTCTAGGAGAACAGGTATGTTCCAGCCAGGCAGCTAAAGGGTGTATAGTAAAGACTCACACCAGGGAGGTCAGGATTAGGATATCAATTGGTAGCTGTATAATATATAAATATCCCAATCCTGAATACGTTTTCAAGCAGTCTTAGTGCCATATGAAAGAAGAGAATCTCCCCTTCCATATGACACCAAAAGCAACTGTGTATGTTTTATAATGTCTGAGATATCACTGTGTGAAGTGACCCTCCCCCACCCTTATTCTTGCTACATATTACACTACCCCCTACTCCATACTCAGTAACATTCAGTGAGAGGTAGGAACAGCTCTCAACACAGAAACAAGGAATAGAGTGAAAAAATGCAGAAAGGAGACAAATACTGACAGAAAATCAAAAGTTGTTAGAAAGTTTAGTTACGGTTTAAACTCCAAATTCTAGGGGTGCTATAACATCTGTAAGTGACAGCCTGAGCTCTGCTATGTGTGCACTGCAAACCCAGCTGATACAGAGCACAGCGTACTCGATAACATACACATGGCATCTGATACTACTCACATCAAACTCATTGAGGGCAGCAGCGAGTTCCCCGATGCCTGTGTGACCCTGTTTCTCATCAGTGGGGGACGTGGCCTGGGCAGCATTGGAGATGCCAGCTATGGCCTCCTGCACTTGTTTAAAGACATAATCCCGGTTGGCTCTTGTGGCTGCCACGTCAGGATGGCGCAGGAAGGCTTGTGACGCCGTATATAACATTGTGGCATTCTTCTTCAGAGCCCCCCGGGCGGCTGCCATCTCATCCCTGCAGTGAGGGTCCTTCAGTTCCTGCAGAAAATAAGGAGAGGTCAAGTCAAGAACAAGATGATGATGATAAAACCACAGACAGAAAGAAGGCTACACGGACTGATACATTGTTACTATCGGAAGCTACACAGACTGATACATTGTTACTATCGGAAGCTACACGGACTGATACATTGTTACTATCGGAAGCTACATGGACTGATCCATTGTTACTATCGGAAGCTACACGGACTGATACATTGTTACTATCGGAAGCTACATGGACTGATACATTGTTACTATCGGAAGCTACATGGACTGATACATTGTTACTATCGGAAGCTACATGGACTGATACATTGTTACTATCGGAAGCTACATGGACTGATACATTGTTACTATTGCAAGCTATATGGACTGATACATTGTTACTATTAGGAGCTATACAGACTGATACATTGTTACTATCGGAAGTTACATGAACTGATACATTGTTACTATCGGAAGCTAAATGGACTGATACATTGTTACTATTAGGAGCTATACAGACTGATACATTGTTACTATCGGAAGTTACATGAACTGATACATTGTTACTATCGGAAGCTACACAGACTGATACATTGTTACTATCGGAAGCTACATGGACTGATACATTGTTACTATCGGAAGCTAAATGGACTGATACATTGTTACTATTGCAAGCTATATGGACTGATACATTGTTACTATTAGGGGCAGTTCACACGGAGTAAACTGGCGCGCAATCTGGCACGTATACACGTGTCAGAGTTTGCGCGCTCAAAAAAGATCCCATTGATTTCAATGGGGATTACGATTGTATAACGCGCGTTATTTTACGCCCGTAATTTTGCGGCCGCAAAATTACGGGCGCAAAATAACGCACGTTATACGATCATAATCCCCATTGAAATCAATGGGATCTTTTTTGAGCGCACAAACTCTGACACGTGTATACGTGCCCGATTGCGCGCCAGTTTACTCCGTGTGAACTGCCCCTTAGAAGCTACACGGACTGATACATTATTACTATTAAGAGCTACACGGACTGATACATTGTTACTATCAGCAGATACATAGACTGATACATTGTTACTATCAGCAGATACATAGACTGATACATTGTTACTATCAGCAGATACATAGACTGATACATTGTTACTATCAGGAGACACATGGACTGATACATTGTTACTATCGGAAGCTACATGGACTGATACATTGTTACTATCGGAAGCTACATGAACTGATACATTGTTACTATCGGAAGCTACATGGACTGATACATTGTTACTATCGGAAGCTACATGGACTGATACATTGTTACTATCGGAAGCTACATGGACTGATACATTGTTACTATCAGGAGACACATGGACTGATACATTGTTACTATCGGAAGCTACATGAACTGATACATTGTTACTATCGGAAGCTACATGGACTGATACATTGTTACTATCGGAAGCTACATGGACTGATACATTGTTACTATGAGGATCTACACGGACTGATACATTGTTACTATTAGGGACTACTGTACATGGACTGATGCACTGAAAAGTGTCTACTGAGTTGTAAAAAAGTTTCAGAAACTGAAGAAGAACCTGTTACAAAGTATGTAGGACAATATTCTTATTGGTGTCATTTGTTGCAGAATTCTGATGCATTTGTTAATATTCCATGAGACAACAAGGAAATTTTATTGATTTTAGCTGCATTTGGTACTTTGAGTACTGTCACTGTAGTAACCTATGTCACCCAGAAGGGGGCAGTAAGGATACAGAAGACTGTGTGTAATATGACTACGCAGAGAAGTGACTTCACCACATAGCCCTCTATACATGGGTATATTACAGATCACCGTACCTGCTGCCTTCTTGCCGCTACGTAATTTAGTTTAACCATTTCTTTGCCAAACTCTTTGAAGCGGTGGGCGAGGTCTTGCTCATTTGTAGCGTTTTTCACCATTTCAAGCGCCTCCTCTACCTGTAAAAGAAATGAAATGGTCACATCATCGGTTCCCACTACATTCAGTCTCATCGTTTTCGGAGGTGCAGAGACAGGTGCATTGTGGGATATAACATGTCAGCTGCGTTACTCTGATACTTCCCTGCACATACTTCTGTCTACCGAATAAATGCTAAGCATAAATCAGCGCTACCACTTATGTATAAAAACTACTAATATTAATGGGGGCGCTATTGCATTGGTACCTATGGAATTTGGATCAGTGGTGAGAAGTGGTAGTGCAAGCCAAACGGGTAAAATGTAAAAAGATTTATCTGAAAAGTTCCACTCAATGAAAAACATCTTAATTATAATTGACAGATAAATTCTACAAGATATATTACATGATGTGACAGTAATTTTAATAAGGGGCTGCTCATCCCTTTAACTCTTTATGTATTATTTCAATGGTACAAAAAGCACAGAATCTAATTTTAGACATTTGAGGCACAATTGGTCTTATTCATGGGGAGGTTGGAACACCCCTTTAGTCATAATGATCATGTGGGCTCCCACAATGCACCACTGTCTAGTAACCAACAGAGACCTGATTCTTAAAGGGTACTGGAGTTTTCATAAAAGAGCAACAGTTTGCAGACATGACTGTTCAGGCTGTGAAGAGAATCAACCCCTCCCCTCTCCATTCTCTGTGTGAAGACAGAAAGGACGGCTCCTTCCACTCACTATCTTTCCATCTTCCTTTTTCTGGCATCTATAGAAGGATTTCCTTAGTAACAAAAGCGTGAACTGCAAATTAGGGGGCGTCACATAATGTCCCTCATTCTCTTTTCATCTCAAGAGTTGTTTGCAGATTGAAGGGGTGCTATACTATATTAATAGGGAAAGTATACCCCTGGCAGGAGGCCCTTCTGTGTAAGTGTCAGGGCCCTGGGAAACTGCCGGCAGCCGTGCTTCTTTATTCATTACTGCGCTGCCGGCAGCCTGGGGCCCCGAGCTTACCGATCGGGCCCCTGCCACTAGCAGTGCTCAGTTTATCAATGCAAATGCGCTGGACAGGGGCCCAAACCAGCCCCTGACATCCCGATCGGGCCCCTGACCAGTGCTTCTGCATTGAGGAAATGAGTACTGACAGTCAAGGCTCGGGGCCTACTGGGGGATTCCCCGGCGGGCCAGTCCGACCCTGGTGCTATGCGTTGGACAATCCCTACTTCTTAGAAAGGTCCCTTGATGATAAAATGTTCACAAAACGCCCCCAACCCCCTGCTGGGACCCCTAGGAATCTGTGAGGAAATATGGCAGTAAGTTTTTGATTTCTCCACAGCACCACCACAGGAGAAATTAAGCATTGCACCTTAATATCAGCACCACCACAGGAGAAATTAAGCATTGCACCTTGATATCAATGGGTTGTGATGTAGGAACGTGGCATACAAAAGTGGGCATGGACCTGTATATGTCTATGAACAGTGAGCCCCTAGTGGCGGCTGCAGGTATTACTATGACTACACGCTTCTCCGTGGCTAAGGCTTCTTTTATTATCATCACATACAGCTATAATTTTTTATATCTCGGTACATTTGTTGCGGCTTTTTATCATAAGTCGCTGTGTGTTTTAGATCTTTTGCTCCTTTCATGTCGGTGTTTTATAGATATTGGGCCTGGCTGATGTCTTCGGGTTTATTTTTCGTCTTATGAAGATGAATTCCTGTCCTTGGTGACATGAAGTTCAAGCATTGTTCTGTCGTTTCCTAGAAATAAATACCCTGTCGGCTCCATAGAGACCAAGGTCCTCTGATTCTTCTCTGAAGTTTCTTCTTCCTGCCGCGGTTTCATCTCTTATGACAGATTTTGTTACTTTTCTCTTTGATCCCCCTCCGGGTCCAGACGAGGTCCCTCTATTTAAGTGATATTTAGCCCCTTGGTAAAATAACCGCAGGTGAGCGCGGGACCAGCGCGGTAAATGCGTCACAGCACAGCGGTAGAAATATTCTCTTCTGTAATTTATCAGAAGCCTCGGAAATAACCCGGGGTAACGGAAGAAATCTGATTGCTGCCATGTTATATCTGCAAACCGGGTAACCAACAGACCTAAGGGGCACTATGGGTTGTATAGGACTAAGGGTTGGGGGTTCAAGTCCAACCCCTGGGTCATACCGCGCCATCTCTTTATACCAAGAAGAATACGAATGTCAAGCGCCAACCTGAAAACTACACCCCGACCTTTATTAATGGGTGCAGAATGTTCCCCCAATATTGAGGACCGACCCTAAAGACACTCTATATGGGGCTCTGTGGCTGACACTATATATAGGGCTCTGTGGCTGACACTATATATAGAGTTTTTGGCTGACATTCTATAGGGGGCTCTGCAGGGGTGAGCCTGCTCCTTTCGCCGCCCGAGGCTAACTGCAGAAAGCCACACCCCACACCCCCCGCTGGGAGAAGGGGGCGGATTGGGGGCGTGGCCCAGCGGATCGGGGGGCGTGGCAGGCGGATAGGGGGCATGATCGGCAGATCGGGGACGTGGCCGAGTGAAGGGGGCGGGGCTTAGCCCCGTTCGCCGGCAGAGAGTAGGCCCGGAGACTGCCTGCTCTCTGCCTGAGCGTGAGGGGAGGCTGCTGGAGCGGCGCTGCTCCAGTGGCCTCCCCAAACCACCGCTCGGTGATAAGCCAGTCCAGGACAGCTTGTCCTGGACTGGCTTAGGTTAGCAAAAATGCCGCCCTCCCTGAGGCCCTGGCATAGCGCCACCTGAAGGTCGCCTCATGGGAGGTGCGGCACTGGGGCTCTGTGTCTGACACTTTATATAGGGGATTGTGGCTGATACTCTATATAGGGGTTTATGGCTGATACTCTATATAGGGCTCTGTGGCTGACACTTTATATAGGGGTTTGTAGCTAACACTCTACATACACTGTCTACCAATAAGTATTTGGACACCCAGTAAAGTTCTGCGGAGGTGGAGTTATGGTCTGGGGGTGTTTCTCCTGGTATGGACCCTTGGTCCCAGTGCATGGTAAATTCAACGCTGACGCCTATTGCAGTATTTTAGATAACAGTGTGCTTCCTACATTATGGCGGTTCTATGGGTCAGACCAATGTTACTTCCAGGATGATGATGCCAGCTGTCATGTAGCGAGGTCTACCATGGCTTGGTACAGTGACAATCAGGTTACCGACTGGACTGGCCAGAGCCCAGACTTGAACCCTATTCGAATACCCCACCCCAAACACAGACAGACCCTGAGCCAGTACAGACTGAGCGCCCACAACCTGGAGATGGAGACGGGGTGACACAGGCAGACGTACAAGCCACGGGAGAACAGACTGTGCCAGCACTGTGACCTGGGGGCCCTAGAAGACGAGACCCACTTCCTGCTACACTGCACCAAATACTCAGCTGTGAGGGCCGTCTACTACCAAAGACTCTCTGCCCACATCCCAGACTTCATATCTGCAGACGAGAAGAGGAAACTCTACATCCTACTGGGAGAAGAAGAGGCCACTGTGGAGATCGCTGCCCAATACGTGTCCAGCTGTCACCAAACAAGAGGAAGATGAGACTCAACAGACTGTTATACCCCAAATCACACCCCCCCCCCCCCCTTCGTGACTCCAACTCCCCCCCAAACTTTACTAGCTTTGGCAATGCCAAATATCTATTCGGATGTGCCAATAAAGCCTGTTTGATTTGATTTGAACCCTATCAAGCACCTCTGGGATGAGTTGGATCGCCGAATTAAGGGGTGCAGCAGCCGACCAAAATTGGTGAAAGAACTTACCTGTCTTCTCCAAGCCGAATGGAATAAAATACTACTAGCCGTCATACAAGGATTTGTGGAAAGCCCCGGACGATTGAGGATGTAATTGCCACTCGTGGCACTTGGACCACAGGTGTCCAAATACTTATTAGCAGACAGTGTAGGGCTCTGTGTCTGACACTTTATATAGGGGTTTCTGGCTGACACTTTATATAGGGCTCTGTGGCTGACACCTTATTTGGGGGTCTGTGACTGACATTGTTCAGTATATGAGGTTCTATAGCTGGCATTGTGCATAGGAGTCCGTAGTTCACACTATAGGTATAAAGTGGCTTTTGACTGTCACTGCATATAGAGGGGTCTGTTTCTTACACTGTATGCGGGGGTGGAGATTGGTGTTATTACTGGATAAACCTGGTCACCAGGTCTGAGGCTTATTACACACTTATCCTGTGCAGTCAGCTATCCTAAAACTACCTTTTTTTTTTCTTTTTTTTTTTTTTTTTTTGGGGGGATGAATGCCATTTCAACAGTATTGATTGTAATGAGTGCACAGTGTGGCGGAGGCGTCCATCTCCCTGTAATACAGCTCTTTCACTCTCTCTCTTTCTCTCTGTGCTCCAACATCATAAAATAGCGTTAGATTTGACGTATGGCGGGAAGTGTCCCCATCACAGTCTAAGCCCCCGCTCCAGTCTCTAAGTCACAGCAATAAGGCATCTGGTGAATGGAGCCGGTGCTTATGTGTCACCTGTATTATGTCTGAATAGCCGAGAGTTAGTCAGAAATAAATGAGTCACCGGCTCCCAAAGCCGCCGTCATGGCCAGTGATAGATGACATAGTGCTCAGGAAATAGAAAAAAATCTATCCTAAAATTCATGATTTTTCTTCCTATAAACACACAGAGAGATGTAGCAGAGCTAAATTTGTCATGTCATGTGTGCTCTGTATGACTGTATGCAATGCTATAGGTCTGCCTGCAAATCACAGATGACAAACTCGGCTCTACTACATCCATGCAAGTGCAATATACCATTGTGTCACTAGATGGCAGACGTGTCCTCCTTATGTATTTTCATCGGCAGAGTCCAAAAGCTGGACTGTTGTAAAATCTATATTTGGGGATAGCACTGATAGAATTTAACAAAGAAACTACTGAAACCTCACCGTATGTATATAGGTATGTAAGTATATGATATATTCTGTATGTATGTCTGCTAACCTTCTATTCATTGTACCTGCTGAAAATCCCCAAAGTAGGATTAAGGGGAAAAGCAGAAGAGTTGATCAAACAATCTACAGGTAAAAGAAGAACACAATGTATATACAATATACAGGTTGTCCCATGAAAAGCATCCTATCTATACTGCTAGTTTATGTGGATATAAGACTTTTCCTAAATATATTGCTTTATCAAAACTGCTTTGTTTGGCCGCTATCTTAATTTATTCACTTCATTGTTGACACTGCGGTTTTATGGCCACTGGGCTTATCTGCTCATTTCCTAAGTGAGGTAGCTGCCTGCTCTCAGGGGGGGAGGGAGGGGCTGACAAGCAATGGAGCTCCTCAGATAGGGGAGAGGGGAGGTGAGAGCACCGGGATTACTGTGCTGTCTATCTTCCGCTCTTCCACTTATCAGCCGGTTTAATTGAATTTGGCTGATAAGGGCTGAGATAAGGAGTCCGTTACCTCTGTATGTAATGCAAGCTGACTCAAATCCAGCTCTGCTACATCAGCCTCTACATCAGCTTCATACTGTGGTAATACATTTACAACCAATCCCTCATTACTGACTGCAAACATAGCAAAACAAGTGAAACCCCGCCCACCAATGTGCCGACAAATCCAGGAAGTCAAGAGAGCACAGAGCCTGGAGGCTGCAGAACAAGAGTTATGGGAATACCCCTTTAAAGATGCTAATGGCAAAGATATAGTTCTGTAGACATTGTAACACAGCACCAACATAACAGTGCCATATAGTGCACAAATAACACAATATATATACCCTAAAATAGTGTCACCAGGAATGCACAACTCGTCCTAAAAATAAAGGAGCGCTCCTATGGAAAAATGAAGAGAAAATTCTCATTTGCAGAATTCCAAAAATCAAAACCAAACAAAACTGAATTGTTGCATTCTTAAGACAAAAAGTGATGCCTTGTCAAGGGGTTAAATCTTCCTCCTCTGCGTGTGGCGGTGACTTTCACATGGTGTCGTGCAATTACTTCTATTTACCGTATGTGTGAAATTAGCCTGATGAATTATAAAGTATTGGTAAATATTAATGATGAGAGGGAGGACGAAGCGAGGGCGGCCGAGGCGTGCGGGTAGTCATTCATTCCTAATGTGTTTTCTTACATCAATGAAGGCCAATGTTCAAAATACCAAACCAGGTCACGGATCCCCCTCCCGCCGGTAACTTCTTATGTGGCTCCTCACTAGGATCTACTCTAGTACTGGCAATAGGCTGTATCTCTTTAAATAGTGGATTGGTCATCTTAATGGGGATATGAACATTTATGACCATCCACAGGATATTACATAAATGCCTGACATATATGGGTCTCATGTCTGGGATACATAGATACGCACGTCTTCATACAGTACCACACACCAGAGGATTAGCTATGCACCACTGCACACAATACCACATGCAGGAGGATTAGATACGCATATCTGCACACTGTTCAACATGCCACAGGATTAGCTATGCGCAACTGCACACAATACCACACGCTGGAGTATTGGATATACGCCAATGCACACAGTTATACATGCCAGAGGATTAGATGCGTGCATCTATACACAGTTACACATGCCGCAGGATTAGATACACACGTCTTTACACAATACCACGTGCTGCAGGATTAGATATGCACGTCGGTGCACAGTTCCACACGCCGAAGGATTAGAAATGCACGTCTTTACACAATACCACACAATGGAGGATTATATACATGCCCCTGCAAACAATTCCACACTGTGGAAAATTAGATACGCACTACTGCACACAATACAACATGGGGGAGGGGGGGATAGATCCACATGTCAGCACACAGTACCACACACCGCAGGATTAGATACGTGCGTCTATATACAGTTACACATGCCAAAGGATTAGATACGCACGTCTGTACACACTTCCACACGCCGGAGGATTGGATACGTACATCTTTACACAATACCAAATGATGGAGGATTAGATACACGCTACTGCACACTATACCACACGGGGAGGGTTAGATACACGCGTCTGCACACAGCACCACATGTCAAAGGATTAGATATGCGTTTCTGCACACAGTACAACACACTGGAGGATTAGATACGTGCATCTGCACACAGTACCACATGCTGGAGGATTAGATACACAAGTCAGCACACAGTACCACACATGGGAGGATTAAATACGCATGTCTGCACACAGTACCAAGCACCAGAGGATTAGATACACACATCTTCACACAATTCCACACGCCAGAGGATTAGATATGCACCACTGCACACAATACCATACGCTGGAGGATTAGATACACGGCTCTGCACAGAGTACCACATATTAGAGTTCTACTCCAGGCTTCCATAGCAACCCAGCCATTTTTCTTCACTGCCTTATGTCAGCTTTAAAGGGGCAGGGCGCTATGGATGACACTGTTACACAAGGTCACATACACACAGCTTTACTCCAGGTCTCCATAACAACCGATCGCAGATTTTTCACTGATATCCGAAATGAGATGCTTATGGAAACACACAAACGATATAAAAAATACACCAGTACAAAACTGGACAATTCTTATGGGGCCACTACACAAACAAAAAAAGAAATATACCCGAGCGAAGCCGGGTCCTCCTGCTAGTAACTTGTATATGTTGTAGATACGAGTATGTGTGTACATATAGTTTTTAGAAAATTTTCCATTTCCAGAATATGTATAAAAGTGGGTGGCGTTTTAGAGCTGCCTGTTTCATGCCAAGCCCCCTTAGGCCTCACCACAATCATGACACCGAGAATCGGTTTTACCAGGAATTTAGACGATTAGACGCGATGTCCGTCCACTTGTAACCTTCTTCTAACGACACCAGGTTCTCCAACATAAAAATCATAAAACCTCTATCCAGAGCAGCCCCGGCCCAGCGGTGCTCCGATTCATTAATCTTTCATGTAGTTAATTGTAAATTGGGCATTAAATTGGTGACTCTCTGCTGGCAGAATTCACACTGTGTTCAATTTATTTCTACGGAACGGCACAATATTTTCATTTTTGTAAAGTAGTTTACGAATTCAGTTTGGGAAGCAAGAAATATAACAAAAATGAGCAAAAAAAAATTATGCATAATTTGTTCTAGATTTTAACTTAAAGGGATTGTCCAGCAAGGGAAGTTATTAAAAAAAAAAACATCTTAGAATGTTCTAAAATAACCAAGTCATGTCAATGATTTCCCACCACTCTGGTTCCGACGGTTCCCAACCGTCCACTGGTCTTTGGCTACAACAGTCACCTGCCTTGTTTTAATATGTTGGAAACCAACGCAACCTCCTTGGGAATTGAGAATGGGCCCAGATGGCAGATATATCCAGGAGAGAAGAGAACACAGAAGCAGTAAGTATGTTGAGGTCTGAGGTCAAACCAATGGCAAAATTTAAGGATCTAGTTTTAGATCTGAATACATGTATGGGTCTACTTTGAGGTCTGAATGACTTTGGAGGTCCAATCTGTGGCACTACTTCCTCTAAGCTGTGTCTTCTGGAATTACTTCCCACACCCTGTAGACAGGTATCTTTGTTTTTGGGTTTGTTGAATTCGTGAGGGTTTGTTCGCACAATGAAAATTTTCCTAGATGAAAATTCAGCTTCGGGAATTTTTTCAATTTGTCCAAATTTTTACATAAAAACCCAAACCTGCCGGGAGGTATTTTCTGTCCCCCGTTCACTTCATGGGGCTTATCAGATGGATTCTGCCTGAAGATCGAGCATGACACTTATTTTTCCACTAGCTCAAAAAAATCAGCATCTGACTCCTATGGAGGCTGGGTTCAGGCCAAATTTGGAGTTGATTTTGCTCCAATTTCCTTCGTGTGAACATTCCCTTAGTGTGAGGCTTCAAATCTGTCCTTTCTGGTTTGGGAGCTGAATTTAGGGGTTCTGTATCTTGAAGTATGATGTGAATTTTTTTTTTTTTTTTTTTTAATTTTATTTATTTATTTTTTTGGCTTCTGATTAATTTAAAGGATTCTAAAATAAATGTGTAGTCTAATCGGTGGGTCTGTATTCTGAAGTGTGCATGGTCTAGAATTCAATTTTTTATTTTTTGGCCTGGGATTTGATTAACTTTTTTTTTTTTTCTCGTGTGGAGTCTGATATAGGGGTCTGGGTGAAATCAGGGGATTGGTCTGGGGTCTGTATTTTAAAGTATGGTTTGAGGTATCAATGAATTTAGGTCTGGTCTGGGATTTGAATGAATTCAGAGATTTGGTTTGGGGTCTGTAATTTGAAATATACATTTTGACATTTTTTTTTCGGGTGGGGTTTAAATCCAAATTAGGAGTCTATTTTGGAGTCAATGTCTTTTAGGCTAAGGCCTCAAGGGCCGTATCCGCAGCACTAAAGTGCTGCGGGAAGAACCACTGTGTGAACACATTCCGGTTCTCTTCGCTGCACCTTTAAGAGAAAGTTCACAGTTTTCCTCTGCGGACTTTCTCTTAACATTATATCTACGGGAAAGCCGCCGGCGTTTCCGTAGATATAATTGACATGCTGTGATTTGCAAAGCCGCAAAAGCTTTGCAAATCGCAGCGTGTCTGCTTTGCGATCTTTTACGCAAAGTGGGGATGGGATTCGCATGACTTAGCCTTAATTTATTTCAATGTATTTAAAGGTCCGACTTATATAGGGGTCTGGTCTGCAATTTGAACAAATTTATAGATCTGGTCTGGGGTCTATACTGTATTTCTAAGTCTGGGATCTGATTTTTTTTTATTTTTTTTTTGGTCTGGGGTCTAAATTAATTTTGTGGTTCAGTCTGAGGTCTGAATGAATTCCAAGGTCTGGCCTGGGGTCTGTGTTTTGAAGTATGTTCTGGGATCACAATTTATTTTTTGGTCTAAATTTTTTATTTATTTATTTAGGGGTCTGGTCTGGGAATGAATTAAGTATTCGGATCTGGGGTCGGTGGCCGCTCATTCTAGAACTGTCAATCGTATGCTCAGTGGTTAGCACTGTTGCCTTTTAGTGCTGGAGCCCTAAGTCCGAATCCAGTTAAAGGGATTCTACCATTAAAACCCTTTTTTTGTGGATAAGACGTCGGAATAGTCTTTAGAAAGGCTATTCATCTCTTATCTTTAGATGTGATCTCTGCCGCGCCGTACCTTAGAAATACCGTTTTTTTACAGGTATGCAAATTAGTTCTCTTGCAGCGATGGGGGCGGGCCCCAGTGCTGGAAATGCAATGGGGGCATCCCCACTGCTGCTCGAGAACAGGATCCTGCGACGCCTCTGTCTTCTGCTGGATCCTCCCCTTCTTTCCTCGTCTTTCTTCGGCATCACCTCTGACGCCTGCGCAGTTGGCTCTACCAGTGAGACAATAGTAGAGCCGACTGCATATGCCGGCCGGCGGCCATAGTTCCAAGGCCGCAATTGCGCGCACGTGCAGTTGGCTCTACTAGTGTTTCACTGGCAGAGCCAACTGCGCAGGCGTCGGAGGTGACGCCAAAGAAAGAAGGGGAGGATCCAGCCGAAGATAGAGGCGTCATTGGATCGTGTTCTCGAGCAGCAGTGGGGACACCCCATCACATTTCCAGCACTGGGGCCCGCCCCCTTCACTGCAAGAGAACTAATTTGCATACCGGTAAAAACTGGTATTTCTAAGGAACCGCGCTGGCAGAGATCACGTCTAAAGGTAAGAGATGAGTAGCCTTTCTAAAGGCTATTCCGACGTCTTATCCACAAAAAAAGGGTTTTAATGATAGAATCCCTTTAAGGACGACCTATTCATGGAGTTTGTAAATTTTCCCTGGGTTTCCTGCAGGTACTCTCTAGTTTCTTCCAAAGACCTATTGATGAGGACTATAGATCGTGCGCCCTATACGGGACCGTGTTGAATATGATGGCGCGAAATAAAAAAAATAATAATAACAAATGAAATAACATCTTGAAGATCGGGATCATGGAGTGACCAGAAATGAATACTTCTTACATCAATCCGATTAGACAGAATTATTATGGACTATTGCAGATTTGTATGGTTTGCTGCTGTGAATCAATCACCCTATACAATCCATAGGGCCTCTTTAACAGCACAGATTTTCTCCTGTAGGTTCATCATCTTCTCCGTGGCAGGAATTAGGGTTAAATGCTGGAAATATCTCAGATCAGAGGATCCGTGGCGGCAATTTATTCCCAGTTGTGGAATTCCACGAGGGCCGAGAGCTGGCTATGCAGATCAGTGATTACTCATTCATGGGCTGTTCATTAAAGAGCAAGACTGTATCATCTGGAATCTGCGAGCCTAGAAAACCTCGTCCCCGAGGCGGATGATTTAGGAGAGGAGTGATCGGAGGAGAGATCGGCAAGCTAATAATCTCTTCTCATCTATTTTCTGCTCCTAGCCCGGTAATAGTCTTCAGGTGCCACTTTCTTCCAGACGTCTCTCCAGGTATCCGTCATCTGGCGGCATCGATGAATGAGGAGTAAAGATTTCTCCTCCAGGCCCAGCCACAATGTTTACTCTGCAGCGTTTAAGCTTATATATATATTACATTATTTGTTTAGACATTGCAGATAAAATGGGAATAGGTTTTAGTTCAGGAGACTTTTACTCGTCGTCTAGGATCCATCCATCATTGCCAATATGGCGGCCAATGGTAAAGCAACCCTTTAAGAAACAAACACAGACTAGTCCAACCTTAGGCTGCATTCACACTGAGTAACGCTGGCGTTTTTTGTGCTTATTTTTGCACATAGCGCCGCGTTAACACCACGTTAACGCCGCGTATATATTGTATCGTTATATTGCAGTGAGATAGATATTTATGGAAGGTACCCCGACGTTAAGTCATCAGTATAAAAAACACCTGGGTGACAGAAAACCCCTTTAAGGGTCTATTCGAGGAGCCCCCCATTTATTGATGATTACATATTAATCATGTATCTATAGAATTCTAACTTCCCAAGGTTAACAATTTCATACACCTTACTTTAATATATATATATATATATATATATATATATATATATATATATATATATACTGTATATATACCACTGTTAATTATAAGCTTCCTGAATGGCAAATACAATGCCAGTGCAGTAAACACTGACACCATAGCAAAACAATCACAGGGTTATTACAACATGTGTTGCCTTTCAAGGGAGCCTGTCACCAGAATATAACATATTGTCCCAGCGCCACAGATAGATAGGCTAGGGTCACCTGAAATAAACAATGTTTTCTCCTTGTGAATTGGTGCCTCTGTTCCTGAGATATCCCCATTGTTATCAATATACAAATGAGCTTTTTGGAGGGTGTTGCCACTTACAACTTTGATATACTGGGTCTGGTGACACTAACCTATCTATCTGCAGGGCTGGGGTGATATGCTGGTTCTGGTGACAGTAACCTATCTATCTGCAGGGCTGGGGTGATATGCTGGTTCTGGTGACAGTAACCTATCTATCTGCAGGGCTGGGGTGATATACTCGGTCTGGTGACAGTAACCTATCTATCTGCAGGGCTGGGGTGATATGCTGGTTCTGGTGACACTAACCTATCTATCTGCAGGGCTGGGGTGATATGCTGGGTCTGGTGACACTAACCTATCTATCTGCAGGGCTGGGGTGATATGCTGGTTCTGGTGACACTAACCTATCTATCTGCAGGGATGGGGTGATATGCTGGGGTCTGGTGACAGTAACCTATCTATCTGCAGGGCTGGGGTGATATGCTGGGGTTTGGTGACAGTAACCTATCTATCTGCAGGACTGGGGTGATATGCTGGGGTTTGGAGACACTAACCTATCTATCTGCAGGACTGGGGTGATATGCTGGTTCTGGTGAAACTAGCCTATCTATCTGCAGGGCTGGAGTGATATGCTGGGGTCTGGTGACACTAACCTATCTATCTGCAGGGCTGGGGTGATATGCTGGTTCTGGTGACACTAACCTATCTATCTGCAGGGCTGGAGTGATATGCTGGGGTCTGGTGACACTAACCTATCTATCTGCAGGGCTGGGGTGATATGCTGGTTCTGGTGACACTAACCTATCTATCTGCAGGGATGGGGTGATATGCTCGGTCTGGTGACAGTAACCTATCTATCTGCAGGGCTGGGGTGATATGCTGGTTCTGGTGACAGTAACCTATCTATCTGCAGGGCTGGGGTGATATACTCGGTCTGGTGACAGTAACCTATCTATCTGCAGGGCTGGGGTGATATGCTGGTTCTGGTGACACTAACCTATCTATCTGCAGGGCTGGGGTGATATGCTGGGTCTGGTGACACTAACCTATCTATCTGCAGGGCTGGAGTGATATGCTGGTTCTGGTGACACTAACCTATCTATCTGCAGGGATGGGGTGATATGCTGGGGTCTGGTGACAGTAACCTATCTATCTGCAGGGCTGGGGTGATATGCTGGGGTTTGGTGACAGTAACCTATCTATCTGCAGGACTGGGGTGATATGCTGGGGTTTGGAGACACTAACCTATCTATCTGCAGGACTGGGGTGATATGCTGGTTCTGGTGAAACTAGCCTATCTATCTGCAGGGCTGGAGTGATATGCTGGGGTCTGGTGACACTAACCTATCTATCTGCAGGGCTGGGGTGATATGCTGGTTCTGGTGACACTAACCTATCTATCTGCAGGGATGGGGTGATATGCTCGGTCTGGTGACAGTAACCTATCTATCTGCAGGGCTGGGGTGATATGCTGGTTCTGGTGACACTAACCTATCTATCTGCAGGGCTGGGGTGATATACTCGGTCTGGTGACAGTAACCTATCTATCTGCAGGGCTGGGGTGATATGCTGGTTCTGGTGACACTAACCTATCTATCTGCAGGGCTGAGGTGATATGCTGGTTCTGGTGACTATAACCTATCTATCTGCAGGGCTGGGGTGATATGCTGGGTCTGGTGACACTAACCTATCTATCTGCAGGGATGGGGTGATATGCTGGGTCTGGTGACACTAACCTATCTATCTGCAGGGATGGGGTGATATGCTGGTTCTGGTGACAGTAACCTATCTATCTGCAGGGATGGGGTGATATTGCTGGGGTTTGGTGACAGTAACCTATCTATCTGCAGGACTGGGGTGATATGCTGGGGTTTGGAGAAACTAACCTATCTGTCTGCAGGACTGGGGTGATATGCTGGTTCTGGTGAAACTAGCCTATCTATCTGCAGGGCTGGAGTGATATGCTGGGGTCTGGTGACACTAACCTATCTATCTGCAGGGCTGGGGTGATATGCTGGTTCTGGTGCCTATAACCTATCTATCTGGGGGGCTGGGGTGATATGCTGGTTCTTGTGCCTATAACCTATCTATCTGGGGGGCTGGGGTGATATGCTGGTTCTTGTGCCTATAACCTATCTATCTGCAGGGCTGGGGTGATATGCTGGTTCTGGTGCCTATAACCTATCTAGCTGCAGGGCTGGGGTGATATGCTGCTTCTGGTGACACTAACCTATCTATCTGCAGGGCTGGGGTGATATGCTGGGTCTGGGGACAGTAACCTATCTATCTGCAGGGCTGGGGTGATATGCTGGTTCTGGTTCCTATAACCTATCTATCTGCAGGGCTGGGGTGATATGCTGGTTCTGGGGACAGTAACCTATCTACCTGCAGGGCTGCGGTGATATGCTGGGTCTGGGGACAGTAACCTATCTATCTGCAGGGCTGGGGTGATATGCTGGTTCTGGTGACAGTAACCTATCTATCTGCAGGGCTGGGATGATATGCTGGTTCTGGTGCCTATAACCTATCTATCTGCAGGGCTGGGGTGATATGCTGCTTCTGGTGCCTATAACCTATCTATCTGCAGAGCTGGGGTGATATGCTGGTCCTGGTGACACTAACCTATCTATCTGCAGGGCTGGGGTGATATGCTGGTTCTGGTGACATTAACGTATCTATCTGCAGGGCTGGGGTGATATGCTGGGTCTGGTGACAGTAACCTATCTATCTGCAGGGCTGGGGTGATATGCTGGTTCTGGTGACACTAACCTATCTATCTGCAGGACTGGGGTGATATGCTGGTTCTGGTGACATTAACCTATCTATCTGCAGGGCTGGGGTGATATGCTGGGTCTGGTGACAGTAACCTATCTATCTGCAGGGTTGGGGTGATATGCTGGTTCTGGTGACACTAACCTATCTATCTGCAGGGCTGGGGTGATATGCTGGTTCTGGTGACACTAACCTATCTATCTGCAGGGCTGGGGTGATATACTGGTACTGGTGACAGTAACCTATCTATCTGCAGGGCTGGGGTGATATGCTGGGTCTGGTGACAGTAACCTATCTATCTGCAGGGCTGGGGTGATATGCTGGTTCTGGTGACACTAACCTTTCTATCTGCAGGGTTGGGGTGATATACTGGGTTTGGTGACAGTAACCTATCTATCTGCAGGGCTGGGGTGATATGCTGGTTCTGGTGACACTAACCTCTAACCTATCTATCTGCAGGGCTGGGGTGATATGCTGGGTCTGATGACACTAACCTATCTATCTGCAGGGCTGGGGTGATATGCTGGGTCTGGTGACAGTAACCTATCTAATTGCAGGGCTGGGGTGATATGCTGGGTCTGGTGACAGTAACCTATCTATCTGCAGGGCTGGGGTGATATGCTGGGTCTAATGACACTAACCTATCTATCTGCAGGGCTGGGGTGATATGCTGGGTCTGGTGACACTAACCTCTAACCTATCTATCTGCAGGGCTGGGGTGATATGCTGGGTCTGATGACACTAACCTATCTATCTGCAGGGCTGGGGTGATATGCTGGGTCTGATGACACTAACCTATCTATCTGCAGGGCTGGGGTGATATGCTGGTCCTGGTGACAGTAACCTATCTATCTGCAGGGCTGGGGTGATATGCTGGTTCTGGTGACACTAACCTATCTATCTGCAGGGCTGGTGTGATATGCTGGGTCTGGTGCCTGTAACCTATCTATCGGGGGGACTGGGGTGATATACTGGTACTGGTGACAGTAACCTATCTATCTGCAGGGCTGGGGTGATATGCTGGTTCTGGTGACACTAACCTATCTATCTGCAGGACTGGGGTGATATGCTGGTTCTGGTGACATTAACCTATCTATCTGCAGGGCTGGGGTGATATGCTGGGTCTGGTGACAGTAACCTATCTATCTGCAGGGTTGGGGTGATATGCTGGTTCTGGTGACACTAACCTATCTATCTGCAGGGCTGGGGTGATATGCTGGTTCTGGTGACACTAACCTATCTATCTGCAGGGCTGGGGTGATATACTGGTACTGGTGACAGTAACCTATCTATCTGCAGGGCTGGGGTGATATGCTGGGTCTGGTGACAGTAACCTATCTATCTGCAGGGCTGGGGTGATATGCTGGTTCTGGTGACACTAACCTTTCTATCTGCAGGGTTGGGGTGATATACTGGGTTTGGTGACAGTAACCTATCTATCTGCAGGGCTGGGGTGATATGCTGGTTCTGGTGACACTAACCTCTAACCTATCTATCTGCAGGGCTGGGGTGATATGCTGGGTCTGATGACACTAACATATCTATCTGCAGGGCTGGGGTGATATGCTGGTTCTGGTGACACTAACCTATCTATCTGCAGGGATGGGGTGATATGCTGGGTCTGGTGCCTGTAACCTATCTATCGGGGGGACTGGGGTGATATACTGGTACTGGTGACAGTAACCTATCTATCTGCAGGGCTGGGGTGATATGCTAGTTCTGGTGACAGTAACCTATCTAATTGCAGGGCTGGGGTGATATACTGGGTCTGATGACACTAACCTATCTATCTGCATGGCTGGGGTGATATGCTGGGTCTGGTGACACTAACCATTCTATCTGCAGGGTTGGGGTGATATACTGGGTTTGGTGACAGTAATCTATCTATCTGCAGGGCTGGGGTGATATGCTGGTTCTGGTGACACTAACCTCTAACCTATCTATCTGCAGGGCTGGGGTGATATGCTGGGTCTGATGACACTAACCTATCTATCTGCAGGGCTGGGGTGATATGCTGGGTCTGATGACACTAACCTATCTATCTGCAGGGCTGGGGTGATATGCTGGTTCTGGTGACACTAACCTATCTATCTGCAGGGATGGGGTGATATGCTGGGTCTGGTGCCTGTAACCTATCTATCGGGGGGACTGGGGTGATATACTGGTACTGGTGACAGTAACCTATCTATCTGCAGGGCTGGGGTGATATGCTAGTTCTGGTGTCTATAACCTATCTATCTGGGGGACTGGGTTGTTATGCTGGTTCTGGTAACACACTCAATGAAAAAACAGAATAAACTTCCAACATGGCAACTTTTTGATGAAAACGGGAGCTTTTCACTCATTAACCTTTCAAGGAGATAGAAGTTTGACATACGCGGAGGGCGGGGAGTTGACTCTTGGCTGTGTATATATTTACTTAAAGGCCACCAGGGTAGTATATATCAATACCCGGCGCTGGTTGATTAGATCCAGTTGAGTAGGAACAGTAAGACTAATTACAAGCGCTTGTGTCTTACCAATTTGATTGCATTACTAAATAAAGTACGTGAAGCAAAAGAGGCGTTGAGGGCTGCCAATGTGTTCTTGGCAGGGTTAATGAAGTCGGAGTAGGCACTAAATGGCACCATTAGCAGCTTTCTTCACAATCGGATACTGTAAATTGTCTCCCCCTAATAAACTTCACAATGAACTCCACTTGACAGCTAATGACTTTCCTGCATTTGTCACCGCAGATACTGTATGTGGAGTCGTAGAAAAGTACAGTAAGGTCTATAAAAGAACGATGCGTCGGGTTAGCTTTTACCATTATCCTGCGTAGGCATTCTATTAACCCTTTAGGGAATTCCGATCGCGATCGTGCAATTTTCTCGATCTCCGATCGGAATCCGATCTTTTCCGAAGCCGATCTCTCAACCCTAATTGTGAATCCACATCAGACTTCGAGGCCTGGTTATCTGGGACCAGGATTCGATACGCTGTCGTACTTCTGACAAACAGATGGCAAAGTTAAAGGCAACCAAACCTATTACCATTTGTCTAAGGTTATAATAGTCCAAATCATCTTACTATTCTTTATATTCTATATCCTTCCATTTGCATACCTCCCAACCGTCCCGATTTCCGCGGGACAGTCACGATTTGGGTGACATGTCCCGCGGTCCCGGTTGGAGGGAGGTATGTCCCGATTTCAACTCAGATCGGCGTCCAGAGGACGCCGATCTGAGTTGAACACATACGCGGCTGAAGCAAGGAGCTGACACAGATCAGCTCCTCGCTTCGCCGCTGCCCGCCTCTCTCCCTGACACATGCGGCTGAAGCTGCTCGCGTGCTCGCTTCGCCGCTGCGTCTCTCTCTCGCTGACACATGCGGCTGAAGCGAGGAGCTGACCTGTGTCAGCTCCTCGCTTCGCTGCTGCCGCCGGCTCCTGGCTTGTAGACGCGATGTACAAGACAGGAGCCGACGGCAGCAGCGAAGCGAGGAGCTGACACAGGTCAGCTCCTCGCTTCAGCCGCATGCGTCAGCGAGAGAGAGAGACGCAGCGGCGAAGCGAGCACGCGAGCAGCTTCAGCCGCATGTGTCAGGGAGAGAGGTGGGCAGCGGCAAAGCGAGGAGCTGACCTGTGTCAGCTCCTTCCTTCAGCCGCATGTGTCAGCGAGAGAGGCGAGCAGAGAGCGGCGAGGGAGCGGAGGAGAAGGTAAGTTTAATGTGGAGGTGGAACGTGAATCTGGGGGCAGATGAAGGAGAGGACGGCATGACACTGAGGGCAGAGATGTGGGGACATGAATCTAGGGGCAGAGATGTGGGGACATGAATCTGGGGGCAGAGATGGAGTGGACATGAATCTGGGGGCAGAGATGTGGGGACATGAATCTAGGGGCAGAGATGGAGGGGACATGAATCTGGGGGCAGAGATGGAGGGACATGAATCTGGGGGCAGAGATGGAGAGGACATGAATCTGGGGACAGAGATGGAGAGGACATGAATCTGGGGGCAGAGATGGAAGAGGGACATGAAACTGGGGGCAGATGAAGGGTGTATATGAAACTGGGGGAGAGATAGAGGGGGGACATATAATTTAAGGGTGATGGTAGGAGGATTATACTGTGTGCGGGCACATGAAAAATTAACGAGTGGGCGGAGTCAACACAAAAGTGGGCGGGGCTAAATTTGCTGCGCCGCGCTATGCGCGCCGTACATTTTGTCCCTCTTTCGGTTCTTCAAAAGTTGGGAGGTATGCATTTGTGTCAACATCTTCTATGTAGACCTATGCATGTCCATAGCAACAGACAACAAGCAAACCTTGTGTAGTCTGATTCAGCAATAATATTTGCTTCTATCTATCCCCTATATCTCATTAACCTCCTGAATGTTTTAATTAAAAATCTTAGTTAAAAATCTCCTTCCGTTATGTGACTACACCCTCTATGCATCACCATGGTAACAGACAACAAACACATACCTCCTAACTTTTGAAGAACATAAGGGGTACAAAATGTGCGGCGCACAAATTTAGCCCCACCCACTTTTATGTTGACTCCGCCCATTCTCACTCATTTTCCATGTGCCCCCACACAGTATAATCCTCCTACAGTCACCCGTAAATTATATGTCCCCCCTCTATCTCTCCCCCAGTTTCATATACACCCTTCATCTGCCCCCAGTTTCATGTCCCCCCCATCTCTGCCCCCAGTTTCATGTCTCCCCATCTCTGCCCCCAGTTTCATGTCCCCATCTCTGCCCCCAGATTCATGTCCCTCCATCTCTACTCCCAGATTCATGTCCCCCCATCTCTGCCCCCAGATTAATGCCCCCCCATCTCTGCCCCCAGTTTCATGTTCCCCCATCTCTACTCCCAGATTCATGTCCCCCCATCTCTGCCCCAGATTAATGCCCCCCCATCTCTGCCCCAGATTAATGCCCCCCCATCTCTGCCCCAGTTTCATGTCCCCCATCTCTACTCCCAGATTCATGTCCCCCCATCTCTGCCCCCAGATTAATCCCCCCCATCTCTGCCCCCAGTTTCATGTCCCCATCTCTACTCCCAGATTAATGCCCCCCCATCTCTGCCCCCAGTTTCATGTCCCCTCATCTCTGCCCCCAGATTCATGTCCCCCCATCTCTGCCCCAGTGTCATGCTGTCCTCTCCATCTCTGCCCCAGTGTCATGCCGTCACCTCCTTCAGCTGCCCCCAGTTTCATATTCCACCTAAATGTCTACACACAAAAAAACACTTAAACTCACCTTTTCCTCACTCCCCCGGCGCTCTCTTCACAGTCTCGCTAACACATTTGTAGGTGCGATGTGACGTCATCACATCGCGCCTACACAGCCACTAGCTGGAGTGCAGCGGCAAAGGAAGGAGCTGAGCTGTGACAGCTCCTTGCTTTAGTCGCGTATGTATTCAACTCCTCCAGACGCAGATCTGAGTTGAAATCGGGACATACTTCCCTCCAACCAGGACCACGGGACACGTCACCGAAATCGTGAATGTCCCGCGGAAATCAGGACGGTTGGGAGGTATGCAAACAAACCCTGTGTAGTCTGATCCAGCAATAATATTTGCTTCTATCTGTCCCCTACATCTTACTAAGTTATTGAATGAATATTAGCAAAGCACAGAGAAGGGTAAGAGAAATGGAGTATGAAAACTAGAAGCGGCTATGGGTTAGTTTGTTTGTGGTCCATTACCATGGAGATGCATAATTTTGCATAGGAGCTGTAGACACAAATTGATCTGACATTCCCTTTAAGTATATACATACCTCCCAACAGTCCCGATTTCCGCGGAACATTCACAATTTCGGTGACGTGTCCCGCGGTCCCGGTTGGAGGGAGGTATGTCCCGATTTCAACTCAGATCTGCATCTGGAGGACGCAGATCTTTGTTGAATACATACGCGAGTAAAGCAAGGAGCTGTCACAGCTCAGCTCCTTGCTTTGCTGCTGCACTCCGGCTAGTGGCTATGTAGACGCGATGTGATGACGTTACATCGCGCCTACAACTGTGTTAGTGATACTGCAGAGAGAGCGGTGGGGGAGCGAGGAAAAGGTGAGTTTAAGTGGTTTTTGTGTGTAGACATTGAGGTGGAACATGAAACTGGGGGCAGAGATGTGGGGACATGAATCTGGGGGCAGAGATGGGGGACATGAATCTGGGGCAGAGATGGAGGGGACATGAATCTGGGGGCAGAGATGTGGGGACATGAATCTGGGGGCAGAGATGGGGGACATGAATCTGGGGGCAGAGATGGGGGAACATTAATCTGGGGGAAGAGATGGGGGACATGAATCTGGGGCAGAGATGGAGGGGACATGAATCTGGGGGCAGAGATGTGGGGACATGAATCTGGGGGCAGAGATGGGGGACATGAATCTGGGGGCAGAGATGGGGGAACATTAATCTGGGGGAAGAGATGGGGGACATGAATCTGGGGGCAGAGATGGGGGGACATGAATCTGGGGGCAGAGATGTGGGGACAAGAATCTGGGAGCAGAGATGTGGGGACATGAATATGGGGGCAGAGATGGGGGGACATGAATCTGGGGGCAGAGATGGGGGGACTTGAATCTGGGAGCAGAGATGTGGGGACATGAATCTGGGGGCAGAGATGGGGGGACATGAATCTGGGGGCAGAGATGGGGGACTTGAATCTGGGGGCAGAGATGGGGGGACATGAATCTGGGGGCAGAGATGGGGGGACATGAATCTGGGGGCAGAGATGTGGGGACATGAATCTGGGGGCAGAGATGTGGGGACATGAATCTGGGGACAGAGATGGGGGACATGAATCTGGGGGCAGAGATGGGGGGACATGAATATGGGGGCAGAGATGTGGGAACATGAATCTGGGGGCAGAGATGGGGGACATGAATCTGGGGCAGAGATGGAGGGGACATGAATCTGGGGGCAGAGATGGGGGACATGAATCTGGGGGCAGAGATGGGGGAACATTAATCTGGGGGAAGAGATGGGGGACATGAATCTGGGGGAAGAGATGGGGGGACATGAATCTGGGGGCAAAGATGGGGGACATGAATCTGGGGGCAGAGATGGGGGGCATTAATCTGGGGGCAGAGAGGGAGGGGACATGAATCTGGGGGCAGAGAAGGGGGAAATGAAACTGGGGCAGAGATGGGGGGACATGAAAGTTTGAGCAGAGATATGGGGACATGAATCTGGGGGCAGAGATGGGGGACATGAATCTGGGGCAGAGATGGAGGGGACATGAATCTGGGGGCAGAGATGTGGGGACATGAATCTGGGGGCAGAGATGGGGGACATGAATCTGGGGGCAGAGATGGGGGAACATTAATCTGGGGGAAGAGATGGGGGACATGAATCTGGGGGCAGAGTTGGGGGGACATGAATCTGGGGGCAGAGATGTGGGGACATGAATCTGGGGGCAGAGATGTGGGGACATGAATCTGGGGGCAGAGATGGGGGACATGAATCTGGGGGCAGAGATGGGGGACTTGAATCTCGGAGCAGAGATGTGGGGACATGAATCTGGGGGCAGAGATGGGGGACATGAATCTGGGGGCAGAGATGGGGGGACATGAATCTGGGGGCAGAGATGTGGGGACATGAATCTGGGGGAAGAGATGTGGGGACATGAATCTGGGGACAGAGATGGGGGACATGAATATGGGGGCAGAGATGTGGGGACATGAATCTGGGGGCAGAGATGGGGGACATGAATCTGGGGCAGAGATGGAGGGGACATGAATCTGGGGGCAGAGATGTGGGGACATGAATCTGATGGCAGAGATGGGGGACATGAATCTGGGGGCAGAGATGTGGGGACATGAATCTGGGGACAGAGATGGGGGACATGAATCTGGGGGCAGAGATGGGGGGACATGAATATGGGGGCAGAGATGTGGGAACATGAATCTGGGGGCAGAGATGGGGGACATGAATCTGGGGCAGAGATGGAGGGGACATGAATCTGGGGGCAGAGATGTGGGGACATGAATCTGATGGCAGAGATGGGGGACATGAATCTGGGGGCAGAGATGGGGGAACATTAATCTGGGGGAAGAGATGGGGGACATGAATCTGGGGGAAGAGATGGGGGGACATGAATCTGGGGGCAGAGATGGGGGACATGAATCTGGGGGCAGAGATGGGGGGCATTAATCTGGGGGCAGAGAGGGAGGGGACATGAATCTGGGGGCAGAGAAGGGGGAAATGAAACTGGGGCAGAGATGGGGGGACATGAAAGTTTGAGCAGAGATGTGGGGACATGAATCTGGGGCAGAGATGGAGGGGACATGAATCTGGGGGCAGAGATGTGGGGACATGAATCTGGGGGCAGAGATGGGGGACATGAATCTGGGGGCAGAGATGGGGGAACATTAATCTGGGGGAAGAGATGGGGGACATGAATCTGGGGGCAGAGATGGGGGGACATAAATCTGGGGGCAGAGATGTGGGGACATGAATCTGGGGGCAGAGATGTGGGGACATGAATCTGGGGGCAGAGATGGGGGACATGAATCTGGGGGCAGAGATGGAGGGACATGAATCTGGGGGCAGAGATGGGGGACATGAATCTGGGGGCAGAGATGTGGGGACATGAATCTGGGGGCAGAGATGTGGGGACATGAATCTGGGGGCAGAGATGTGGGGACATGAATCTGGGGACAGAGATGGGGGACATGAATATGGGGGCAGAGATGTGGGGACATGAATCTGGGGGTAGAGATGGGGGACATGAATCTGGGGCAGAGATGGAGGGGACATGAATCTGGGGGCAGAGATGTGGGGACATGAATCTGATGGCAGAGATGGGGGACATGAATCTGGGGGCAGAGATGGGGGAACATTAATCTGGGGGAAGAGATGGGGGACATGAATCTGGGGGAAGAGATGGGGGGACATGAATCTGGGGGCAGAGATGGGGGACATGAATCTGGGGGCAGAGATGGGGGGCATTAATCTGGGGGCAGAGAGGGAGGGGACATGAATCTGGGGGCAGAGAAGGGGGGAAATGAAACTGGGGCAGAGATGGGGGGACATGAAAGTTTGAGCAGAGATGTGGGGACATGAATCTGGGGGCAGAGATTGGGGACATGAATCTGGGGCAGAGATGGAGGGGACATGAATCTGGGGGCATAGATGTGGGGACATGAATCTGGGGCAGAGATGGGGGACATGAATCTGGGGGCAGAGATGGGGGAACATTAATCTGGGGGAAGAGATGGGGGACATGAATCTGGGGGAAGAGATGGGGGGACATGAATCTGGGGGCAGAGATGGGGGACATGAATCTGGGGGCAGAGATGGGGGGCATTAATCTGGGGGCAGAGAGGGAGGGGACATGAATCTGGAGGCAGAGAAGGGGGGAAATGAAACTGGGGCAGAGATGGGGGGGGACATGAAACTGGGGGCAGATGAAGGGTGTATATGAAACTGGGGGAGAGATAGAGGGGTGACATATAATTTATGGGTGACTGTAGGAGGATTATACTGTGTGGGGGCACATGGAAAATGAATGAGAATGGGCAGAGTCAACATACAAGAAGGTGGGGCTAAATTTGCCACTGTGCACTATGCGCGCCGCACATTTTGTCCCTCTTTCAGTTCTTCAAACGTTGGGAGGTATGCTATATATTCTGGTTCCAGTGGGATCATGATGTAAGTGTAACCATGTACGGAAATGGTAGTCACCTAGATAAGCAGATAACTGGTTTCTAGGCAATTTGTAGTACCGCTGGTAAAAATCACAAAGGAAACGCTGCAGAAATAGCAATAAACAGTCTGTCATATTAATGATATTATTTGTGCTTGGTTATTATTGCCGAGATAGAAATGAAACAGATTTAGGGGATTAAGATCTGGATCCACTAAGAATTCGAGCCATAGGAGGCGGCAACAAATTGACAAAGGCTCCGGGGCCTACACAAAGTCCAGTAAATCTACATCTAAATCCCGTTTACTCTTTCTAAATAACAAAAACAAAGACTAATCTCCTCCGAACGCCCGCCGTCCCCTTAGAAACTGCCGAAAATGTCACAAGTCTCGCTTAATAAAAAGCAAAATAGAATATGATGGGAACTCGCTTCCTTTAACCCCGCTAAACCCGAGGAGCGGAGTACAAGGCCCGCGCCATTACTTAACTAGGGCTGACATTTTTACACGTCTTCCTATGCAAATCCTTGATATTTGATGAGGAAACAGATGTGCAGCGTAAATGGCAATCCAATTATCTGCGGCTGCCAGATACGGCCTGCGGTGGAATGGTGCCGGGTGGGGTGGCGGTATACCTATAGAAAGCCATTGCAGTAACCATCACATGTGTATTGTGGTTCACGGGTGGTTGGTATAGGTCAAGCTCTTGCTCTTTATAGACGCATCGCTAGTTAGCAGCACTTGACTTAATCAATAGGACAACTCAATTACAGTATCTGCATGGCCCGAGGTCAAGTATCGACAGGTCAAGCTGAAGCTGCAGAACACTGCGAAATATACCGCTATATAGGACTGAAACAGTACAAGGCTCCAATAATACTGCCATATGGGAACAACACAGAATATGCATTCAATTTCATAATATTCTGTATGGCGGTAATATTCTGTTTCCAGAATTATACCGCCATACAGTGTCCAAATAACCTTAATAGGCAAAAATGGATGCAAAATCAATATCCAGACGATATTGGCAAATGGAACCCAGATATTCTCAACTAGAGATGAGCGAACACTGTTTGGATCAGCCGTTCCGAACAGCACGCTCCCATAGAAATGAATGGAAGCACCTGGCACATAGATTTTGCCGGTGGCCGGTCGCCGTGCCAGGTGCTTCCATTCATTTCTATGGGAGCGTACTGTTCGGAACGGCTGATCCGAACAGTGTTCGCTCATCTCTATTCTCAACATTACAATACCTTAATCTACTACATAATGTTCCTAACTAGTGTTGAGCGAGTAGTATTCGATTGGATACCTCGCCCCCATAGGAATGCGTGTAAGCGGCCGAACACCAAGGGGTTAAACACATTGAATATTCACTGCGCTTAACCCATTGGTGTTCGGCCGCTTACACGCATTCCTATGGGAGCGAGGTATTCAACGAATACTATTCGCTCATCTCTATTCCTAACCTAGATTGTATCATAAAGAACCGCAATATGGCTACATGCACATGACCAGATTGGGGATGGGGGGGGGGATATAAATCAAATCAAACAAGCTTTATTGGCATGTCCAAATAGATATTTAAAGCTAGTAAAGTGTGTGTGTGTGTGGGGGGGAGTTGGAGTCGGGGGGGGGGGGGGGTGAGTGGTGGGTATGGGGGGTGGGGTGGTTGATTTGGGGTATAACAGTCCGTGGAGTCGATATAATACAATTCCTGCTTGCTTTCTCAGACTATGTTGGGTCCATTGGATCTTATGTAACCTTCTGTGGTAGCTTAATATCCTGAATATGCTTCTATCCATCCATGATGGATTGTATCCATTCTACGGCATACAGCAGACTGTGTAGTGTATGCCGAGTGCGGCCCTTTGGATCGGGAACAAGGTGCTGAGCAGCCACATAACAATAAGTATACGGTGGTAATGAGAGCTGCGGGGAGTATTGACAGGAGTAGTCAGGGCTCACACGTCAGCGGCAGATTGTAATTGAGTCTGGGCCAGAGCTCTGCTGATGACCTGACAATGTTAATTCATCCGTCTTCTCCCAGCAATCTGCTTTACAGATATAGAGAAGAACTAAAAGCTCATGTATGATAGAAGCCTCTCCGAGAAAGCGCTCTTCAATTCAACTATTACATATAATATGAGGGAAGGTCCCTGGAGTATTCAGAGATGGTCCCTCAACCCTATTATACAGTATATGAAGGAAATAATAGCAAAACGCAAGATACAGGGACATGATAATAATTGTAACGAGAGATTGTATCAAACATATTAACTCTATGTATACAGATATAGATCTGTCTATCTACAGAAAAGGAGAAAAATGGCAGCACTCCAGTAATTTCCAAAATAAGTGGGTGTAATCCAAAGCAGGCGACGTTTCAGTCCTCTAAGGAACCTTTCTCAAGCTTGAAAGGATCGAAACGTTGCCTGCTATGGATTAAACCCACTTATTTTGGAAATTACTGGAGTGCTGCCATTTTTTTCTTTTTCTGTATATGGTTAGAGGATTTCATACCTTCCTTTTCTGGATTTGTACCCTTTTACTGTGCTGTGCTGCTTTTAAATTTTTCTATCTATCTATCTCCTATCTATCTATCTATCTATCTATCTATCTATCTATCTATCTCCTATCTATCTATCTATCTATCTATCTATCTATCTATCTCCTATCTATCTATCTATCTATCTATCTATCTATCTATCTATCTATCTCCTATCTATCTATCTATCTATCTATCTCCTATCTATCTATCTATCTATCTATCTATCTATCTATCTATCATCTATCTATCTATCTATCTATCTATTATCTATCTATCTATCTATCTATCTATCTATCTATCTCCTATCTATCTATCTATCTATCTATCTATCTATCATCTATCTATCTATCTATTATCTATCTATCTATCTATCTATCTATCTATCTATCTCCTATCTATCTATCTATCTATCTATCTATCTATCTCCTATCTATCTATCTATCTATCTATCTATCTATCTCCTATCTATCTATCTATCTATCTATCTATCTATCTATCTATCTCCTATCTATCTATCTATCTATCTATCTATCTATCTATCTCCTATCTATCTATCTATCTATCTATCTATCTATCTATCTATCTATCATCTATCTATCTATCTATCTATCTATTTATTTATCTATCTAGCATCTATCTCCTATCTATCTATCTATCTATCTATCTATCTATCTATCTATCTATCTCCTATCTATCTATCTATCTATCTATCTATCTATCTATCTATCTATCTATCATCTATCTATCTATCTATCTATCTATCTATCTATCTATCTCCTATCTATCTATTTATCTATCTATCTATCTCCTATCTATCTATCTATCTATCTATCTATCTATCTATCTATCTATCATCTATCTATCCATCCATCCATCCATCCATCCATCCATCCATCCATCCATCCATAATTCTATCTATACCAAAATAGCAGCACACATAACCTAGATAATTGTCTAGTACCTTTACTCATATCTAGTACATGTACCCATGTCTAGTAACTTTACTCATTTCTATTATCTGTACCCATGTCTAGTACCTGTACTCATGTTTAGTATCTGTACCCATGTCTAGCACCTGTACCCATGTCTAGCATTATGCACCCATGTCTAGTACCTTTACTCATGTCTAGCATTATGTACGCATGTCTAGTACCTGTACCATTGTCTAGTACCTGTACCCATGTCTAGTACCTTTACTCATGTCTAGTTTCTGTACCCATGTCTAGTACCTGTACCCATGTGTACCCATGTCTAGCACTGCAGACCTCCTAATGTCATATACCAGCCAATACTTTATACTGTGAGGACAATTTCACCAAAAGTCCTGGAAACTGCCTCAACTGCTGCTGCAAACACTGGGGAGAGTAATGTGGGCATGGTGACCTGACCGTGAGAGAGTCCTAAATACTGGGGGTATGTTAGAGAGGGGGCTATAGGGAGCAGAATATGTGAGTAGAATAAATGTAGGGCATAATAAAAGGGGGGCAGAGGTCACATGGTAAGCCTCAATAGCATTGGCAGTCAGCAGAGATCACCTGTTTGCACATCAACCCATGATAGAAAAGAAAAGGTCACACTGTGCTCATGTAACTTACTGAGGAAGGGGAAAACCGAATAAGGACTGACATTGTGAATAGACAACTATTACTACTGGAGGTCTTTCAGAGTTTGTAAAAAAAAATCCCTTTAATGCTATTTAACAGTTCTGAAATAAATGTCGTAAATTTACCGCTATATAGTGCTCACAAATCATCATCACAACATCCAAATTGCTATGATATACAGTGCTCAGATAATACCATCATACAAAGCCCGAATAATACAAGTACGGTATACTGTGCACATGTCATACTGCAACACACAAGTCTAAAACATACCGCCACTCTGAGCAATAACTACGCCATACACTACTTAAACCATAGGGATATCTCCATCGATACATGTGAATGAAATGCAGAGTTGAATTCTGAGTTGTTTCATTCGTTCTTGCAGAGAGACACCGGTCACCCATTTTCGAGTAGATGTCCCTGCAGTCAAATTTCCACCATTCAGATAGTTATCTTTTTTGTGGACGGGGGATAGTGTGAGATGGGACAATCTCGGACTTTTAGATTGATGACCTATCCTTATTAGATTGGTGGGGGTCCCCACAACTGGTACTCCCGCTGATCAGCTGAATGCTTGGTTAGGTGCTGTGGCCTCTTCTCAATGACTATGGGACAACCCCTATAAGAAAGTTATAAATGGGTTGGTCCCAAAACAAAAGTTACTTGTCATCTTCATTAGTAACACAAGGTGGCACTACATCATCCCGCCATTTGCAGCACAACAATCGATATCGCAACGTTTCACGAAATTCTAACCGATGTAGATATTTATAACATAAGCAAAAACGTTCAAGAAAAAAAATTCACACCTATAATTTTAGCTCAAATTTGAGACAAAGTCAAATACTAAAAAGCGACAGAATATCTGAGGGTGCCACTTTACTTTAGGCCTTTATTACTTCTTAAGATTCATGGCAAGCTTGCTGACTGTTTCCCGTAACAACCAGTAGAATTGTGGACAACCAACCACCATGATCATTAAATCCATGCGTCCTCGGTACCCCAACCACCCAAGGGTGAAATCATGGTATACTTACAATTTTCAGATGTGTCAGAAGCCTCATGACGTCCGCCATGTCTGCTAATATGAGTAGGCGGGTGACAGCAGAAAGTAGTGCACGGGCCGCCCTGACCATGGTGCCCCGCTTCACCGACGAGCAAGGATCATCTGCAAACTCCGATGAGGCAATCCGCATTGTATCTCCTGTAAATGAGAGAGAAAAACAGAATGGTGACATCTCCAGAAGAAGTCCTGCCCTATAGTGTCAAAGGGGTTATCCAGGATTAGAAAACATGGCTGCTCTCTTCTTCTCAGGAAGTGACATCACATCCGTTGGTGATGTCACTTCCTGAGAAGAAAGCGGTCATGTTTCCTAACCCTTTAAATGACCGCTTGAGCTCTGAATATGATGTAACTGGGGCTCATTCCTGTACAGATATCTCTGGATCATTGAGTGCCGGGCAAATACCAAGACGTGACAACATGTCATTGCCATAGCTGATGGATCTGTAAGTACCACATTCCCCATCCCCCCCGTTTCTGGTGACACTACTTCCGCCATTGATGACATACTTCAGTCCTCCTCACATGAAAGTTTTTCAACCTCTAAATGCTTTGAATCAAGTGAATACAGCTCTGCACGACTGTTCGCCGGCTGACCGCCATGTTCAGTACGGAGCGACTGAGAACAGAACGAGCGGGATCAAAACTAAAGGAGAAGAAGAGAAGAGTTTCATCTATTTATTGATGTAAAATCAAGTCCAGTGTATCTAACTAGTCCAGTAGAGATGAGCGAGTAGTGAAATATTCAATATTCGTTTCCAGTAGACCCTCAATATTCGACTATTCTTATACTAATGTTCCTTATAGTAATAGAAAAGAAGTGAAGAAAAAGGACGGGATAGAGAAAGATCAGTTTAGTTTGTAGCAGCTGTAATACAGGCAGGCAGCCACACAAGGCGCCAAGAACAACCGAATATCGAATCCCATTATAGTCTATGGGGAAAAAATGCTCGTTTCAGGTGAAACCCAAATTCGACTAAGGAGAGTCGCCAAGTCCAAAATGACACCCCAGGAAATGATGCCAACACCTCTGGAATGCAACTGGGACAGCAGGGGAAGCATGTCTGGGGGCATCTAACATGTCCAAGTACCTGTATTACCCCAATATCACAGCCTATCAACTACACACTGCAAACTCAATATGGAAAGTGGAAAAATACCTGGAAACCTTCTTTTTTCTACATTAGTATGGACAGAATCACAAATTTTAAGCTAAAGAAACATTAGCATGCACCCCTTTAAATCACGTTGCTCATGATAACCACAGATGGGATAGGTAATGGAAAATCCAACAGCCCCCACCCTGAACTGTTATTGTGGATGTGTGTGTGATGTGGTGAGACCTACAAATATTACTTTTATGGGCCCTTAAGCTGAGCCATACAAAAATTTACTTTTCAGGCCCTTGAGGTGAGCCCTCCCAAACTTAGCTTCAGGCCCTTGGGGTGAGTTGAACCTTGCACAAGCAGAGTATTAGGCCCTTAAAGTGAGTTGAGCCTTGTTGGAGCGGTCATATAGTGCTTGTATCTTAAAAAAAGTGAGTTGAGCCTTGCACCAGCAGAGTTTTAGGTCCTTTGGGTGAGTTGAGCCTTGTACCATCAATGTATTTGGCCCTTTGGGTGAATTAAGCCTTTAACCAGTAGAGTTTTAGTTTTTGGCCCTTGGGGGTGAGCCTTAATGGGGTTATTTTAATTAGTTTTTAACGGTGGTGGTGTTGGAGGAGGAGGACGAGGAACTTGTGAGCTGACACAGAATCATGGAACTGTGTCTCGTCATTAGCACTGAGGACAGGACATGCTGGGTGCGGGTCCACAACCACTACATCGCCAGGAGAGGCAGACTCTTGTGAAGGAACACACCTGGTTCATTCACATGGAACCCTTAAGGGAAATTGTGGGGCCACAGTCTCACAATCACTGCAGTCCCAGTGGTCTATGTGTGGACTAGACCATCGATATCAGATTTGGGGTCCGACACCTGACCTCTCCACCAATCTGATTGAAGAGGTGAAGTGTATAACATATCTTATATAGAGATAATCTGTCTTCTGTCTTCAATGCCGGCCAGAATATTCATCATATGTTAAGGATTGTTCATGTGTTGACTCCACGAGAAAGAAAAACTGTTTTTGAATTATTACAACTCGGCAGCCGCAGGGCAACACAGAGACAGAGTCTTAAAAAAATAAATTTTCTAGACCATATAATTAAATTAAAATTTCCAGACCATATAATTGCATCCTCAATTCTGTGAAAAGCCAACAACGTAAAACGACACCTTCGGAAATTCTGATTGACAGGGCGGCTAATATGTTATGTTGCTCTGGCGGCTGCCGTGAGGTGGTGGGAAGATTTGTATCACGTTTTGGCTGCGCTACACGGGGAGCACGATAGACTGCGATCCATGACGCCAAGACTTATTCTTAAAGGCTTATTTCCTATTCCACCCCACAGGATACGTCATAAATGTCCAATCTATTTTGGTCCCACCTCTGGCACCTGCACATACGGTAGGGGTGACAAAATTGTGTGTCCATTATGATTGTGCAGCCAATGAGCAAGCTGTTAGAACGTTTTCTGCTGCCGTAAAGATGAGTGAACTGGTTCGGATGGAACCAGATTCGACACAAATTTTTTAAAATGTTTGTGTTCTGCCAAACATGAAACTTTAGGGGGTTTGGTACCTGGAATATAATAGCTGGAAGAGGTCATGAAGCTGGTAGGGCCGACTAAAATCCAAAACAATATGAATATTCAGAGGTTCGGCCATGTCTAGTGTTTTTTAATGTAGATTGTGAGCTCCACTTAGAGCTCACTATGTACATTTTTCCCCATCAGTATGTCTTTTTTGGAATATGGGACGGAAATCCACACAAACACAGGGAGAACATACAAACTCCTTGCAGATGGTTTTTTGCCCTTGGCAGGATTTGAACTGAGGACTTCAGTGCTGCAAGGCTCAAGTGCTAACCACTGAGCCACCATGTAGTTTTGAGCAGAGATTTCTACTTTGTTTCAGACAACTTTACTCCTCCTCGGAACAGGTGATTTCTGTGGATGGAACATTTTAACCTGAAGGTTTTCTCTGAGATCAATTCAGGTTAATGCATAAAATCCACCTGACCTTTAATAGTAGGAGTGGGTACACAGCGGGGCACCCTGCCTGGCATTTAGGAATAGAGTACGGTATGTAGTCTTGGCTGATACACTCACCTCGATTAACTGGTCATTCTAGCCTTTACTGTGATTATATGGACATCTGCATCTGTTATGATTAGAGATGAGCGAACACTAAAATGTTCGAGGTTCGAAATTCGATTCGAACAGCCGCTCACTGTTCGACTGTTCGAACGGGTTTCGAACCCCATTATAGTCTATGGGGAACATATACTCGTTAACGGGGAAACCCAAATCCATCTCTGTAGGGTCACCAAGTCCACTATGACACCCCATGAAATGATACCAACACCCTGGAATGACACTGGGACAGCAGGGGAAGCATGTCTGGGGGCATAAAAGTCACTTTATTACATGGAAATCCCTGTCAGCTTGCGATTTTCGCAAGCTAACTTTTTCCAATATGAATGCATTGGCCAGTGCTGATTGGCCAGTTTACAGAATTCGGCCAATCGGCGCTGGCTCTGCCGGAGGAGGCGGAGTCTAAGATCGCTCCACACCAGTCTCCATTCAGGTCCGACCTTAGACTCCGCCTCCTCCGACAGAGCCAGCATTGATTGGCCGAATTCTGTAAACTGGCCAATCAGCGCTGGCCAATGCATTCTATTGGGGTGATGAAGCAGAGCTGAATGTGTGTGCTGAGCTCAACTACGCCGGTGGTGTAGCCGGGAGTTCAGTGCACGGCCAGCTCTGCTATGCCGGAGATTGAACTCTCAACTACACCGGTGGTGTAGCCAAGAGTTCAGTGCACGGCCAGCTCTACTATGCCGGAGATTGAGCAGAGTTGGCCGTGCGCTCCGGTGGTGGAGCAGAGCCGAGGGTGCAGAAGGGTTCAAGTGCACGCTCCGCTCTGATGTAGCAGAGCTGAGTGTGCACAAGGGTTAGCGCGCACACTCCGTCCGGAGATGTAGCCATGCTGATGCTGTCAACACTGCTACATCTGATATCGGAACACAATGGAGACTGCCGAGGGTGCACTTGAACCCTTCTGCACCCTCGGCTCTGCTACACCACCGGAGCGCACGGCCAACTCTGCTCAATCTCCGGCATAGCAGAGCTGGCTGTGCACTGAACTCTCGGCTACACCACCGGCGTAGTTGAGCTCAGCACACACATTCAGCTCTGCTTCATCACGCCAATAGAATGCATTGGCCAGCGCTGATTGGCCAGTTTACAGAATTCGGCCAATCAGCGCTGGCTCTGCTGCAGGAGGCGGAGTCTAAGGTCGGACCAGAATGGAGACTGGTGTGGAGCGATCGTAGACTCCGCCTCCTCCAGCAGAGCCAGGGCTGATTGGCCGAATTATGAACTCTGGCCAATCGGCGCTGGCCAATGCATTCCTATTAGAGATGAGCGAACAGTGTTCTATCGAACTCATGTTCGATCGGATATTAGGCTGTTCGGCATGTTCGAATCGAATCGAACACCGCGTGGTAAAGTGCGCCATTACTCGATTCCCCTCCCACCTTCCCTGGCGCCTTTTTTGCTCCAATAACAGCGCAGGGTAGGTGGGACAGGAACTACGACACCGGTGACGTTGAAAAAAGTAGGCAAAACCCATTGGCTGCCGAAAACATGTGACCTCTAATTTAAAAGAACAGCGCCGCCCAGGTTCGCGTCATTCTGAGCTTGCAATTCACCGAGGACGGAGGTTTCCGTCCAGCTAGCTAGGGCTTAGATTCTGGGTAGGCAGGGACAGGCTAGATAGGAAGGAGAAGACAACCAACAGCTCTTATAAGAGCTAAATTCCAGGGAGAAGCTTGTCAGTGTAACGTGGCACTGACGGGCTCAATCGCCGCAACCCAGCTTTCCTAGGATCCTGAATGGAATACACTGTCAGTGTATTCCCGTATACCCGATATATACCCCGATACCCGTTCCAACGGTGTGCCCCCCCACCTTCACCCCAGAAATACCCTGCAAGTCCCCTAGCAATAGAATTGGGGCTATATACACCCACAATTTTTACTACTGGTATACAGTGCCATTGTCTGACTGAGAATTCAAAGAATATATTGGGAATACAAATACCCTCATTTCTTGCTACTGCCATATAGTGCCAGTGTCTGACTGGTAATTCAAAGAATATATTGGGGTTACGTGCACCCACAATTTTTACTACTGGTATACAGTGCCATTGTCTGACTGTGAATTCAAAGAATATATTGGGAATACAAATACCCTCATTTCTTGCTACTGCCATATAGTGCCAGTGTCTGACTGGGAATTCAAAGAATATATTGGGGTTACGTGCACCCACAATTTTTACTACTGGTATACAGTGCCATTGTCTGACTGGGAATTCAAAGAATATATTGGGGTTATAAATACCCTCATTTCTTGCTACTGCCATATAGTGCCAGTTTCTGACTGGTAATTCAAAGAATATATTGGGGTTACGTGCACCCACAATTTTTACTACTGGTATACAGTGCCATTGTCTGACTGGGAATTCAAAGAATATATTGGGAATACAAATACCCTCATTTCTTGCTACTGCCATATAGTGCCAGTGTCTGACTGGGAATTCAAAGAATATATTGGGGTTACGTGCACCCACAATTTTTACTACTGGTATACAGTGCCATTGTCTGACTGGGAATTCAAAGAGTATATTGGGAATACAAATACCCTCATTTCTTGCTACTGCCATATAGTGCCAGTGTCTGACTGGGAATTCAAAGAATATATTGGGGTTATAAATACCCTCATTTCTTGCTACTGCCATATAGTGCCAGTTTCTGACTGGTAATTCAAAGAATATATTGGGGTTACGTGCACCCACAATTTTTACTACTGGTATACAGTGCCATTGTCTGACTGGGAATTCAAAGAATATATTGGGAATACAAATACCCTCATTTCTTGCTACTGCCATATAGTGCCAGTGTCTGACTGGGAATTCAAAGAATATATTGGGGTTACGTGCACCCACAATTTTTACTACTGGTATACAGTGCCATTGTCTGACTGGGAATTCAAAGAATATATTGGGAATACAAATACCCTCATTTCTTGCTACTGCCATATAGTGCCAGTTTCTGACTGGTAATTCAAAGAATATATTGGGGTTACGTGCACCCACAATTTTTACTACTGGTATACAGTGCCATTGTCTGACTGGGAATTCAAAGAATATATTGGGGTTATAAATACCCTCATTTCTTGCTACTGCCATATAGTGCCAGTTTCTGACTGGTAATTCAAAGAATATATTGGGGTTACGTGCACCCACAATTTTTACTACTGGTATACAGTGCCATTGTCTGACTGGGAATTCAAAGAATATATTGGGAATACAAATACCCTCATTTCTTGCTACTGCCATATAGTGCCAGTGTCTGACTGGGAATTCAAAGAATATATTGGGGTTACGTGTACCCACAATTTTTACTACTGGTATACAGTGCCATTGTCTGACTGGGAATTCAAAGAATATATTGGGAATACAAATACCCTCATTTCTTGCTACTGCCATATAGTGCCAGTTTCTGACTGGTAATTCAAAGAATATATTGGGGTTACGTGCACCCACAATTTTTACTACTGGTATACAGTGCCATTGTCTGACTGGGAATTCAAAGAATATATTGGGGTTATAAATACCCTCATTTCTTGCTACTGCCATATAGTGCCAGTTTCTGACTGGTAATTCAAAGAATATATTGGGGTTACGTGCACCCACAATTTTTACTACTGGTATACAGTGCCAATTTCTAACTAGGAATTCAAAATGCGCAAGGCTCCCGGAAAGGGACGTGGACGAGGCCGTGGGCGAGGTCGGGGGAATGGTTCTGGGGAGCAAGGTAGCAGTGAAGCCACAGGGCGTCCCGTGCCTACTCCTGTGGGGCAGCAAGCATTGCGCCACTCCACAGTGCCAGGGTTGCTTGCCACATTAACTAAACTGCAGGGTACAAACCTTAGTAGGCCCGAGAACCAGGAACAGGTCTTGCAATGGCTGTCAGAGAACGCTTACAGCACATTGTCCAGCAGCCAGTCAGACTCTGCCTCCTCTCCTCCTATTACCCAACAGTCTTGTCTTCCTTCCTCCCAAAATTCCGAAGCTTTACAGAACAATAACCCAAACTGTCCCTGCTCCCCAGAGCTGTTCTCCGCTCCTTTCATTGTCCCTCAACCTGCCTCTCCACGTCACGATTCCACGAACCTAACAGAGGAGCATCTGTGTCCAGATGCTCAAACACTAGAGTCTCCTCCATCTCCGTTCGATTTGGTGGTGGATGACCAGCAACCCACCCTCATCGACGATGATGTGACGCAGTTGCCGTCAGGGCATCCAGTTGACCGGCGCATTGTGCGGGAGGAGGAGATGAGACAGGAGTTGGAAGAGGAAGTGGTGGATGATGAGGACACTGACCCGACCTGGACAGGGGGGATGTCAAGCGGGGAAAGTAGTGTGGATGTTGAGGCAGGTGCAGCACCAAAAAGGGTAGCTAGAGGCAGAGGCAGAGGTCAGCAGCTTAGGCGAAGCCAGGCCACACCCGGAATCTCCCAAGATGTTCCAGTTCGTACCCAGCCCCGAAAAACTCCCACCTCGAGGGCACGTTTCTCGAAGGTGTGGAGTTTTTTCAAGGAATGCGCCGAGGACAGATATAGTGTTGTCTGCACAATTTGCCTCTCGAAATTGATTAGGGGCTCTGAGAAGAGCAACCTGTCCACCACTTCAATGCGCCGTCATTTGGAATCCAAGCACTGGAATCAGTGGCAGGCAGCAACGGCAGGACAAAGGCCGCCTGCCGTTCACGCCACTGCCACTGCCTCTGCCACTGCCTCTGCCTCTGCCACTGCCACTGCTGACTGTGCTGGCGATGCACTCCAGAGGACGAGCCAGGACACCACTTCATCTGCCTCCGCCACTTTGTTGACTTCTACCTCATCCTCCCCTGGTCCTGTCTTATCTCCTTCTCCTGCACCATCAAAGGCACCATCAGGCGTTTCTTTACAACAACCCACCATCTCTCAGACATTGGAGCGGCGGCAGAAATACACTGCTAACCACCCACACGCGCAAGCCTTGAACGCCAACATCGCTAAACTGCTGGCCCAGGAGATGTTGGCGTTCCGGCTTGTTGAAACTCCCGCCTTCCTGGACCTGATGGCAACTGCGGCACCTCGCTATGCCGTCCCTAGCCGTCACTACTTCTCCCGGTGTGCCGTCCCCGCCTTGCACCAGCACGTGTCACTCAACATCAGGCGGGCCCTTAGTTCCGCGCTTTGCACAAAGGTCCACTTGACCACCGACGCGTGGACAAGTGCATGCGGACAGGGACGCTACATTTCACTGACGGCACACTGGGTGAATGTAGTTGAGGCTGGGACTGCTTCCCAAACTGGCCCGGTGTACCTCGTCTCCCCGCCTAACATTCCTGGCAGGGACACGAGAAGAACACCCCCCTCCTCCTCCTCCTCTACCGCCTCCTCCTCCGCCACCGCCTCCTCCTCCGCCACCGCCTCCTCCTCCGCTGTTAGATTGACCCCAGCTACGAGTTGGAAACGTTGCAGCACTGGCGTTGGTAGACGTCAGCAGGCTGTGCTGAAGCTGATCAGCTTGGGGGACAGACAGCACACTGCCTCCGAGGTGAGGGATGCCCTCCTCGATGAGACGGCAATATGGTTTGAGCCGCTGCACCTGGGCCCAGGCATGGTCGTTTGTGATAACGGCCGGAACCTGGTAGCAGCTCTGGAGCTTGCCGGACTCCAACATGTTCCATGCCTGGCCCACGTCTTCAACCTAGTGGTGCAACGTTTCCTAAAGAGCTACCCCAATGTTCCAGAGCTACTGGTGAAAGTGCGGCGCATGTGCGCCCACTTTCGCAAGTCGACAGTAGCCGCTGCTAGCTTAAAATCTCTCCAGCAACGCCTGCATGTGCCACAACACCGGCTTTTGTGCGACGTCCCCACACGCTGGAACTCAACGTTTCAGATGTTGAATAGAGTGGTTGAGCAGCAGAGACCTTTGATGGAATACCAGCTACAAAACCCTAGGGTGCCACAAAGTCAGCTGCCTCAGTTTCACATCCATGAGTGGCCATGGATGAGAGACCTTTGTGACATCCTACGGGTCTTTGAGGAGTCCACAAGGAGGGTGAGCTCTGAGGATGCGATGGTGAGCCTTACAATCCCGCTCTTGTGTGTTCTGAGAGAATCCCTGATTGACATCAGGGATAACTCAGATCACACAGAGGAGTTAGGGATAGCATCCGATCCGTCACAGCTGGAGAGTAGGTCCACACATCTGTCCGCTTCACTGCGTTTAATGGAGGAGGAGGAGGAGGAGGAGGAGGAAGAAGAGTTGTCCGATGATGTGATGGTGATACAGGAGGCTTCCGGGCAACTTCGAATCGTCCCATTGTTGCAGCGCGGATGGGTAGACATGGAGGATGAGGAGGAAATGGAGATTGAACTTTCCGGTGGGGCCAGAGGAGTCATGCCAACTAACACTGTGGCAGACATGGCTGAGTTCATGTTGGGGTGCTTTAAAACCGACAAGCGTATTGTCAAAATCATGGAGGACAACCAGTACTGGATCTTTGCTATCCTTGACCCCCGGTATAAAAACAACATCTCGTCTTTTATTCCGGTAGAGGGGAGGGCCAATCGCATCAATGCTTGCCACAGGCAATTGGTGCAGAATATGATGGAGATGTTTCCAGCATGTGACGTTGGCGGCAGGGAGGGCAGTTCCTCCAGTAGGCAACCAAGTTCTCACCGGTCCACACAAACGAGGGGCACACTGTCTAAGGTCTGGGACACCTTGATGGCACCCCCTCGCCAAAGTGCCGCCACGGAGGGTCCTAGTGTCACCAGGCGTGAGAAGTATAGGCGCATGTTGCGGGAATACCTTTCCGACCACAGCCCTGTCCTCTCCGACCCCTCTGCGCCCTACACGTATTGGGTGTCGAAGTTGGACCTGTGGCTTGAACTTGCCCTATATGCCTTGGAGGTGCTGTCCTGTCCTGCCGCCAGCGTCCTATCTGAGAGGAATGTTCAGTGCAGCCGGTGGCATCATCACTGACAAGCGCACCCGTCTGTCAGCTGAGAGTGCCGACCGGCTCACTTTGATAAAAATGAACCACCACTGGATAGAGCCTTCATTTTTGTGCCCACCTGTGTAAAGCACCCCAACATGAAACTCCATGTCTGTACTCAACCTCTCCAATTCCTCCGCATCCTCATACTCATCCACCATAAGCGTTGCACAATTCTGCTAATACTAGGCTCCCTCCAACATGATTTCCCCCAACTCTGCTGGTTAGAGGCTCCCTCCACCCTGATTTCCACCAACTCTGCTGGTTAGAGGCTCCCTCCACCCTGCTTTCCCACAACTCTGCTGGTTAGAGGCTCCCTCCACCATGAATTTGCCCAAACTGGGCTGGTTAGAGGCTCCCTCCACCATGAATTGGTCCAAACTGGGTTTTTTAGAGGCTCCCTCCACCATGAATTGGTCCAAACTGGGGTTTTTAGAGGCTCCCTCCACCATGAATTGGTCCAAACTGGGCTGTTTAGCGGCTCCCTCCACCATTAATTGGTCCAAACTGGGCTGGTTAGAGGCTCCCTCCACCATGAATTTGCCCAAACTGGGCTGGTTAGAGGCTCCCTCCACCATGAATTTGCCCAAACTGGGCTGGTTAGAGGCTCCCTCCACCATGAATTGGTCCAAACTGGGTTTTTTAGAGGCTCCCTCCACCATGAATTTGCCCAAACTGGGCTGTTTAGAGGCTCCCTCCACCATGAATTGGTCCAAACTGGGCTGTTTAGAGGCTCCCTCCACCATTAATTGGTCCAAACTGGGCTGGTTAGAGGCTCCCTCCACCATGAATTTCCCAAAACTTGGCTGTTTAGAGGCTCCCTCCACCATTAATTGGTCCAAACTGGGCTGGTTAGAGGCTCCCTCCACCATGAATTTGCCCAAACTGGGCTGTTTAGAGGCTCCCTCCACCATGAATTGGTCCAAACTGGGTTTTTTAGAGGCTCCCTCCACCATGAATTGGTCCAAACTGGGCTGTTTAGAGGCTCCCTCCACCATGAATTTGCCCAAACTGGGCTGTTTAGCGGCTCCCTCCACCATTAATTGGTCCAAACTGGGCTGGTTAGAGGCTCCCTCCACCATGAATTTGCCCAAACTGGGCTGTTTAGAGGCTCCCTCCACCATGAATTTGCCCAAACTGGGCTGGTTAGAGGCTCCCTCCACCATGAATTGGTCCAAACTGGGGTTTTTAGAGGCTCCCTCCACCATGAATTGGTCCAAACTTGGCTGTTTAGAGGCTCCCTCCACCATGAATTGGTCCAAACTGGGGTGGTTAGAGGCTCCCTCCACCATTAATTGGTCCAAACTGGGCTGGTTAGAGGCTCCCTCCACCATTAATTGGTCCAAACTGGGCTGGTTAGAGGCTCCCTCCACCATGAATTGGTCCAAACTGGGGTTTTTAGAGGCTCCCTCCACCATGAATTGGTCCAAACTTGGCTGTTTAGAGGCTCCCTCCACCATTAATTGGTCCAAACTGGGCTGGTTAGAGGCTCCCTCCACCATGAATTGGTCCAAACTGGGTTTTTTAGAGGCTCCCTCCACCATGAATTGGTCCAAACTGGGGTTTTTAGAGGCTCCCTCCACCATGAATTGGTCCAAACTGGGCTGTTTAGCGGCTCCCTCCACCATTAATTGGTCCGAACTGGGCTGGTTAGAGGCTCCCTCCACCATGAATTTGCCCAAACTGGGCTGTTTAGAGGCTCCCTCCACCATGAATTTGCCCAAACTGGGCTGGTTAGAGGCTCCCTCCACCATGAATTGGTCCAAACTGGGGTTTTTAGAGGCTCCCTCCACCATGAATTGGTCCAAACTTGGCTGTTTAGAGGCTCCCTCCACCATTAATTGGTCCAAACTGGGCTGGTTAGAGGCTCCCTCCACCATGAATTGGTCCAAACTGGGTTTTTTAGATGCTCCCTCCACCATGAATTTGCCCAAACTGGGCTGTTTAGAGGCTCCCTCCACCATGAATTGGTCCAAACTGGGCTGGTTAGAGGCTCCCTCCACCATGAATTTCCCAAAACTTGACTGTTTAGAGGCTCCCTCCACCATTAATTGGTCCAAACTGGGCTGGTTAGAGGCTCCCTCCACCATGAATTTGCCCAAACTGGGCTGTTTAGAGGCTCCCTCCACCATGAATTGGTCCAAACTGGGTTTTTTAGAGGCTCCCTCCACCATGAATTGGTCCAAACTGGGCTGTTTAGAGGCTCCCTCCACCATGAATTTGCCCAAACTGGGCTGTTTAGCGGCTCCCTCCACCATTAATTGGTCCAAACTGGGCTGGTTAGAGGCTCCCTCCACCATGAATTTGCCCAAACTGGGCTGTTTAGAGGCTCCCTCCACCATGAATTTGCCCAAACTGGGCTGGTTAGAGGCTCCCTCCACCATGAATTGGTCCAAACTGGGGTTTTTAGAGGCTCCCTCCACCATGAATTGGTCCAAACTTGGCTGTTTAGAGGCTCCCTCCACCATGAATTGGTCCAAACTGGGGTGGTTAGAGGCTCCCTCCACCATTAATTGGTCCAAACTGGGCTGGTTAGAGGCTCCCTCCACCATTAATTGGTCCAAACTGGGCTGGTTAGAGGCTCCCTCCACCATGAATTTGCCCAAACTGGGCTGGTTAGAGGCTCCCTCCACCATGAATTGGTCCAAACTGGGTTTTTTAGAGGCTCCCTCCACCATGAATTTGCCCAAACTGGGCTGGTTAGAGGCTCCCTCCACCATGAATTTGCCCAAACTGGGCTGGTTAGAGGCTCCCTCCACCATGAATTGGTCCAAACTGGGTTTTTTAGAGGCTCCCTCCACCATGAATTTGCCCAAACTGGGCTGGTTAGAGGCTCCCTCCACCATGAATTAGTCCAAACTGGGGTTTTTAGAGGCTCCCTCCACCATGAATTTGCCCAAACTGGGGTGTTTAGAGGCTCCCTCCACCATGAATTTGCCCAAACTCTGCTGGTTAGAGGCTCAATCCACCCTGATTTTCAAAACAAATGTTGGTGCCAACCTCAACTTACTACAAGGGCCAAATTCACTGCTGGTGACAAGCTCTCCTCACTGCAAGTGCCAAATACACATGTTTCAAGGTGTTTTCCTACTGTCAGAGAGGTGGTATTGAGTGTGTAAAGTGTGTAGTTGTTAGGCTGTGATGTTGGGGTAATAGAGGGTCTTTGGTGTGTTAGATGCCCCCAGACATGCTTCCCCTGCTGTCCCAGTGTCATTCCAGAGGTGTTGGCATCATTTCCTGGGGTGTCATAGTGGACTTGGTGACCCTCCAGACACGGATTTGGGTTTCCCCCTTAACGAGTATCTGTTCCCCATAGACTATAATGGGGTTCGAAACCCATTCGAACACACGAACATTGAGCGGCTGTTCGAATCGAATTTCGAACCTCGAACATTTTAGTGTTCGCTCATCTCTAATTCCTATGGGAAAAAGTTTATCTCACAAAAAACACAATTACACACCTGATAGAGCCCCAAAAAGTTATTTTTAATAACATTCCCCCCTAAATAAAGGTTATCCCTAGCTATCCCTGCCTGTACAGCTATCCCTGTCTCATAGTCACAAAGTTCACAGTCTCATATGACCCGGATCTGAAATCCACTATTTGTCTAAAATGGGGGTCACCTGATTTCGGCAGCCAATGACTTTTTTCCGATTTTTTTCAATGCCTCCGGTGTCGTAGTTCCTGTCTCACCTCCCCTGCGCTGTTATTGGTGCAAAAAAAGCGCCAGGGAAGGTGGGAGTGGAATCAAATTTTTTTGGAGTTTGCCACGTGATGTTCGATTCGAATCGAACACATCGAACAGTCTGATATCCGATCGAACATGTGTTCGATAGAACACTGTTCGCTCATCTCTAATGTTGGTATATACATATATGCACCAGATATAGACTTACTGTATTATACAGCTTCCGGATATTAGATGGCGATGTTCTTATTGTTATATGCTGAATACAGTGTAAGTGTATGCTATAGAGACTTGTCTGTATCTCACCATGCTGCATCTATCTATGGTTAGTTCTTTTCAAGTGTGTTCCTTGTGTATTGCTGTATTGACAGGCTGATGATGTTATCTCATGTTCTGAGAAGTAAACTGAAGATTAACCCATATAATCTACTCTCAAGCTTTCTTCTGTGACTGCATTCTGCAACAATACAGGGGCAGATTTAGCCATAATCCATGGGACCCAAGTAATCGGGGCGCCAATCCCTGTTCCTGTCCAGACCTGCCTCTACTTTGGCCTACAGAGGAGTACTACACATAACGCCCAAACACTGTCTGGATATCATGCCAAATATTGGTGGAATAGTCCAATAGGTAGCAACCTGGTTTGGGGGCCGGATAGAGCAGGGAGTAATTACTGTATAGAGACCAATGAAATGAGCAATTACTATGTCTATATAGGGTCCAGTGTGGGAGCCAGTAAAGGATACGTTATACTGTGAGATGATCGGCAGAGGGGCGTTATATTACATGGAACAGTCCTGGGGTGCACCATAGGGAACCATTTTACTGAACAAACTAGCACAGTATGCTGCACTGGTTTGTCCAGATATTTTTTTAACTACAAATGGGAATGGTCCCAGTAAAGAGGGAACGTGGACTAAACATTTGAATTAGGGGGTCCCGGACATAATTTTGCTTGGGGCCCCCCAAAATGCCAAGTCTGCCATCAGTACCAATAACTTCAACCAAGATTGATTGACTTGGCTCAAGGCAAGCAAAAAAATGCACCTTTCTGATCCCAACGTTTAGCATCCTAGCTGAAGAATGGTGGACCCTATAACAAGTAGTAGCACTGAGCCACCAGCAGGGGCAGAATACAAACTCTACATAGTACTCAAAGCAAAAGGGATAACCTGCACCTTCCAGAGATCAAAATTTGGTAAGATACCAAAATTGACAACTGTTCAACCAAAAATAACTAGCGCTGGTTCACCCAGTAAGTTCACATTATCATCGGGATGTCTGATGTTTTAGTCCATCGGAGGCCATGCATGGTTGAGCTTATCTTTGCATGTGTCGTTGAATATTATGTTATACTATATAGCATTATCAGCCCTACTATCTTGGGTGCCCTAGGCACCAGCCTACTCCTCCTACCCCACATCTATATCATCATAATTGCAGTTTCGTTATGATCCTCTCTCTATACACCTCCATTGTATACACCACAGGCAACCCTCAAAACAGAATTACACTTGATATTACAATGTATCTTTTTATTTTCTAAGAACTACATTTAGAAACAGGTTTCGATCACTTTAACATATTTTCTCTTTACGTAGCTTTTTGCCTTTCGGGATCACGGGGAATCTTTTGTTCATAACATGTTTTAGATTTACTAAAATATAACCATTAGAACAAGACAAAAGCAGCTCCTGATATTCCATTCTCATAATGCTGTTTTTGCTTTTGTTTTTGTTTCCTAAAAGCTGAGACTCCGAGCAGCAGGAACGGCAAGTTACTGAGCCGGAGATTTATATTACCCTGGTAAGACTATTCATTCCTGACTTGCTATTAGTAGTAGTACTCAGTAATAATGCACCGCTGTTCTGGGCCGGGAGGATTGTCCTTGTTGTTGTTGCCATTTCCATTTTTCCTCTTTTCTATTAGTTTGAAAATAAGAATTTGAGAGGGAAACGGTGAAATACTAAGACGGACAAATACATTGTATTAGACAATGGGCCTGCTGTACCCTCTAAGTGCTGGCACTGCAGCTGAAGAATATATTATACTGTAGGTCTACCAGGAATATAAAATAAGCAAAAGAAAAAAAAAAATCAAAACTATAGTGATCTATGAATAGTATAGTATAATAACTAGAGGATTGGTTCTTGTGCCGTAAGGAAACCTGCTGTCAGCAGCCACAGTACTGTTGTTTTCAGGAAGAGTACAGTAATGTCACTCAATTCAGGTTTGTGATAGGAACAACTATCAGTGTTCATATACAGTATGGGCTGAATAGGAGCAGTATTATAGTAGTTATATTCTTGTACATAGGAGTAGTATTATAGTAGTTATATTCTTGTACATAGGAGCAGTATTATAGTAGTTATATTCTTGTACATAGGAGCAGTATTATAGTAGTTATATTCTTGTACATAGGAGCAGTATTATAGTAGTTATATTCTTGTACATAGGAGCAGTATTATAGTAGTTATATTCTTGTACATAGGATCAGTATTATAGTAGTTATATTCTTGTACATAGGAGCAGTATTATAGTAGTTATATTCTTGTACATAGGAGTAGTATTATAGTAGTTATATTCTTGTACATAGGATCAGTATTATAGTAGTTATATTCTTGTACATAGGATCAGTATTATAGTAGTTATATTCTTGTACATATGAGTAGTATTATAGTAGTTATATTCTTGTACATAGGAGGTAGTATTATAGTAGTTATATTCTTGTACATAGAAGGTAGTATTATAGTAGTTATATTCTTGTACATAGGATCAGTATTATAGTAGTTATATTCTTGTACATAGGAGCAGTATTATGGTAGTTATATTCTTGTACATAGGATCAGTATTATAGGAGTTATATTCTTATACATAGGAGTAGTATTATAGTAGTTATATTCTTGTACATAGGAGTAGTATTATAGTAGTTATATTCTTGTACATAGGAGGTAGTATTATAGTAGTTATATTCTTATACATAGGAGCAGTATTATGGTAGTTATATTCTTATACATAGGAGCAGTATTATAGTAGTTATTTTCTTGTACATTGGAGTAGTATCATAGTAGTTATATTCTTGTACGTAGGAGTAATATTATAGTAGTTATATTCTTGTACACAGGAGTAGTATTATAGTAGTTATATTCTTATACATAGGAGCAGTATTATAGTAGTTATATTCTTGTATATAGGAGTAGTATTATAGTAGTTATATTCTTGTACATAGGAGCAGTATTATAGTAGTTATATTCTTGTACATAGGAGGTAGTATTATGGTAGTTATATTCTTGTACATAGGAGCAGTATTATAGTAGTTATATTCTTGTACATAGGAGCAGTATTATAGTAGTTATATTCTTGTACATAGGAGCAGTATTATAGTAGTTATATTCTTGTACATAGGAGTAGTATTATAGTAGTTATATTCTTGTACATAGGAGTAGTATTATAGTAGTTATATTCTTGTACATAAGAGTAGTATTATAGTAGTTATATTCTTGTACATAGGAGCGGTATTATAGTAGTTATATTCTTGTACATGGGAGTAGTATTATAGTAGTTATATTCTTGTACATAGGAGACAGTATTATAGTAGTTATATTCATGTACATAGGAGTAGTGTTATAGTAGTTATATTCTTGTACATAGGAGCAGTATTATAGTAGTTATATTCTTGTACATATGAGTAGTATTATAGTAGTTATATTCTTGTACATAGGAGTAGTAGTATTATAGTAGTTATATTCTTGTACATAGGAGCAGTGTTATAGTAGTTATATTCTTGTACATAGGAGCAGTATTATAGTAGTTATATTCTTGTACATAGGAGTAGTATTATAGTAGTTATATTCTTGTACATAGGTGTAGTATTATAGTGGTTATATTCTTGTACATAGGAGCAGTATTATAGTAGTTATATTCTTGTACATAGGAGTAGTATTATAGTAGTTATATTCTTGTACATAGGTGTAGTATTATAGTAGTTATATTCTTGTACATAGGAGCAGTATTATAGTAGTTATATTCTTATAGATAGGAGTAGTATTATAGTAGTTATATTCTTGTACATAGGAGCAGTGTTATAGTAGTTATATTCTTGTACATAGGAGTAGTATTATAGTAGTTATATTCTTGTACATAGGTGTAGTATTATAGTAGTTATATTCTTGTACATAGGAGCAGTATTATAGTAGTTATATTCTTGTACATAGGAGTAGTATTATAGTAGTTATATTCTTGTACATAGGAGCAGTATTATAGTAGTTATATTCTTGTACATAGGAGGTAGTATTATAGTAGTTATATTCTTGTACATATGAGTAGTATTATAGTAGTTATATTCTTGTACATAGGAGTAGTATTATAGTAGTTATATTCTTGTACATAGGAACAGTATTATAGTAGTTATATTCTTGTACATAGGAGGTAGTATTATAGTAGTTATTTTCTTGTACATAGGAGTAGTATTATAGTAGTTATATTCATGTACATAGGAGTAGTGTTATAGTAGTTATATTCTTGTACATAGGAGGTAGTATTATAGTAGTTATATTCTTGTACATAGGGCCAGCATTACAGTAAGTGTATTCTTGTACACAAGATATGTTTTTTGAGATAGTTATATATCCACTATAATATTCAAAATATTTTAACAATTATTTTTATTTGCCTTTAATTTATATAGTTCATATTCTTCTAGATAGGAGGCAGTATTGTAGCGGTATACTGTATTATTGTATACTTATGTCATTTATATCTTTATCGTGTATTTAACACTTCTTCTGTTAGTTTATAATGCTCATTAGAACAGAAGCTCCCGCGGGGAGGATAACATAGTGTTACTGAGGGGACATCCTAGTCCTAACATGTGATGAGCTCGGTGACAGCTCTACCTTTGGGTACCTATGAGAACTCTTAGTGTTAGGCTCATAAAACACGGCGCACTCTCTCCCAGAGCACATTTCCAGGTCTTACGGATGAATGATTTATTAGTATTTTAACTTTTCATTCAGCTTGATGGTATTTTATTGAAAGCCCTGGAGCTACTTAAATCCACATTGGCATTTTAAGCTATCACAGACCTATCAAGAAAGTAGCAGCGAATGGATATCATATATCACATTATTACTACATTTCTACCTATAGGTTTTCAGCACCACTGCTATTAAAGGGACAGTGTATAAATACTGTATAGTAATAAAAGAAGATTAGTATCATAAAGAATAGACTGTAATGTATAGTCATGTTCTAGGTCGCCAGATATAAGTGTCAAGATAACCTAAAGCACATTCTCTATTCTCTATTCACACTCCAAGCTGCATTCAAATTGTAGCCTTTGTTTTTTTTTTTTTTTGTTTTTTTTTTCCATTGAGGCTGCATTAAACTAGTTCCCTGTATGTACAATACAAGCTCCATTACAACTCATTACAGAAGATATTGGGGAATTTACTAAAATTGGTGTTTTATGCGCTGGTTAGGGTTGAGCGATCGTGTTCGGAAAAGATCAGATTCCGTTCGGTGATCAAGAAAATTTTACGATCGCGAACATGATCTTTTTAGGTGGGATCGAGATCGGTAATTGTTTCCCACAATGCTTTGCTACTGGTCAAGCATTGTGGGAAAAGCTGACAATGTTAACCTTCACACTGAGTATTATATACTCAGTGTGAAGGCTCCACTGCGGTTCCATAGGAATGAATGGAAGCAGTCGGCACACAGCCTTAACCCCCTGCGCACCGGCTGCGTCCATTCATTCTAATGGGAGACTAGCTAACATCTCTAGTAGCTACTTACCTGAAGAGATGGCTGGTCCGGTGCCCGGTGTTCTCGTTCTTCTTCACCTCGCTGCCCCCGCCTCCCAGGTTAGTTTTAAAGAGCTAGGAAGAAGGCGGGGCTTGTGGCTTAGGAGAGTGTGGGTGGGTACAGGGCGGGGAGATGTGAAGTCTCACCTCCTAGTACCCGCCCACACTCGCCTAACCTGAGAGGCAGGGGGCAGCGAGGCGAAGAAGAACAAGAACACCGGGCACCGGAACAGCCATCTCTGCAGGTAAGTGGACACCAGGGGGGACTAAGTAGCCAGAGGATTAATAAAAAATCCTCTGGTTACTTAGTGATTAAAAAAATTCACTACACAGCGTGGATTCTAACAATTAAAGCGTTCAATTGTTAGATTCCATGCTGTATAGCGAATAGGATTGTTTTTAAAATCCGATCTCCGATTAGTAAAAAAAAATCCCATTGACTTGCATTGGGATCGGAATTGGGATCGAGATCGGGTTCGAATGAAAAATGATTGGAAATCGGATTTCAAAATTGATCCTGAAAAGTCAAGATCGGCTCAACCCCAGAGCTGGTGTAAAATATGGCAATAATGTTAAGCTTTACGCACTTTTAATAAAGTAAGAGAATCTTGGACTCTGGGTTACGACACATTGAGATTTATGTCATCTGAGATGTTCACTATAATTTATAACAATATCTGGCATAAATTATAGTAAATCTTACAGGACGCACGTGACCCTATAATCCCAGCTAAGCAACGTCCACCGTTTGAAAAGTTGACAGAATGGAGTAAAATAACAAAAAGTTGCAAATATTTTTGAAAAATTGATGAACACCAAAGGTTTTTAAGCATGGTTACAGATCTAAAGGACTTTATTAGTCTTCCCCTGGAGTGCTTACACCAGCCATAGGACTGCATTATATATTACACTATACACAGTGATGTCTGCAGAAGACCAGACAAGTTGCATGCTCCGGATTATGGCGGTGGTAAAAATATATGTATAGTAAAGACTATAACTTATTTAAAGGGAATGTCTGACATAGAAAATGCAGGCGGCATGTTATAGAGCAGGAGGAGCTGAACAGATTGATATATAGGTTTGTGGGTAACGATTCAGTATAACCTGTCATTTATACGGAGATATCTCTGCTCTTTCCATGTTGAGTAGACCAGTGGGCGGAGCTATCTGTATGCAGTCATAGAGGGGAGGAGGCCAGACACTGATAGCTCCACCCACTGGTCTACTCAACATGGAAAGAGCAGAGATATCACTGGATAAATAACAGGTTATACTGAATATTTACCTACAGACCTATATATCAATCTGCTCAGCTCCCACTGCTCTATAACATGCTGCCTATAGATTGGTCTGTATTGTCCATGTGACAAGTTCCTTTTAATGTGTTTATTCAGGGTTAACGATATTGATGATAAGCTAACCATACCCAATACTTAGTGCCCCCCACACACAGTATAATGGTCCCTTAGTTATATCCACACTTCCGGTCACATCAGTTGTAAGGCTATGGCGCTGACATCAGGAATTGCTCCACATTATACCCAGATGATGACCGCATCAGGACGTCATGTGCAGGAAAACTTTGGGCTGAAATGGAAGAGTCAGGAATGAGGAAAGGTGAGTATTAATTAACTACTGATCAGTGTATAGTCTGCTCGGGTCCCCCCCAAATTTCTGGGGCCTCACACAATTTCTTGGATCGTTAATGGTATGGACTATTAAATCGTTCCATTAAAAATTACATCCTGTCCTGCAAAAAAAAACAAGTCCCTTATGGAAAAATTATAAAAGTTATGTCTTTTGGAAGATGGGAAGTAAATGGACTAATCAGCAAAAACAGATAATGACTAGAGATAAGCAAACCGTGAAGTATTCGAGATTCAAGATTCGTTTCGAGTAGATCCTCAATGTTTGACTACTTGATCGAATATCAGATCCCATTATAGTCTATGGGAAAAAATGCTCGTTTCAGGGGAAACCACTATTCAACTAAAGGAGAGTCACCAAGTCCACGAGTAGCAGGAGGAGAGTGTTTAGGAGGAGCGCTGTGCAGTTAAAGCGCACAGATCCCATTATAGTGTATGGGGTCTGTGCGCGTTAACTGCACAGTGCTTGCAGTTGGACTGATAAAAAGTAAGCTCCTTCATAACAACAAGCTGCCAGCTCTCCCGACTAGCAAGGACGAGCCTGCTGCAGAACCAGCATTGATTTGCCGCAGGCTCGTCCTTGCCAGTCGGGATAGCTGGAAGCTTGCTGTTACGAGGGAGCTGACTTTTTCTTATAGGAATGCATTGACCAGCGTTGATTGGCCAGTGTACAGCATTCGGCCAATCAATGCTGGTCCTGCCGGAGGCTCTTCAATGAGGAGGCGGAGTCTAAGATTGGACCACAGCAATCTCCATTGTGGTCCGATTTTATACTCTGCCTCCTCACAGATGAGCCTCCAGCAGGACCAGCATTGATTTGCCAAATGCTGTACACTGGCCAATCAACGCTGGTCAATTCATTTCTATGAGAAAGAGTAAGCTCCCTCGTAACAGCAAGCTGCCAGCTCTCCTGACTAGCAAGGACGAGCCTGCTGCAGAACCAGAGTTGATTGACCGAATGCTATACACTGTATAGCGTTCGGCCAATCAACGCTGGCTCTGAATCGAACATTTACTGCGAATAGCTAGTAGTCTTCGATCGAGTACGAATATTTCGAATACCGTAGTATTCGATTGAATACTTCTCGCTCATCTCTAATAATAACCCGTGGCAGGAAGGGGTTAAAAAGATCAGACCTATTTCACATCATCATTAATATGGGTTGTGCCATGTGACAAACTCAGCTCCCTGGAAATAGCTTACCGTATGATAGATCTGTAGAGATGTAAGACAAGTCATTATATCTTGAGCATCTTAATAACCTGTTGCAGAGCATAACAATGAGATGATCCAGAGATAATTAACTAGAGACGCCACATCATCTACCGTGTAATATACCTCATCTGAATGATAACATTCGCGCTCTAGAAAGAGGATTATCTGAAAGGAATGCCTAGAAGAGAGGGGTCCCATAGCAAACTAGCTCCCAGGAGGGTAACTAAAGACTCTCAGACTCTAGTGCGTGCAAAGGCTCAACTTGGGTTCTCCCTGCACAACGTCAGCCACATCCTATCTATATATTTTAGCAGCATCTACATGTCCCTTTTCTTCTCTGTCTGGCCCAGACCTCCATGTCTGTAGCTTCCATCATCCCCATCACCTGTCAATGCCCCACACTGTAATTGCACCCCACCATCTCTCCCACAGAACCCCTCCTAGAATGACCAATTGAACGGTTACTATATGTATTACAAGGTTTATTTTCCCCTTTCTGACAGTGGAAGGCTGTGTAACAAAAATCTTCTTCCCCTGTTTCAGTCCAGTGCACCAGAGGGCAGGGGGATACATTTCCCTGTACAGACTGCTAGCCATTAAAGTAAATCGGAAAGGAGACATAAGAGATTTACAGAGGTCCTCCAGGGAGTCTATCGTGGGTTTAGTAAGTTCCATACCCATGGGTTCTGGGGTGATTCTGACGTAGGTTCATGCCACCTTCTCTCCGTTTTTTTGGCTGAATCATTATTATAGTAAAGTCAGCCCCATATACAGATAACTAGTAATTAGAGATGAGCGAACAGTAAAATATTTGATGTTCGTTATTCGTTCCGAATAGCCCCTCAATATCCGACTAATCGAACGAATATTGAACCCTATTATAGTCTATGTGGAAAAACTGTTCATTTCAGCAGGGGTGAACCTACCCCTTTCGCCGCCCGAGGCGAACTACAGAAAGCCGCCCCCCCCCCCCCCCGGGGCATGGCGGAGTGAAGGGGCGTGGCAGCGTGAAGGGGGCGGGGCTTAGCGCCGTTCGCAGGTAGAGAGCAGGCACGGAGAGGACTTGCTCTCTGCCTGAGCGTGAGGGGAGGCTGCCGGAGCAGCGCTGCTCCAGTGGCCTCCCCAAACCACTGCTTGGTGCTAAGCCAGTCCAGGACAGCTTGTCCTGGACTGGCTTAGGTAATCAAAAATGCCGCCCTCCCTGGGGTCCTGACATAGCGCCGCCTGAAGTGTTCGCTTCAGGTCGCCTCATGGGAGGTGCGGCGCTGCATTTCAGGGGAAACCACCATTCGACTCAGGAGGGTCACCAAGTCCACTATGACACCCCAGGAAATGATGCCAACACCTCTGCAATGCAAGTGGGACCGCAGGGGAAGCATGTCTGGGGGCATCTAACAAGCCCAAGTCACAGTTTTACCCCAACATCACAGCCTATCTACTACACACTTCCCACACTCAAAAAAAACCTCTATCAAAGTGGGAAAATACCTGGAAACCTTCTTTCCTCCCCAATTGGATGGAGAGAAACCCAAATTTTAACCTAAAGAAACATTAACAAGCCCCCCTTTAAATCACGTTGCCCATGACAACCATAGATGGAATAGGCAATGGGAAATCCATCAGTCCCCACCCTGACCTGTCATTGTTTGTGTGTGAGTGTGTGTGAGTGTGTGTGTGTGTGTGTGTGTGTGTGTGTGTGTGTGTGTGTGTGATGTGGTAAGACCTTCCAAAATTCACTTTTCTAGCCCTTAACGTGAGCCCTTCCAAATTAAGTTACAGGCCCTTAAGCTGAGCTCGCGGCAGAGATTGAGGCCCTTCAGGTGACTTCAGCCTTTTACCTGCAGAGTTTTTGGCCCTTTAACTTAGTTCAGCCTTGCACCAGCAGAGATTTGTTGGCCCTTCGGGTGAGTCCAACCTTTAAATTGCAGTGTTTTTTTGACCCTCAGGTGAGCTGAGCCTTGCACCTGCAGTGTTTTAGGCCCTTTGGGTGAATTGAGCCTTTAACCAGCAGAGTTTTAGTTTTTAGCCCTTGGGGTGACCCCTAAAAAATTAGATTTCAGCCCCTTGGGGGTGAGCCCTAAAACATTATGAGTGAATTGGGTGCTGGCAGCCCCTCTCCAGTACCTGGACTGTGGACTGGATACCCAGCTGGATATCCATGTCTTTGCCCACGTCCCCTGCTGCTACCCTGCTGAAGATGGCCGACACTATTCTTATAAATCCGAGGTCATACGTTTTCGGCAGCCAATGGGTTTTTCCAATTTTTTTCACTGCCTCCGTTGTCGTAGTTCCTGTCCCACCTCCCCTACACAGTTATTGGTGCAAAAAAAGCGTGGTGGGAGGGGATACAAATTTTTACTGCGTTTGCCACGTGTTATTCGATTGGAATCGAATACCTCGAACGACCTGATATTCGATCGAATACCAATTCGATTGAACGGCGTTTGCTCATCTCTACTAGTAATGAACACAGGATAGGAGGCAAGAGGACGAGCAACTTGAGGGTAGGGTGCTGGTTCTGACTACGTAACCCAGGATCGGGATCAGCCCACTACGAAATTTATGGAGTTGAGTCTGGTAAACAATATTGATCACCTGATCCATCAATGGCGAAGACCTAGAGACCCCATTTAGGGAACATATAAAGAGAAGTAGAGCCTATGGGTTAGGAAGATTAGCAGTAATGGCCTGGATTTAGTTGCCCCCTACGTGAGACATCTGCGTACTAGTCCTCCAGCAGCTTGTAGTGCCAGCTGCTCAGTGGTTAATACATGCTATTTGTATATAATATATAGATGCTAGGATTTACTAGGAAGGGATGACATTCCCGCACAATATATGTGTAGTTCCTCTGTAATTTGTTCTCAGGGCGCTACAGCATTCTCGCCAAAGATGAGTCATTTTCCTAAAAAGTGCAGGGACGTTATTTTTTTCCAGAAAACAATACAGTAATACAGTAGCAAATACAATATTTCATCCTCACACATTTCCCAGCATTTATTTATTCTATTTTTTTCTATTTTTTTGTTATTTCATTCTTAAAGTGCATTCCCGTCATCGGCTTTATCACCTAAGGGTTCAAATCTAGAAAAGATGGGGGGCCACACGGTGGCTCAGTGGTTAGCACTGCAGTCTTGCAGTGCTGGAGTCCTGGTGTTCAAATCCTGCCAAGGGCAAAAAACCATCTGCAAGGAGTTTGTATGTTCTCCCCGTGTTTGCATGGATTTCCATCCCATATTCCAAAAAGACATACTGATAGAGAAAAATGTACATAGTGGGGCTCACAATCTACATAACAAAAAAATCTAGAAAAGATGGGGCCCCCTGCACGGTGTTTGCAAGTATTTCTCATAAGATAAGGGGTGTAGTGAAAGGCTTAATTGTCATCTTCTTGCTGGTCGTGACGCTTTGTTCACACCTGCGCTTGGTATCCGTCTGTCCGCAATTTTTTTCCCGCAGGGTTTCTGGTTTCATGGGCAAATCGCAGCATTTTTGGCAGATCCTTTTTCTTTGTTTTTTTTTACCCCTACATCTTCATTCTTTCTTCTGAGCATGTGCAGAGAAGAATGAAAAACGGTTTGCAAAATGGACACAAACGGATTACTATCCACTAGTTATCCTTTGCCCCTTCATAAAAATGCTTAGACCCCTTCCTCTTTTCAGCCCCTTTTGTGGCCCCATACACTATATAATGCCCCATTACTGGCCCCTACACTGCAAAATGTTAATTTTATCGGCCCCCATGCAACATAATGCCCCCTTTGCTGACTCGTTCATAGTGACAATAGTGTTCGTGTCTATGACCAGACCCAGAATCTGGACTGCAGACTGCACCGCTAAAGGAAACAGGGGAAGGAGACTTTCCCTGACGCTACGGCGGCTAGCTAGGCCCTGCCTGCGGGTGGTGGTCAGCTGTTCCCAAGCTAGTCTTGGCCCCGACAACTCCTGGTTCTCTAACACGAAGGCCGACAGATAGGGCGAGAGCTACAAGAGAGCTAGGGGCTGGGGATACTAAGGTGGTGACCCCTACAGAAACCAAGGTGCAGCTGCAGACAAAACAAACAGGATGGGACGTGCTGGACAACAGACACGCAGCACAACACAATACACAACAAGAGAATGAGGAGAGGGATAGTGGAGAGGTGAGGAAAGGGTTAATACAGGACTGGGGCAAAACAAACTGGAACCCAAACCTCACAAACAACAAGATAGTGCCAGGCAAACAGAACTGAAGGACAGGGTGGAGTAGAAGTGTGGAGGGACAAACCAGATTCACACCACTTCAATGACAGTTGTAATTCCATAAAGCAATCCTCCTCCCAGAGCCACGAATTCCGGTTGGTAACAGCGAAAACCGACAACTACTGAAGCCAGCCCTCCTCCTAATAAAGGCCCGAAAATCATCCCATAGGTTCGATCCAAAAAACCTCAAGTAAATTCTGAAGGCTAATACTCAATGCCCAAACAGATGGCCCAATGGCAAGGAAACCACCAGAAGACCTCAGACCGCCGGATCAAAACCGCACCAGAAAAACGCACAACTTTTATACAAGTCTTCAGGTCGTGAAAAATTGGCCGCTACCTACTGGATTATTCCAATAAGTAATGAGTCATGACCTCTACTCACTGATCCCCGCTCCTTCACAGGCCCTTGTCCAGTTTGTATCCAAGGAACATCACACATTACTTCAGGATGTAATGTGTTTCATTCTCTGGAGACAAACCAGAGATGAGATCAGTGAGTTTTACTTATCAGCCATTACCTATTGGAATAATTCAATAGGTAACTGATTACAAAAACACTACGCAACCTTCCCCCTTACCCACCACCAAATATAGGGGCTGTGTTATGGCGATAGTCATCCATTGGAATGTGGTGGAGTCAAGGAGCAGCTGTGAGGGTCCATTTATATATCGTCCTCTGTGTACACCACTGCAGCTGAATATTATCCATTTCTAACAATCGTGTAACTCTTCCAAATAAGCCGTTTACAAGGGACGTCACAGTTTAATTGGAAACAGCATCATCTCTTCCTTTCTCTACTTCATCTCCACTTTGTCCGACTAATATCCACGGATTTCCACACAAGGCAATAATGAGAACTTACGAGTCACGCTGTCAAAAAAGGTTACACTTAACAATCCGCACAACTGCACTTTGTTATCTTAATCACATTTGGAACTGAGCAGAGGATGAAATGAGAACAGATCCTTTTAAAAACAGCTCAAGATAATTTATACCGACATCCACGTCCACCGTCCAAAGACGCCGTGACCTTGTTGATAATACGCGGCTGAATCTCACCATTATCTTCTTTTCTTTCTTTATAGGTTTAAACCAGAAAGCAGTGATTTTGTATTCTTATGAAATAAACAATAAAGAACACTTCTAGGGAAGGGCATAGACTTAGAGGTGACAATGGGGCACATGACATTGGAGAAGACACCAGTTAAAGCCACAAGAACCTGCCAAAAAAGACCAGACTGGAAGAAGAAGACTGGATGCCAAGGATTGGTGAGGAGAGGCAAGTATCAGTGTTTTTTTTTTTTTAAATTTTCTCTACTCTCAGAGTCTCTGCTTGTTCTACTCTGGGATATGTAGAGACCCCTAGGGTATAACCACGGTTTTCAAGTTTCTTTAAACTCAACATTTTTGGAAAATTTGTAATAAACCCAACTTGTCACAAACCAGTTTGCTCATATCAACATACTATGCACCAGTGATATTTGGGGACCCTGACGCTCAAAGGGCAAATCAGCGGCGTAATTGATGGTGGGGTCAATCTAGTAAGCTGCCAATAAACTTACAGTGATGAAGCCACTAACTCTAGTAACCCCATCACATGATGTAAACCAATCGAAGAGATGCTATTGGTTTGTTTCATCCATGAAAGGAGGCAGTGCTGAACCAGGATGTGTAAGTATTAGAGATGAGCGAGTAGTTAAATATTCGATATTCGATATTTGTTTCGAGTAACCCCTCAATATTCGACTACTCGAATCGAATATCGAATCCTATTATAGTCTATGGGGGAAAAATGCTCGTTTCAGGGGTAGGCAACATTCGATCAAATTGAACTTACCAAGTCCACAAGTGAGGGTCGGGCTGGATTCTCCGAGAAGTCTTCTCCGCGCAGCGTCCCCGTGGCGTCTATTGGCTCTGAATTCACTCTGCCAGACATCGGGACTGGGCAGAGCCGACTGCGCATGTCCGCACTACAAGAAAATGGCCATGTACAGTCAAAGCGGCCATTTTCTTGTAGCGCAGTCATGCGCAGTCGGCTCTGCCCAGGCCCGATGCCTGGCAGAGTAAATTCAGAGCCAGAAGACACCGCGGGGACGCTGCGCAGAGAAGGCTTCTAAAGGTAGGAGAAGAACCAGCGTTGATTGGCCGACTGTATAGCATTCGGCCAATCAACGCTGGTTCTGCATTGAATGTTTCTATTCGAATAGCGAGTGGTTCTCGATCGAGTACGAGTATTTCGAATACCGTAGTATTCGATCGAATACCTACTCGATCAAATACTACTCGCTCATCTCTAGTAAGTATGATAAGTATGATAAGTGTTTTGCTTATTAATATTTTTTTTCCTTTCAGTTCTTTCTTTCAGATCAGCTAAGTGGACTACGATGGATTGTATGGACTCAAAAACTGTTGGTGGTATTCTTTACCAAATTAATGAGGGTCATGAGGGGATGTAGTACTATTATTACCATTGCGTTAGTAATGGCTGCTGTCTAGCCACAAAATTAGCTAACTCTAATCCACATTATGACCCAAGTACTCACCACCATCAGTGGTCCAAGCAAGAGCTGGGTAAAGGCCAGTATCTGACCACCTAGTGATAGAAAGTTGGCTGTACGCTGGTTCAAAGAACATAAATCGACCCACCCTAGTAAGGCCATACTGCTGATGCTTTTTCATATCTGGCTGGTTATGAAAAATGGGGGCTTTACCGGCCAAACCCAAAATGAAATGAAAATTGAGAGTACACTGAAAACTAGTACTTTTGTATATTGTATATGCACTAAATACTATGTATTGAATATACTGTAGTGGTTGTCATTACTGTTGGAGCACACCAGCATAAATACATTGGCAAACTACTACTATTATGTGGTCAAGTGGTGTTGTGATCTATATATATATATATTCTATTACTATTGCGATATGATGGTAGATGGCTATTAGCAATGTGCTACTTGGGTTGCAAAAATGGCTGCTTGTTCCAAAAACAGAATCACACCTACCGACCAGTTTGGTCTGGTAATGCAGTTCAGCCTCTTTTTTTTTTTTTTTTTAATAAAGCTAAGCTGCAATACCTGACACAACCTGTCAAAACACGTGGCGCTATATTGTGGACAAAGCCACATTTCCGTAATTCTATTCAACCCCTTTCAATCTAACAAATATAGATAAAGAATGATAGTGACAATGAGGAGACATATTGAGGAATGTGAGTATTTTTGCTTTTCTCTTTACCATTCGCCAAAGAATCTACAATGAGCAATCCGTTTTAACTGCAGAAAAAAAAAACTTCATAAAATAACAATTCACTGTCACCAATACATCAAACCATTATCTGAGCATTCTCAGAGTCTGAGGATCTCAGCAGGAGGCAGATCTTAATTCCAGAAAACACAAACACAATCTGGAGGAGCTTTCAAGAACATACAATGCAAATTAATGCAGACTGACAAGTGATATAGTTTTCTAATGCCCAGTTGATATAAGCAGACTGCACCCTCCTGCAACTTTCCCAAACCACATCAAATGCAAAACAGAAAAATAATTATCAATAACTTTAATTTAGAAACATGTAATGTTAGCTGCAGTTTTCTGAATAAATGTGTTAGGGATTTGCAATAGGAGCAATTCCCCAGTAGCTGCTGGAAACCCTAGGAAGCGGCACAAGAGAAAGTGAGCCCTAAGCTAGAGTAGCATTATAGTAGTTACATTCTTGTATATAGGAGCAGTATTATAGTAGTTATATTCTTGTACATAGGAGCAGTATTATAGTAGTTATATTCTTGTACATAGGAGCAGTATTATAGTAGTTATATTCTTGTACATAGGAGTAGTATTGTAGTAGTTATATTCTTGTACATAGGAGTAGTATTATAGTAGTTATATTCTTGTACATAGGAGCAGTGTTATAGTAGTTATATTCTTGTACATAGGAGGTAGTATTATAGTAGTTATATTCTTGTACATAGGAGTAGTATTATAGTAGTTATATTATTGTACATAGGAGCAGTGTTATAGTAGTTATATTCTTGTACATAGGAGGTAGTATTATAGTAGTTATATTCTTGTACATATGGGCAGTATTATAGTAGTTATATTCTTGTACATATGGGCAGTATTATAGTAGTTATATTCTTGTACATAGGAGCAGTATTATAGTAGTTATAGTCTTGTACATAGGAGCAGTATTATAGTAGTTATATTCTTGTACATAGGAGCAGTATTATAGTAGTTATATTCTTGTACATAGGAGTAGTATTATAGTAGTTATATTCTTGTACATAGGAGTAGTATTATAGTAGTTATATTCTTGTACATATGGGCAGTATTATAGTAGTTATATTCTTGTACATAGGAGCAGTATTATAGTAGTTATATTCTTGTACATAGGAGTAGTATTATAGTAGTTACATTCTTGTACATAGGAGTAGTATTATAGTAGTTATATTCTTGTACATAGGAGGTAGTATTATAGTAGTTATATTCTTGTACATAGGGGCAGTATTATAGTAGTTATATTCTTGTACATAGGAGCAGTATTATAGTAGTTATATTCTTGTATATAGAAGCAGTATTATAGTAGTTATATTCTTGTACATAGGAGTAGTATTATAGTAGTTATATTCTTGTACATAGGAGCAGTATTATAGTAGTTATATTCTTGTACATAGGAGCAGTATTATAGTAGTTATATTCTTGTACATAGGAGCAGTATTATAGTAGTTATATTCTTGTACATAGGAGTAGTATTATAGTAGTTATATTCTTGTACATAGGAGCAGTATTATAGTAGTTATATTCTTGTACATAGGGGAAGTGTTATAGTAGTTCAATTCTATATGTTTCTACATCTGTATTTCTGATTGTCTGCTATGTAGCCTAACAATGTCCACTGCAATCCTGATGTTGTTTTGATTAGTAATAGCTATAGGCCTTTAAAATTGTTTGTAAAGGGCAAAAATTGAAACTGGTGCTTCAAGTCCAACTGATCAGCAGGGGTTAATTATGGAGGCGCGTCTCTAACAAATACTGTTCGGACAAGCCACAGGCACAAATTGCCGCAGCTAAATTAGCTTTCATGATAGTGTCGAATATAATGATATCCTGCCTTGGTTTGTAAGGTAAATGCCACAAGGGCAATCGTCAGTTTCAATCATTGCCCATTTATAAAGCTTTCTGGCTGCTCAGCCTTTGTTTTCGTACTGGTCTAAAACAAAGTGACACATGGAAGATTGAAAGGCACAATTTAGAGGAGAATAATTCAACGAGCCAGCTGCTGCGTAACCTCCTATTTTCCTCACGTTCCCTTTTGCAGTTGCCAAACATCATTTCGAATGGAGAAGAGTCTACATGAAAGATTTCACCCATTTTATTTGTGGCGAGGTGCAGCGCTGTGATTGCAAACATTTCTGTTCTAGAGTCACTTCCAGAAAGATGACGATCATCTCTACTCAAATCCTGGCCATAAAAGTTGGCTTCAGATGTTCAGAGCTTCTCACAACCAATATTCTAGTGTGTAGACAACTTTTTGTATTTTATTAAACTACAGACTGAGGTTAATTGGTGGCAAATAGAGATGAGAGAATCGATTTTAATGGAACCCAATTTGACCTGAATTTTTCCAAAGTTCTAAGCTATACCCAAATCCAAAACTTTTGGGGTTCATCACCCACACAAGTCTACAATACTAATATAATATTACACTTGGAGGCTAGGGGTGGTGAGGTACCTTAATAGACACTAGTACTTACCTTTCTTCCCTGGCCTACATTGAGGTCTCTTTTTTTGTGGTCTTCCATCCTCATGGGTGACCTCACACATTGCCAAGGGATTACTAACGCGTGTGATTGACTTTCAGCATGCATGTGGGTTGAAACAACAATATGATGCTTGTGTCTAAGTTTCAATACATTTTTGTTCCTCACGTGACCCATTCTCAGGTGTCATTAGTGTTCTGGTGACCTTGGACATCCAGGAGGCTAAAAGTAACTGGAAGACCACCAGAGGGGAGCATCAGTGTTCATTATGTTTCCATACCTCCCTCCGCTTACATTACACAACAAAAAAAACTTTCCGTGGATATCTTGGTATACAATAATCGTTCTTGGTCAATTTGAACATGCTGATTTCAAATATGCAAATAGTTTTTTTGTATCACCCTCCATTCCTGAAATATCCACAATCTTAAAGGGATTCTACCATTAAAACCCTTTTTTTGTAGATAAGACGTCAGAATAGCCTTTAGAAAGGATATTCGTCTCTTACCTTTAGATGTGATCTCCACTGCGCCATTCCTTAGAAATACTGTTTTTTACCGGTGTGCAAATTAGTTCTCTCGCAGCGATGGGGGCGGGCCCCAGTGCTGGAAATGTGATAGGGGCGTCCTCACTGCTGCTCGAGAACAGGCTCCAGTACACAGCCAAAACGGCTGAATGGGTTTGGCTGACATTTGCCACATACATAGATTGTGACCTGGAATGAAACATAAGCTACATAATATGCAGTTAAATGCCTGGAGTTCACGACCGCTAGCACCGAACTTATGCTCATGCTAGGCTAAAGGACCCGAGATTACATCATCACAGGTCCTTCAGCCATTCTCGGATAGGCTCTCGCTATTGTGTGGGCAGAGCTGTATCAGCTATATTGGGCTACACCTGGGTATACTGCTACTGATGTAGCAGAGACAAGACACGGGTGCAGGCAGATCATCGCCAGCAAGAATTGCATGCGTATATGCGTATCATTGTCACCATCAAGTCACCAGCAGATGCTAGTGTGTGTGTGTATATATATATATATATATATATATATATATATATATATATATATATATATATATATGAGAGATTGAGAGAGCATATGTATATATTATATAATTTTGTATACTGCCAGAAGCTTGTAGTCCTATTTAAACAAAATAAAAACATTTATTCAACAATATCTTAACAATTTGACCTGATAGAGCAAAACGGTTTTCAGATTTGAAATCAGCATAAAAAAAAACAGTTTAAGATACACTTAATGACGTTTAAGATATCCACGGCGTGTTTTCCAGTATTATTGACAAGGCGCCACAATTTAATAATAGCACATCCAACTTGAAACGAAACAAGACAACAAATCTATGAATATCCGACGAAACAAATCTCGAGAGGCTTAACCATTTTGAATGGCAAACTGGGAAATTTTCAAGAAATCTCAGAAGCAATACAATAAAGATGACTGTTTGCACTGATCTATATGATGATATTGTGAGGACACTATGGGGGAATATTATACAGATATGGTATAGAAGTATTACGGATGGTATAGAGAAGGTTATTTTAGGTATTGCATGGCAGTATTATTTATATACAAAACTTTTGAAATTGCCAGACATTGATCTATAGAGAACTTCTGTACCTTCTAAAATGTAGTACTAGAGCAGGGGTAGGGAATGTGCGGCGCTCCATCTGTTGCAAAACTACAACTCCTAGCATGCATACTTGCTCTACTGTTCTTGGAACACCCATGGAAGTGAATGGAGCATGATGGGAGTTGTAGTTTCAAAGCAGCTGGAGAGCCGAAGGTTCCCTATCCCTGTACTAGAGGAACACTTTTCCTTTTTCCACCAATTTAATCTTATTTGCATATTCCTTTCCCAACACTAGTGGCATAAGGTGATCAAATAACAGCTTCCCACATAGCTAGACAGAAAAGAATATGATAAAAGATGACCAGCTTTTCAAGACAACACACTCTTGTGATATTCTGTCACCAAGTGACGTTTTATGTTTCTATTTGCTACTATGTTGCAATTTTATATTGAATAGTTTCATAGTAAATTGGATAACGTCAAAGGAAACCTTTCAAAACCTCAGCATATTGTTAAGTAGCTGGTATTCAAGATCTTAAATCTCTGTGTGATATTGCCGCTCGTCGCCAGTATCCTTGGGAGTTCAAACTTGAAGATGCCCAGTATCCACTGAGGCTAGGGTTGAATCGATGTTGAAATTTCAGGATCGTTCTTAAAATCCGATTTTCGATCATTTTCCAGCCGAAATTTGCTCGATCGGGATCCGATCTTTCCCGATCGCTCAACCCTATTCATGATATATACATAAATAGAGTTGAGCCGATCTTGAGATAACCTCCGACCTCGATCCCTCCAGAAAAGATCGAGATCAGATTCCGATTGTGATCGTGAAATGTACTTGATCGCCGATCGGAATGCGAACTTTTCTGATCCTGATCGCTCAACCCTAACTGAGGCCCCTTCAGTCCGGGCCTTGGGTGCATGCACAGTAAAGTGAAGTGTACTGACTAGAGATGAGCGAACAGTAAAATGTTCGAGGTTCGATATTCGTTTTGAGTAGCCCCTCAATATTCGATTACTCGAATTGAATATCGAACCCTATTATAGTCTATGGGGGGAGAATGCTCGTTTCAGGGGTAGGCAACATTCGATCAAATTATACTTACCAAGTCCACGAGTGAGGGTCGGGCTGGATCCTCTGAGAAGTCTTCTCCTTGCAGGGTCCCTGTGGCGTCTTCTGGCTCTGAATTCACTCTGCCAGGCATCGGGCCTGGGCAGAGCCGACTCCGCATGCCCGCACTACAAGTGGACATGTGCAGTCGGCTCTGCCTGGCAGAGTGAATGAAGAGCCGGAAGACGCCACGGGGAAGCTGCACAGAGAAGACTTCTAAAGGTAGGAGAAGAACCAGTGTTGATTGGCCGACTGTATAGCATTCGGCCAATCAATGCTGGTTCTGCATCAAACTTTTGCATTCGAATAGCGAGTGGTACTCAATCGAGTACGAGTATTTCGAATACCATAGTATTCGATCGAATACCTACTCGATCGAGTACTACTCGCTCATCTTTAGTACTGACCTAGGCTTCACTGCATGCAATGCGGATTAGCCAGAGGATCTCCGTGGACCACCCAGTGAGTGGTGACTTTGGAACCCTAAACCCCAGCTTCTCAACAGCATTCTGGCACTTTAGTGATCCAAACAGCCCGACAGGTTCCCTTTAATCCAATTCTAGCCAAGCTAACAGTTGCTTCGCAAAAAACCTATAAAACCTGACAGTCCTCCCTTCCCTAGAGCTAATACGTGCTACGCATAGACAATGCGGACAGCACAATCTCCAAGACAAGATCTCTACCAAACTTATGCAAGGTGAAAAACAAGCAAGGTTAACGGAAGGGAAATGCTTCTTACCTCCCGGTAATTTGTGTCTTAGTGTGTTTTATTGCCGAGAGTAAGGCTCTCCTTCATACTGGCCGCCGAAAAAGCAAAATCTCTGACTATTATGTGGACAAATCGGTTCAATAAAAGATCAGAGCCCATAGCAGCTCGCCGAAGAGACTCCATCCCTCACACATTCTGATGGTTTTGCATAACGTCTTATCTCTGTTTGTCATGATAAATCTTGGGGTTTAAATGTCACATTTATTTTACATCACTTGAGCACGGAACATTGCGTACTCTCGAAAGCCGCGTCCCAAAGGCCGGGGATTTCAGACGCACATTATAGGCAATGTGCTCATTTGTTTCTTCATCTGGGATGGAGGCAATAAATTATATAAGTGACAGCCACTGCATTAAGGGGGTAGAAGGAAATCAAGGGAAACTCTCAAAATTTTTGTCAATTTTTTTTTTGACTATTTGTACTCCAGCTCCGGCTAGTCAGGCTCTTCTCCTACATCAGTTTTCATACCCATAGAACTGGAAATGTTCCCGATTATTTGGGCAATCTCATGAATTTAAAGAGGACTTTTCACCACTTCCACCAACTCCAGCTGTTTTCATTCTTCAACAGGCGCCGCTCCACTGGTTCTAACACAGTTGGAAATTTTTCTCTAGTCCTCGGTATTCCCAATTTTGTTTTTGTTACTTTCAGTACCCAATATCCTAATTCGGATTTCTACTGTTAGGAGGGCGGTGCAGATGATCTGGGACCACCCACCTCATAGTAAGGAACCTGATTAGCATATTAGTGAGGGCTGGAGAAAACAATCAGTGGCGCGGTACCTACTGAAGAATCCAATACAATGGAGAAATGAAGATGGTGGAGGTGGTGAAAGGTCCTCTTTGAAAGGATTTTTTGCTTATTTTTGTAATAAAATCCCTTTTTGTCGGAGGGGTCCCTAAATCTCTTGAGGAATGTATTGACTTACAGTGCAACTGTCTAAAGGTGGCGCTAGAGAGAACTTCTAAAAGGTTCATAAAGATAAAGAGATTGATTTTTTAACCCAGTATGGGTTATGGTATGTTGGTTTTATTTGGTGTCTGTGTGGTAGAAACTTCTATTGCTAGTTAACCACTGTCCAGTATATTGTGTTTTTCAGTCTACAGTGGTGGTGGTGGTGGTGTTACCGTATAGCATTATTAGTTAGGCTGCCCATTAGTTTTCCCAATACATGTCGCTGTTATTTGGGTACCACACACAGGCACAACATAGGCAATATACGGTATAGTACACAACATGGGAGAAAGAGGGCTGAAAGAAGGTCCCTTACCGAGAAGATGTAAGAGTGTCCAAAAAAGATGCTTTACAGAACAGATGTAAGAGGGCCAAAAAGAAGGAGCCTTATAAAACAGATGTAAGAAGGCCAAAAAGAAGGACCTTACTGAACAGATGTAAGAGGGCCAAAAAGAAGGTCCTTACAGAACATATGTAATAGGGCCAAAAAGAAGGAGCCTTACAGAACAGATTTAAGAGGTCCAAAAAAAGGTGCCTTACAGAGCACATGTAAGAGGTCCAAAAAGAAGGAGCATTACAGAATAAATATAAGAGGGCCTAAAAGAAGGTCCTTACCGAACAGATGTAAGAGGTCCAAAAAGAAGGTCCTTACCGAACAGATGTAAGCGGGCCAAAAAGAAGGTCCTTACAGAACAGATGTAAGAGGTCCAAAAAGAAGGTCCTTACCGAACAGATGTAAGCGGGCCAAAAAGAAGGTCCTTACCGAACAGATGTAAGCGGGCCAAAAAGAAGTTCCTTACAGAACAGATGTAAGAGGTCCAAAAAGAAGGTCCTTACAGAACAGATGTAAGAGTGCCAAAAAGAAGGTCCTTACCGAACAGATGTAAGCGGGTTCAAAAAGAAGGTCCTTACAGAACAGATGTAAGAGGTCCAAAAAGAAGGTCCTTACCGAACAGATGTAAGCGGGCCAAAAAGAAGGTCCTTACAGAAGAGATGTAAGAGGGACTAAAAGAAGGTCCTTACCGAACAGATGTAAGCGGGCCAAAAAGAAGGTCCTTACCGAACAGATGTAAGGGCCAAAAAGAAGGTCCTTACCGAACAGATGTAAGCGGGCCAAAAAGAAGGTCCTTACAGAACAGATGTAAGAGGGCCAGAAAGAAGGAGCCTTACAGAACAAATGTAAGAGGGCCAGAAAGAAGGTCCTTACAGAACAGATGTAAGAGGGTCAGAAAGAAGGAGCCTTACAGAACAGATGTAAGAGGGACAGAAAGAAGGTCCTTACAGAACAGATGTAAGAGGGCCAAAAAGAAGGTCCTTGCAGAACAGATGTAAGAAGGCCAAAAAGAAGGTCCTTACAGAACAGATGTAAGAGGGCCAAAAAGAAGGTCCTTGCAGAACAGATGTAAGAAGGCCAAAAAGAAGGTCCTTACAGAACAGATGTAAGAAGGCCAGAAAGAAGGTCCTTACAGAACAGATGTAAGAGGACAAGAAAGAAGGTCCTTACAGAACAGATGTAAGAGGACTAAAAATAAGATCCTTACAGAACAGATGTAAGAGGACCAGAAAGAAGGTCCTTACAGAACAGATGTAAGAGGTCCAAAAAGAAGGTCCTTACAGAACAGATGTAAGCGGGCCAAAAAGAAGGAGCCTTACAGAACAGATGTAAGAGGTCCAAAAAAAGGTGCCTTACAGAGCACATGTAAGAGGTCCAAAAAGAAGGAGCATTACAGAATAAATATAAGAAGGCCAAAAAGAAGGTCCTTACAGAACAGATGTAAGAGGGCCTAAAAGAAGGTCCTTACCGAACAGATGTAAGAGGGCCAAAAAGAAGGTCCTTACCGAACAGATGTAAGCGGGCCAAAAAGAAGGTCCTTACAGAACAGATGTAAGAGGTCCAAAAAGAAGGTCCTTACAGAACAGATGTAAGAGGGCCAAAAAGAAGGTCCTTACCGAACAGATGTAAGCGGGTCAAAAAGAAGGTCCTTACAGAACAGATGTAAGAGGTCCAAAAAGAAGGTCCTTACCGAACAGATGTAAGCGGGCCAAAAAGAAGGTCCTTACAGAAGAGATGTAAGAGGGACTAAAAGAAGGTCCTTACCGAACAGATGTAAGCGGGCCAAAAAGAAGGTCCTTACCGAACAGATGTAAGGGCCAAAAAGAAGGTCCTTACCGAACAGATGTAAGCGGGCCAAAAAGAAGGTCCTTACAGAACAGATGTAAGAGGGCCAGAAAGAAGGAGCCTTACAGAACAGATGTAAGAGGGACAGAAAGAAGGTCCTTACAGAACAGATGTAAGAGGGCCAAAAAGAAGGTCCTTGCAGAACAGATGTAAGAAGGCCAAAAAGAAGGTCCTTGCAGAACAGATGTAAGAAGGCCAAAAAGAAGGCCCTTACAGAACAGATGTAAGAGGGCCAAAAATAAGGTCCTTGCAGAACAGATGTAAGAAGGCCAAAAAGAAGGTCCTTACAGAACAGATGTAAGAAGGCCAGAAAGAAGGTCCTTACAGAACAGATGTAAGAGGACAAGAAAGAAGGTCCTTACAGAACAGATGTAAGAGGACTAAAAATAAGATCCTTACAGAACAGATGTAAGAGGACCAGAAAGAAGGTCCTTACAGAACAGATAGAGGACTGAAAAGAAGGTCCTTATAGAGCAGATGTAATAGGGCCAAAAAAAAAGGCCTTACAGAGCAGATGTAATAGGGCCAAAAAAAAGGTCCTTACAGAGCAGATGTAATAGGGCCAAAAAGAAGGTCCTTACAGAGCAGATGTAATAGGGCCAAAAAGCAGGAGCCTTACAGAACAGATATAAGAGGACTAAAAAGAAGGTCCTTACAGAACAGATGTTTGAAAAGGTTTTGGCTCCTAAAATTATAGATATCTCACGTTTTAATGGTCCATTGACAAAGGACACCCTAAGGATCGGGCAACAGGCGGGCAGTCATTTGTGATTATTCTGTATTCCTCATCCCGATAGGCACAACGCATTTCCTTTTCTTTTCGAGTGGCGATCGTCTTTAATTCCGAACATTATCCCAGCCGGAGAGATAAGACCATTATTTGCTCATACTGTGTCTGTGAAAACCACCGACATATATAAAAAAAATAATCTAATTTTCCTGCGGCTGAACGGCTGCTTACCTGAGATACCGTACACAGGAGAACGAGAAGATAAAGTCGAACGGCTTTTCCGTAATCTAATAATTATTTTCCATTTGCAGGTTTTACTGGATGATCAGACACCTCGCAGATCTTATTACGCTCTCCTGCTTTTATTACAGGTGATGTATCTTTCAGATACACATGTAAACATTTCATCCACGATAACGCCATCTAAACCTGTCGCCAACTGTGGACGCCGCTGATGTTTGTGACCCTGTTTCCTCACCATGTACCATGTATCTCTGTAATGGACCACAACGTTATGTATCACATGTCACGTCTCCCCGGTACGCTGCAGATAAATAGGCTGAGACGAGCGATTTTAGGGCTCGTCTTATCTTGCTGAGGGTTTTATTTTAGCAGGAAGGGAAGAAGATCTTGCATCTGGCGCTGTCAGTCAGCTTGATCAACGGCTGAGACATGATTTTGTGAAGTTCAAAGGAAAACACATAGCAAGTGCCTTATGCCTCATGTTCAGGCGATGAGTTAAGGTTCCTTGGGCCCCGCCCCGGAAACAAGCTATGGTAGACTACAAATTTGGGTGTCCTCTTTTGGACCATTATTGTGTTAGAGCCTTGGATTTCTGGAGGAGCCTGTGGTACCCTGATGGTCTCAAAGCAGTTCACACAAGCCTAAATTTTGTGACTATTGGGGCATATTTACTAAGCAGAACATCATGTGCTACATTTATACAATTTTCCATCAGCATGCAATAAAAGGGTGTGGCTTAGAATGAAAGGGTGTGGCTTACAATGAACCACATTGTGCCTAATTCTGGTGCAAAAAAGTGCATATAGTTGCGGACGCCATCCACATTTTAACTTTGGACTTTATAAGCTCAGTGAGTACTACTGGAGATGCCCATTTTCTTTATGGGCACCCTGGGGTGGTGAGGGGCATTCATTCTTCCTCTCTGGCCCTTACTGCCGAATGCTGATGTTACTGCAGACTCTGGATCAGAGAAGTGAGTAATGAATCCCCTGACCCCTCCTGATTATGGGGGCACCATACTGTGTATGGGGACACTGAAGGTATCATTATACTATGTATTTGAGTGCTGAGGAACCAGTGTATTGTATATGGGGTGACTAAAGGGGCTAATATACTGTGCATGGGTACACCAAAGAGACCATTATACTGTTTATGGAGGCACTGAGAGAGTCAGTATGTTGTATATATGGGCACTGAAGGGGTCATTATACTGTGTATGAGGGCACAGTTTACTATGTATGGTGCGTACAAGGGAATTATATTGTGGCTAGGGTTGAGTCGATCTTGACTTTTCAGGATCGATTTTAAAATCTGATTTCCGATCATTTTTCATTCGAACCCGATCTCGATCCCAATTCCGATCCCAATGCAAGTCAATGGGATTTTTTTTATTAATCGGAGATCGGATTTTAAAAGCAATCCTACCCCCTGGTGTCCACTTACCTCCAGAGATGGCTGGTCCTGTGCCCCGTGCCTTCATTCTTCGCCTCGCTGCTGCTCCACGCTGCTCTTCTCTCTTCGCTGCCCCCTCCCTGCCAGGTTAGGAGAGTGTGGGCGGGTACTGGGAGGGGAGATGTCACGTCTCCCCGCCCTGTACCCGCCCACACTAAGCCACAAGCCCCGCCTACCTAGCGCTTTAAACACTAACCTGGGAGGCGGCGAGGCAAGAAGAAGGAGGGCACCGGAGCAGCCATCTGTAGAGGTAAGTAGCTGCTAGAGATTTAGTTTAGCCTTCCATTCGAATGAATGGATGCAGCCGGTGCGCAGGGGGTTAAGGCTGTGTGTCGGCTGCTTCCATTCATTCCTATGGAACTGCAGCGGAGCCGTCACACTGAATATACATCGTATACTCAGTGTGAAGGCTAAGCAATGCATTGTGGGAAAAATCACCGATTTCGATCCCACATAAAAAGATCGTGTTCGGAATTCCGATGGCGATCGTGAAATTTTCTCGATCGCTGATCGGAATCCGTTCTTTTCCGAACACGATCGCTCAACCCTAATTGTGGCTTAAAGGGGGCATAGCTAGAAATGGGAGGGGGTACTGAATGTTAGAGGGAGCATTGTTCATATTTCCTTAATTCCAAAAATATGAAGCTCCTTGGTGCAATGCAAAAATCTCTGCTCACAATGTTCACTATTCCTGGTTCCACCCCTGACCATCCAGACTTGCCACGAAACCAAGTGGGACAGCTCACTTTGGGGTGGGATTTCATAAGCTCTGCCCCCTTTTTGTCACAATTTCTTAAAATTCAGGCCTGTCCCTGCTAATCGAGGGCTGATGGCAACTATGTTGCAACGTGCTATATAGAAGCTCCACGTACTTACATACCCGATACTCTCAGATAGGAGATAGTAGATTGGACAAGGGTGCCATTGTTTTTGGTCATTTCTTTCCTATGTCTACTGCTTCTACGTCGGCCTCATAGGCTTCCCCAATGGGCAACCATAGAAAAAGTTTTCCATTGCGTATATACACATACATCTTGGAGAGTTCACACAGGGCTAATGATAACAGGACTGTGCTACGTTTTTACAAAGTGCTAGAGGGGTCAAAAGCGAGATGCCTGGAGAAAGCTCGAAAAAAATAATAGAATTGATCCCATTTGTGTATGATGAAGAAAAATTGCTTGAAATGTTTTTCTTTTCCTGCAAAAATCTAAAAAGCGCTGCGAATAAGTGCTCAGTCTTCGTATACAGTGCATAGCTTGTTGCGGCTGATAAAAAGCCATTGCCTACAAGGATGAAAGCACGTGCGGGCATGGGAAGCAAATCTCTGTCCACTGCTTGCAGAACATGAATTACTCCACTAGAAAAGACCGCTGAATGAGTATAATCCCCGAAAGATGTTTTTACACTTTCTCTTGGCTTCGTCTTCCAGCCGCAATCCTTTAATGCCGGCCCAAAACTAACCGCTGCTTAGTATTGATTAGACTGAATAATAGAGGCGCCGTGTACGAGATGATATTAGGAAATTAATTTACTGTCCTGCATGGAGATTCAGAAAATGAAGGCAATAAACAAGAAAATTGTATCTGCTCCCAGCAAAAATAATAAAAAATATTCTCAGAAATGTCCCTCGGCGGAATGCATTCTGTGCTCCGGATCTGTTCTTCTTATTTGGATGTATAGAAAGACATTTTGAAGTCTATGGAGACCACTCTGGGGTCACTTGGTTGACCAAAGGAGTGCACAAAATTCCTTGATTCAACCAAAGAAAGGCAAACCAACAAGGCAGTTGCACATGGGCTCTCGGGTAGAATACAGAGAAGGGGGCTCTGATGATAGAAGGCGGTGACGTATACCTAGGATATGCCAGCACTTTGGATCCCAGAAGTTGGACCTCCATGAACATAGAGAAATTACGATCATGGTCATAGTGGGTGGGATTGTGATTGGGCCCCAAGGCGGAGGGGGACCCAGCATTAAGGCATTTTAACTAGGGTTGAGCCAATCTTGAGATTTCAAGATCGATTTTAAAATCGATTTCCGATCATTTTCCAGCCGATCTCGATCCCGATCTCGATCATGAAATTTGCTCGATCACCGATCGGAATCCGATCTTTTCCGATCCCGATCCTCAACCCTGGTCAATGCTTTTCTATGGGAAAAGTCACTTTTGGGGTTGAGCCGATCTTGAGATAACCAACGATCTCGATCCCGCTGGAAAAGATCGGGTCGGAATTCCAATCGCGATCGTGAAATTTACTGGATCGCCGATCGGAATCCGATCTTTTCCGATCCCGATCGCTCAACCCTACACAGGATCTGTTTTAAAGTAACTGTGCAATGTTATTATATCCCACACAGTACAATCTGCTGCACAGTGGCCACCACTAGGGTTGAGCTGATCTTGAGATTTCAAAATCGATTTTAAAATCCGATTTCCGATCATTTTCCAGCCGATCTCGATCCTGATCTAGATCGTGAAATTTGCTCGATCGACGATCGGAATCCGATCTTTTCCGATCCCGATCCTCAACCCTAATTTTAACTAGGCAGACAGTGAAGTGGTAAATTGTGACTGTGTCTGGCCGGCATGATATGGTTCATGGACAGAGACAGGGAGAGGTTAATCATAATCTTTGTAAACCTAAGCCGGGGGTGGGGGTATGTAGGGGGCGCTAAGTTCATATTAGCGAAGGCTCTCCATTGTTCAGGTCTGGACACAAAGAACATATAGGCTGACCGTTACAATAGCTAGGGATTTCACCCCCAAATCCATGGCAGATTCCTCCCGGAATCCGCATCCTATTGTTTCCAATGGGGTCAGGGATCGCAGCAGGATGCGGAAAAAGAAGCGGCTGATTCAGACATGCAGCTTGAAATTCCGTGCTGACTAGGCCCATTCATCGGAAGACATGACGGAACGCCAATGCACTACATCAGCAACCAGTCGTGGCTAGGCCGCGGGCGAAAATGTTGGCAGTGGGAAATGAAGAGGAATTATCCTAATAGAACATATCCTAATAGTAATACATTATTTATCCCACAAAATACAAAACCAAAAAAATCAAAAGCAATTTATTCAGTGGGGAGGGTTTTTTTTTTTTTGGTCATCTCATTTAAGTGTGGGGCCCATTAGACTCTAGTTCTCTAGTTACACCACTGCTGAGACCCTTACCCATTCCTGATAACAATGTTGGCATTAAACATACTGGCATTTATATTACAGAGACTACCTAGAATCAGAAAACATGGCTGTGATGTCACTCCCATTGGCCATACTTCTACTTCTGAGCTGTAGCATGGCCATGTGACCAATGGACATGATGTCACTTCCTGAGAAGAGGCAGTGGAGCTTCTAGTAGGAAGCAGCCATGTTTTCCGATGGGTAGCATGGTGGCTCAGTGGTTAGCAGTGTTTTCTTGCAACATAGCCCTGTATGGGACAGCATTAACAATGTATCTATAAAGCGCTGTGAAACGTGATGGTGCTATAATAGTACTCAAAGATAATCTTGGACAATCCCTTTAAGTCCCACCCCAGGATCATATCACACAATATAACCTTACCCACGTTTGGGCTGAGTTATCACAAAACATGCTCATTTTCAGGGTGAAACTTGGATTGTTTTCGGGATTGGTAAAGTTTGACAACCATGAATTACGTTGACCCAGCACTTTTTCAGTGTCCATGTATTTCCCCGCACTTCCAGTTGTCTGCTATGTAGGGAATTGCTATGTGGCTCCATTCGATTGATTGGGTTTGTCTCACTTTCCCTACACAATGAGGTGACCACTGTGTCACCAGGATCGGTGAGGGCCTCCACCGATCATAAAGTGATGGCATATCCTAGCAATATAACATGGGACTAGACTGCAAGGGTTTTATTGGGGCATCAGGAGATGGCATGACCTTGTGGGATTGGCGAGTATGTCTTTGGTAACTATGTGTCCTACATATGAGTAGGGTGGACACAACCAGCCATTCTGCTCATCTTCCCCCTTCCCTCAGTCACGCCACACTACCCTCTGAGTCTGGATTGATACTCCAGGAAGCATTCGCCCGCCCGGCAGCCCACATGCGCTACACAAGATTACAATACATCCCCTTCAGAAGACTTCCATTCATTTTAATAGAGATCATAAATTCTGATTTTGCAGGCGCTGAGAACAATGTCACCACGTACGTTACCTTGTTTCCTGACATCCTCCACAGCGGAGATTAACTCTTCTTTTAGATCCTGACTTTCTTTCGCAATCTGCTCGCCTTTTTCCAAAAAGTTTTGGGTGGCTTGTTCCACGGAGGCTGCCAGGACGTGAGCCTTTTTAGATCGCCCTTTCTTTTTACCCGATGGGCCCTTGTTGCTTGTGTTCACCAGGGTTGTCACCTGCAGGACCAATGAACATGGGTCAGTCACGTAGAAAGGAGATGGTTGAATCACAGAAGAACCAGCAACACAGTAAATTGTACAACTAGAAGGCAAATTTTTGGAAGGACACTTTGGCTTTGGTTTATTGGGCATAGCTTACCATGGAGCGGGGAGTGCTAGAGTATACATTTCCCCATGAATATTGCCTATAAGGTACATGGACTTCATTGTTGGGTTTAGAAGGGGGAGATTGCCCAACGCCATTTGCAAAACTACAACTTTTATTAGGTCTGAAAAACCCTTTTGATCCAGAGTGAATCTAAAGAGGATTCCAGACCACAACTCAAAATGAATGGAGACCCCACAATTTACTAATTTATACCTTAGTGTTCCTATGAAAACTCAGACCTCACGCCAAAGCCTAAATACAAATCCTAAAACGTAGACCAGGCCACAAAACTTAAGACCCTCAAACCAGACCCTTGACGTTCCTTCTCCTTCTCTGGCTTGGATGTCCCTACACACAGAGTCAGCCAAGGTCAGGAAGTTGAGTGGTACCCATAGAAGTGGAGACGCTGAGTGGCAAGTGATATTGGTCAGTGTCTATTTACCATCGACCACTTAAAAAATTGCAAAATCAGTTTCAAAAAATTTAGACCCAAGGTTACCTGGACAGTGCCCAAAACAAAACAAAAAAAAAACCTGGGGACCCCATAAAAATAGGGGCAGTCCCAGTAAATTTGAGACTGCTCTGTTGAGTATGGCAAGAAATGCATGGTTAATCAATATTTTTGGCCAACCCAAGCCCCCTCCTGCATCTGACAGTTCCCAGAGGTTCTTTTTGTAAACTGGTCCCTATTGTTTGGGCACAGTGGTCCTTACTGTCCCTTATTTCCAAATGTTTGATAGGTTCTACCTCGCTATATGAATAACGCAAGAATTCTGGAGTGGTTGGAGGGATAAAGATGGGTCCGGGCAGGGTCACCACAGCCCGACAAAATTTATTATAACATGCCCAAAAACTGGTGCAAGTTGTAGCTGGAACCTAAGCAAATCCCTTCTAAATTATTGAGGAACTGGAACCTATGAATAGTCCCACCTTGTGCCGAAACACAATGGGATAAAGACGGGCCCACAAAGCAACAGCCTTAACACATCAGCCGCGTTAGGTATATCAAAAAGTTACAATTCTGCATTAAAATCAGCACCACTCTTGGCCATGGGTTACTACATGTTAGTCGAGTGAAGTCTGCAATACCAAATGCAACCTGTAGACTAAAGTGGCGCTGTTCTTGGGAAAAAAATAAGCAAAAAACCTTCTACAGTCATATCAGACTCTAGTATATGCTTTTTTGTTATTGATAGTAGTGAGTAATATTTTCACTGCCCCCCACCACCCCAACGGCGCGTGTCAGTCACGCAAGCACTTGTCTTCAGCAGTCGATACATGGTCTACAGCTGTGTTTATAGGTGTTAACATCTCATTAGCTATAATAGGAAGAAACACCGGAGGCGTCGGGCCAGGCATTAGCGGTTAATTAAGAAGATATTTGGAAGCGGTCATCAATGCATCAATATCCTCTTTGTAAGACGCCATGCCTCTCCGCCATTCTCTGTGTCGCTTCATGTAAATGCCAATAGCTGCGCATTAATATTCTCCTTCCCTCTGTACTAATGGATCACCAAACTGCAGGAGAGAGCCAATGACCTGTAGAAAGGCACGGCTGACATTTCATTGTATTGCGGATTCCTTCTAGGTATAATGCCATCCTTCCACTCCAATGCACGGCCTTATTGCCTGACTGATTAGACTAATAGGGCCCCATCACACCGCCCGGCCCATGGCTGCTCTCTCCACAGGAAACCTACAGTACAAGCCATGCCTAAGAACTCCGCCACGTAAAGAAGTGTACTCTGTCCGCCAAGACAAAACCTAAGAACAGATGATCTAGGCAGAAAGAAGGTAATGGGGGGGGGGGGGGCATTATTATAGCAGTTATATTTATGTACAATGCAGGAAAAACATAACAGTAGTATTATAGTAGTTATATTCTTGTACATAGGAGTAGTATTATAGTAGTTATATTCTTGTACATAGGAGGTAGTATTATAGTAGTTATATTCTTGTACATAGGAGCAGTATTATAGTAGTTATATTCTTGTACATAGGAGCAGTATTATAGTAGTTATATTCTTGTACATAGGAGTAGTATTATAGTAGTTATATTCTTGTACATAGGAGTAGTATTATAGTAGTTATATTCTTGTACATAGGAGCAGTATTATAGTAGTTATATTCTTGTACATAGGAGTAGTATTATAGTAGTTATATTCTTGTACATAGGAGTAGTATTACAGTAGTTATATTCTTGTACATAGGAGTAGTATTATAGTAGTTATATTCATTGTACATAGGAGCAGTATTATAGTAGTTATATTCTTGTACATAGGAGCAGTATTATAGTAGTTATATTCTTGTACATAGTAGTAGTATTATAGTAGTTATATTCTTGTACATAGGAGGTAGTATTATAGTAGTTATATTCTTGTACATAGGGGCAGTATTATAGTAGTTATATTCTTGTACATAGGAGTAGTATTATAGTAGTTATATTCTTGTACAAAGGAGCAGTATTATAGTAGTTATATTTTTGTACATAGGAGGTAGTATTATAGTAGTTATATTCTTGTACATAGGAGCAGTATTATAGTAGTTATATTCTTGTACATAGGAGCAGTATTATAGTAGTTATATTCTTGTACATAGGAGTAGTATTATAGTAGTTATATTCTTGTACATAGGAGTAGTATTATAGTAGTTATATTCTTGTACATAGGAGTAGTATTATAGTAGTTATATTCTTGTACATAGGAGTAGTATTATAGTAGTTATATTCTTGTACATAGGAGTAGTATTATAGTAGTTATATGCTTGTACATAGGAGTAGTATTGTAGTAGTTATATTCTTGTACATAGGAGCAGTATTATAGTAGTTATATTCTTGTACATAGGAGTAGTATTATAGTAGTTATATTCTTGTACATAGGAGTAGTATTATAGTAGTTATATTCTTGTACATAGGAGTAGTGTTATAGTAGTTATATTCTTGTACATAGGAGTAGTATTATAGTAGTTATATTCTTGTACATAGGAGTAGTATTATAGTAGTTATATTCTTGTACATAGGAGCAGTATTATAGTAGTTATATTCTTGTACATAGGAGTAGTATTATAGTAGTTATATTCTTGTACATAGGAGGTAGTATTATAGTAGTTATATTCTTGTACATAGGAGTAGTATTGTAGTAGTTATATTCTTGTACATAGGAGCAGTATTATAGTAGTTATATTCTTGTACATAGGAGTAGTATTATAGTAGTTATATTCTTGTACATAGGAGTAGTATTATAGTAGTTATATTCTTGTACATAGGAGCAGTATTATAGTAGTTATATGCTTGTACATAGGAGTAGTATTGTAGTAGTTATATTCTTGTACATAGGGGCAGTATTATAGTAGTTATATTCTTGTACATAGGAGTAGTATTGTAGTAGTTATATTCTTGTACATAGGAGTAGTATTGTAGTAGTTATATTCTTGTACATAGGGGCAGTATTATAGTAGTTATATTCTTGTACATAGGAGTAGTATTGTAGTAGTTATATTCTTGTACATAGTGAGCAGTATTAAAAGTCACTTTACATTTTATCCTTAGGGGGGACTAGTTAATTGTTCTTTTCTTTCGATTTACAATTTTATTAAGCTTAAATGGCATACAGCACTATAGCAGAAATGTCAGTCTGGATATTTCTTGTACATGCTGTATTTTACCTATATGATACGATAGTATTTAAGGAAATAAACTTTGGCGGTAAGTGTGTGAATTAGTCTTCAGACAGGAAGCGGGTTGATATAATTTAGTTCTCTGCGGTGTATGTAAATGTGAGCAGCCTGGCATCCTACACGTGGGCAGCAGGAACAGCAATGTATTTGCCGGAGCGATTTTAAATGGAATGTTTAATACAATTATTTCCAATAGTTCTGGGACAGTTTAGAGAGAGTGCTAAAAACATATAATCACAATAATTACTGCCGAGCTGCTGGAGGGGGTGCGGGATTTTCATCATCTGCAAAGATATAGCGGAAACCTGCTTCACATTAAGATCCAACTTAACCGCAGTAACTGCTCACATATAGTGCAATTACTTTCCGAGACCTGTTAATTGTTGAAGTTATAGTTATTTTTAAGGTAGTGACTTCCTAACCTAGTGGCTATATATCCTGGTACAATAATATTGCAATTTCTTATATATAGCGAGCAGTATTATAGTAGTTATATTCTTGTGTATAGGAGCAGTATTATAGTAGTTATATTCTTGTACATAGGAGTAGTATTATAGTAGTTATATTCTTGTACATAGGGGCAGTATTATAGTAGTTATATTCTTGTACATAGGAGCAGTATTATAGTGGTTATATTCTTGTACATGGGGGTACAGTATTATAGTAGTTATATTCTTATATATAGGAGCAGTATTATAGTAGTTATATTCTTGTACATAGGGGCAGTATTATAGTAGTTATATTCTTGTACATAGGGGCAGTATTATAGTAGTTATATTCTTGTGCATAGGAGCAGTATTATAGTAGTTATATTCTTGTACATAGGAGCAGTATTATAGTAGATATATTCTTGTACATAGGAGGTAGTATTATAGTAGTTATATTCTTGTACATATGAGTAGTATTATAGTAGTTATATTCTTGTACATAGGAGGTAGTATTATAGTAGTTATATTCTTGTACATATGAGTAGTATTATAGTAGTTATATTCTTGTACATAGGAGCAGTATTATAGTAGTTATATTCTTGTACATAGGAGGTAGTATTATAGTAGTTATATTCCTGTACATAGGGGCAGTATTATAGTAGTTATATTCTTGTACATAGGAGCAGTATTATAGTAGTTATATTCTTGTACATAGGAGCAGTATTATAGTAGTTATATTCTTGTACATAGAGGGCAGTATTATAGTAGTTATATTCTTGTACATAGGAGTAGTGTTATAGTAGTTATATTCTTGTACATAGGAGTAGTATTATAGTAGTTATATTCTTGTACATAGGAGTAGTATTATAGTAGTTATATTCTTGTACATAGGAGATAGTATTATAGTAGTTATATTCTTGTACATAGGAGTAGTATTATAGTAGTTATATTCTTGTACATAGGAGTAGTATTATAGTAGTTATATTCTTGTACATAGGAGTAGTAGTATAGTAGTTATATTCTTGTACGTAGGAGTAGTATTATAGTAGTTATATTCTTGTACATAGGAGCAGTATTATAGTAGTTATATTCTTGTACATAGGAGCAGTATTATAGTAGTTATATTCTTGTACATAGGAGCAGTATTATAGTAGTTATATTCTTGTACATAGGAGTAGTAGTATAGTAGTTATATTCTTGTACATAGGAGCAGTATTATAGTAGTTATATTCTTGTACATAGGAGTAGTATTATAGTAGTTATATTCTTGTACGTAGGAGTAGTATTATAGCAGTTATATTCTTGTACATAGGTGCAGTATTATAGCAGTTATATTCTTGTACATAGGAGTAGTATTATAGTAGTTATATTCTTGTACATAGGAGTAGTAGTATAGTAGTTATATTCTTGTACGTAGGAGTAGTATTATAGCAGTTATATTCTTGTACATAGGTGCAGTATTATAGTAGTTATATTCTTGTACATAGGAGACAGTATTATAGTAGTTATATTCTTGTACATAGGAGCAGTATTATAGTAGTTATATTCTTGTACATAGGAGGTAGTATTATGGTAGTTATATTCTTGTACATATGAGCAGTATTACAGTAGTTATATTCTTGTACATAGGAGGTAGTATTATAGTAGTTATATTCTTGTACATAGGAGGTAGTATTATGGTAGTTATATTCTTGTACATATGAGCAGTATTATAGTAGTTATATTCTTGTACATAGGAGGTAGTATTATAGTAGTTATATTCTTGTACATAGGAGGTAGTATTATAGTAGTTATATTCTTGTACATATGAGCAGTATTATAGTAGTTATATTCTTGTACATAGGAGTAGTATTATAGTAGTTATATTCTTGTACATAGGAGGTAGTATTATAGTAGTTATATTCTTGTACATAGGAGCAGTATTATAGTAGTTATATTCTTGTACATAGGAGTAGTATTATAGTAGTTATATTCTTGTACATAGAAACAGTATTATTGTAAGATAATATAAGATACAGTAATGTATTACAAGAAAACAACACATACAAGCTCAGAATAGCAGATAGAAAAAGAGTCATAGCAACTAAAAAGAAAGACTTCAGGATCAGTTAGTTCTCTGTGCAGCATAAGCTTTGCTTAGCCTGATGTTGATTATACAGCCTGATCATGGTTGGGAGGAAGGATGTTAAGGTTAATTCACATAGCGATTTTTGGTCTGGAACCAATGAATGAGCCTAGTCCGGAGGAGGGAATGCCTTCAGGCTGAGTCGTGAGGCGATTCGACCTGAAGAATGAGCACCTCGCTTCTTTTTTCCGGGAGCCAGAAGAAACGATTCCCGGAAAAAACTGCCGAGCAGCTCCCACTGATTTCAATGGAAGACGTCTTTTTGGACAGGATTTTGAGGCAGATACGGCCTCAAAATCCTGACCAAAAAACTACGTTTGAACTTACCCTCATAGCGCTCCTTCTCACACTTGGGGTGAAGCAGTCGGTCACTGACAATACTGCCCAGTGCTATCACGGTCTCATACATGGGATGGGAGTTATTCTCCAAATGGAGGTCACCACAGACAGTATCCTTCTGTCACCCACTATCTGTACTGGGTCCAGGGGGCTCCCCAGAACTGAGCTGACCCTTCTAATCAGCCTGTCAAGTCTATTTCTCTCCCTGGCTGATATACTGTTCCCCCAGCAGGACACTCTAGAAGATGGCTGATGCTACCACAGAGTTGAAGAAGGCCCTAAGAAGTGGCCCCTGGACTCCAAAAGCCCTTGGCCTCCTGAGCAGATAGAGTCTGCTGTGGCCCTTTCTGTGCAGCGCCTCCAGGTGATCAGCCCAGTCCAGATTATTATTGAGGTGCACACCCAGGTACTTATAGGTCTTGACTATCTCAATGCATGTCCCCTGGATAACTATCGGAATCGGGGGAACTTCTCCGATTACTAAAGCAGTAGTTATAGTTAACTTCCTGTACATAGAAGCAGTATTATAGTAGTTATATTCTTGTAAAGAGGCGACATTTTGAGACCCCCGAGCATATTGTTTGGAGGGGAGGTGACAAATATGAAAACAAGTGGTACTCACCTCTAGTAGGATTCGGTGCGACTATCTCATGCCTTTGGTCAAACCTGCGTCGTGACGTCATTGAAGAGGGCCAAAGACAGCAGGGAGTCCTGCCATGGAGCAGGTGAGGTGAGTACCACTGGTTTATACGTTTATCACCTACCCTGGGTCTCTGATCACTATATGCTGGAGTCTGAAAACACCCCCAGAGTATAACAATAGTTCATGGGTGGTGTACAATGAACATTTTGGCTTCTACTGAACTGAAATTTTTATCAATATTTGCAAAGAACATTGTTGTGTCCATGATGGGACATAATACTGTTTGGAGCGCCACTATGAAACATAATACTGCGTGGAGGGACTGCTTTGGGACATAATACTGTGTGCAGGGTCTACTTTGGAGGGGCCATTATGGTACATTATATTGTATGGGACATTAGACTGTGGAACATTATTCCGTGTGCAGGGCCACTATATGCCATTATACTTGTGATACTAAAATCTCCGCTATTCTGTCTTCTTTGCTTTGTCTCAATAACTTTGATTTTGCTACTGATGTATATATTAATGTGTTGCGTCCTATTTCACTGTCCCGGCGCTCACTGCAGTGACAATAGGAGTTGCCAGTTTATGATCTTCTGACGATCTCATGGATATCTCGCACCTGCCTACAGATCCTGCGCTAACACCGCCACTATGTTTATACCAGTGAAATCCCATTCTATAGTTAGAATTCAGCACAGCCTGTGTCTGGCACAATCCGTACCTCAGCTGCCGCGTGCCGGAGGCGTACAGATATAAAGTAACGTGCCCACGGCCATGAGGAAATTATATGCGAATCCAAAGCAGGTTTGGATGGTGACAGTCACTAAATCACTTATGTGCATTTCTAGAGCTGACTAAGGCCGGCGAGGCTGACAGCAGCCATTCATTCCTTCCACCGCGCCAAGTCACAATATTATAATGTGTGGATGGAGCAGAGCAGAACTTATCATTTAGCAATTTGTTTAGCACATTCAGATTTAGCTGCAGTATTGTGGGGTGGCGAATGACGAACCGAGCTCTGCTGCATCTAATACTGGAGTAGAGAACACGCACACATGGTTGTGGTTTTCACACACTATCTCCCTCTATCACTCCCTACTTCTACTTCTGTCACTCCCTCCCCTGTCACTCCCTACTTCTACTTCTGTCACCCCCTCCCCTGTCACTCCCTAGTTCTACTTCTGTCACCCCCTTCCCTGTCACTCCCTACTTCTGCTTCTGTCACCCCCTCCCCTGTCACTCCCTAGTTCTACTTCTGTCACCCCCTCCCCTGTCACTCCCTATTTCTGCTTCTGTCACCCCTCCCCTGTCACTCCCTACTTCTACTTCTGTCACCCCCTCCCCTGTCACTCCCTACTTCTACTTCTGTAACCCCCTCCCCTGTCACTCCCTATTTCTGCTTCTGTCACCTCCTCCCCTGTCACTCCCTACTTCTACTTCTGTCACCCCCTCCCGTCACTCCCTACTTCTACTTCTGTCACCCCCTCCCCTGTCACTCCCTATTTCTGCTTCGAGTCAACCTCTCCCCTGTCACTCCCTACTTCTACTTCTGTCACCCCCTCCCGTCACTCCCTACTTCTACTTCTGTCACCCCCTCCCCTGTCACTCCCTATTTCTGCTTCGAGTCAACCTCTCCCCTGTCACTCCCTACTTCTACTTCTGTCACCCCCTCCCGTCACTCCCTACTTCTGCTTCTGTCACCCCCTCCCCTGTCACTCCCTACTTCTACTTCTTTCACCCCCTCCCCTGTCACTCCCTACTTCTACTTCTTTCACCCCCTCCCCTGTCACTCCCTACTTCTGCTTGTCACCCCCTCCTCTGTCACTCTCTACTTCTGCTTCTGTCACCCCCTCCCCTGTCACTCCCTACTTCTACTTCTGTCACCCCCTCCCCTGTCACTCCCTATTTCTGCTTCTGTCAACCACTCCCCTGTCACTCCCTACTTCTACTTCTGTCACCCCCTCCCCTGTCACTCCCTATTTCTGCTTCTGTCACCCCCTCCCCTGTCACTCCCTACTTCTACTTCTGTCACCCCCTCCCGTCACTCCCTACTTCTACTTCTGTCACCCCCTCCCCTGTCACTCCCTATTTCTGCTTCGAGTCAACCTCTCCCCTGTCACTCCCTACTTCTACTTCTGTCACCCCCTCCCCTGTCACTCCCTACTTCTGCTTCTGTCACCCCCTCCCCTGTCACTCCCTACTTCTACTTCTTTCACCCCCTCCCCTGTCACTCCCTACTTCTACTTCTTTCACCCCCTCCCCTGTCACTCCCTACTTCTGCTTGTCACCCCCTCCTCTGTCACTCTCTACTTCTGCTTCTGTCAACCCCTCCCCTGTCACTCCCTACTTCTACTTCTGTCACCCCCTCCCCTGTCACTCCCTATTTCTGCTTCTGTCAACCACTCCCCTGTCACTCCCTACTTCTACTTCTGTCACCCCCTCCCCTGTCACTCCCTACTTCTGCTTCTGTCACCCCCTCCCCTGTCACTCCCTACTTCTGCTTCTGTCACCCCCTCCCCTGTCACTCCCTATTTCTGCTTCTGTCAACCACTCCCCTGTCACTCCCTACTTCTGTCACCCCCTCCCCTGTCACTCCCTACTTCTGCTTCTGTCACCCCCTCCCCTGTCACTCCCTACTTCTGCTTCTGTCACCCCCTCCCCTCTCACTCCCTACTTCTACTTCTGTCACCCCCTCCCCTGTCACTCCCTACTTCTGCTTCTGTCACCCCGTCCCCTGTCACTCCCTACTGCTGCTTCTGTCACCCTGTCTCCTGTCACTCCCTACTTCTACTTCTGTCACCCCCTCCCTCTGTCACTCCCTACTTCTACTTCTGTCACTCCCTCCCCTGTCACTCCCTACTTCTACTTCTGTCACCCCCTCCCCTGTCACTCCCTACTTCTGCTTCTGTCACCCCCTCCCCTGTCACTCCGTACTTCTGCTTCTGTCACCCCCTCCCCTCTCACTCCCTACTTCTACTTCTGTCACCCCCTCCCCTGTCACTCCCTACTTCTGCTTCTGTCACCCCGTCCCCTGTCACTCCCTACTGCTGCTTCTGTCACCCTGTCCCCTGTCACTCCCTACTTCTACTTCTGTCACCCCCTCCCTCTGTCACTCCCTACTTCTACTTCTGTCACTCCCTCCCCTGTCACTCCCTACTTCTACTTCTGTCACTCCCTCCCCTGTCACTCCCTACTTCTACTTCTGTCACCCCCTCCCCTGTCACTCCCTACTTCTACTTCTGTCACCCCCTCCCCTGTCACTCCCTACTTCTACTTCTGTCACCCCCTCCCCTGTCACTCCCTACTTCTACTTCTGTCACCCCCTCCCTGTTTCCCCAGCTAGCTCGCCCTCTACTATCTCTTCCCAGCTATCTAACTTGGTATTACAGCTCAGCCCTATTCATTTAAAGGGAGTCTGTCAGCCCTAATTTGAGCTATGAACTAACCTAAGTACCTTGTATTTGGTTGTCATCACGATTTATAATGAGGCATTTCTTATTCAGGACCACTGCTCTATTGTTGTAAAACTTTTCTTTTTAACCCTATGTGCAGATGAGTAGAAGAGGGCTTTGGGGGCAAGTCTTTCTGCAATGGGCTTCATTATCTGCTGTTGCTCAGTTCCACTTCTTCTAGTTGGCTGACATCTTTCTTCTCTGTCGCAGCACACACTACTAACTGTACTGAGCATGTCTGATGATGTCACCATGTCCCCTTTTGAAGCCATCCTCCTTCACTTCCAGGTGCAGTGTGACATCATCAGACAGGGTGGAGCTGAGCAGCAGTTAGCAGGAGCAGATAGTGAAGCCCATTATGGTTTGTCATGTCCCTTAAAGCCCTTGTCTGCTCATTAGGAGTACCATGGTCATGTGACCAATGGATGTGATGTCTCTGGTCAGAAATGAGGAAGTGGAGCTCAGTATTATAGTTCCAGAAAACCTATTTAATCCCCTCTTTTCCATTTAGACAGACATTTAGACACTATCTGAAGCTAAGTATCAATTACAGGTGAAAAGCAGTACTACATGCTGACCATTCAAATAAAATATCAATTATGTAATACAGCAAATGCTTGTTTTATATATTTCATTAAGTTATTTATTTATTTATTTTCCTATCTACTGTATTAAGTAAAAAAAAACAACTATATCCTGCAATTTTCACTCTGGTCACCAAGTCTAATAATAGACTGATTCTAACCAATTATGAAGTGTTTTTTTTAGAGTAAGTCCACCTCATTTACACCACAGACAGAATTACAATAAAATATAGCACCTCTATAGACAACATTACTGATCCATCATTACTACATTCCACTGCAGACAATAGACATACAGTGTGTGTGTTTGTGTGTGTGTGTGTGTGTATATATATGTATGTATATATATATATATATATATATATATATATATATATACACTCACCGGCCACTTTATTAGGTACACCATGCTAGTAACGGGTTGGACCCCCTTTTGCCTTCAGAACTGCCTCAATTCTTCGTGGCATAGATACAACAAGGTGCTGGAAGCATTCCTCAGAGATTTTGGTCCATATTGACATGATGGCATCACACAGTTGCCGCAGATTTGCCGGCTGCACATCCATGATGCGAATCTCCCGTTCCACCACATCCCAAAGATGCTCCTCTATTGGATTGAGATCTGGTGACTGTGGAGGCCATTGGAGTACAGTGAACTCATTGTCATGTTCAAGAAACCAGTCTGAGATGATTCCAGCTTTATGACATGGCATTGCATTATCCTGCTGAAAGTAGCCATCAGATGTTGGGTACATTGTGGTCATAAAGGGATGGACATGGTCAGCAACAATACTCAGGTAGGCTTTGGCGTTGCAACGATGCTCAATTGGTACCAAGGGGCCCAAAGAGTGCCAAGAAAATATTCCCCACACCATGACACCACCACCACCAGCCTGAACCGTTACCGATACAAGGCAGGATGGATCCATGCTTTCATGTTGTTGACGCCAAATTCTGACCCTACCATCCGAATGTCGCAGCAGAAATCGAGACTCATCAGACCAGGCAACGTTTTTCCAATCTTCAATTGTCCAATTTCGATGAGCTTGTGCAAATTGTAGCCTCAGTTTCCTGTTCTTAGCTGAAAGGAGTGGCACCCGGTGTGGTCTTCTGCTGCTGTAGCCCATCTGCCTCAAAGTTCGACGTACTGTGCGGCGTTCAGAGATGCTCTTCTGGCTACCTTGGTTGTAACGGGTGGCTATTTGAGTCACTGTTGCCTTTCTATCAGCTCGAACCAGTCTGGCCATTCTCCTCTGACCTCTGGCATCAACAACGCATTTCCGCCCACAGAACTGCCGCTCACTGGATGTTTTTTCTTTTTCGGACCATTCTCTGTAAACCCTAGAGATGGTTGTGCGTGAAAATCCCAGTAGATCAGCAGTTTCTGAAATACTCAGACCAGCCCTTCTGGCACCAACAACCATGCCACGTTCAAAGGCACTCAAATCACCTTTCTTCCCCATACTGATGCTCGGTTTGAACTGCAGGAGATTGTCTTGACCATGTCTACATGCCTAAATGCACTGAGTTGCCGCCATGTGATTGGCTGATTAGAAATTAAGTGTTAACGAGCAGTTGGACAGGTGTACCTAATAAAGTGGCCGGTGAGTGTATATATATACACACACTGTATGCCTATATGTCCTATGGTGGCCTCTCCACACAGTATAGTGGCCCCTTCACACAGTATAATGTCCCCTATGGTGTTTGGTGCAAATATTATAAAAATGGGGTCTGAGGTCTCTTCAGAACCCAAAGTATGATGTTTGGAGGCCCAGGGAAGGTTAATTTAAAAAAAAAGAAAAAAAAAAGAAAAAAGAAAAACAGTCTTACTCACCTCTCCTGTGCTCCAGTGCTACGTCCTGCTGCCTTGTTGACTTGACAGACGTGGGTCACGCCAGTGCCATTGTGCATCAATGACTCCATTTGGACCCACTTGCCATCTGTGACATCATTGAAAATAGCCGAAGACAGCAAGAATTCACGTTAGAGGACATCCCTAGGCCTCTGACTATTGTACTCTGGGGTCAAAAAAGACCCAGAGTATAATAATAGCAGTTTGGAGGAGCAAAATAGCTACTCAAACCTCACAAGACAGATCATGCGAAGTTCGCCCAACAAATTCAATTCCAGGTACTGTATCAGTATTTACCGAACCCCTTTCCCCATACATTCCATATCACATTCCTGTCAGCAAAGTCCTGACACTGTTCAGTGTCAGTAATCTGATATGGGATGCATGGAGCCCCCTGGAGGACTGAAGAGGAAGCAGGGTGCGGCCGTGGGCAGGAGTGAGAACTAGGGTTGAGCTGATCTTGACTTTTCAGGATCCATTTTGAAATCCGATTTCCGATCACTTTTCATTCGAACCCGATCTCGATCCCAATTCCGATCCCAATGCAAGTCAATGGGATTTTTTTACTGATCGGAGATCGGATTTTAAAACCAATCCTATTCACTATACAGCATGGAATCTAACAATTGAACGCTTTAATTGTTAGAATCCACTCTGTGTAGTGATTTTTTTAAATCACTAAGTAGCCAGAGGATTTTTTTTTTTTTTAATCCCCCCTGGTGTCCACTTACCTGAAGAGATGGCTGGTCCGGTGTTCTCGTTCTTCTTCGCCTTACTGCCCGTTGCCTCCCAGGTTAGGAAAGTGTGGACGGGTACTGGGAGGGGAGACGTCACGTCCACACTCTCTTAAGCCACAAGCCCTGCCTTCTTCCTAGCTCTTTAAACACTAACCTGGGAAGCGGGGGCAGCGAGGCGAAGAAGAACGAGAGTACTGTGTACCGGACCAGCCATCTCTGCAGGTAAGTAGCTACTAGAGATGATAGCTAGTCTCCCATTAGAATGAATGGACGCAGCCGGCGCACAGGGGGTTAAGGCTGTGTGCCGGCTGCTTCCATTCATTCCTATGGAACTGCAACAGAGCCTTCACACTGAGTATACACGCCGCTCAAAATGAGCGGAGCGTATACTCCGTGTGAAGGCTAACATTGTTAGCTTTTCCCACAATGCCTGTCCAGTAGCAAAGCATTGTGGGAAATGATCACCGATCTTGATCCCACCTAAAAAGATCGTGTTCAGAATTCCGATGGCGATCCTGAAATTTTCTCGATCGCCAATTGGAATCCGCTCAACCCTAGTGAGAACCAGTAAGTAAATATGGCCCGTTACCTGCTGGAGTAACTCATTCAGTTAATGAATTATTTAAAAAACAAAAAGTCCTCTATGGTCACGGGCCCCATACTTGTTAGTTCCACCATTGGGTATGTCTTACAATTTAGCAAACTTGCCCAGGGCCCCACTTTGTCTAAAATCTGCCCTGGGGATAACTGGAGGAGGGACAAAAAAAAATAGGGGCAAATGGAGGAGGGCATTAAACCTTGGGTTAGCTGGAGGGGGACATATCTGCCTCTAGTGGCCCCCAGAGTAATGTCACCCTCAAGCTTTAATGTTCCCCTCCAACTGCCCCATAGTATAATATCCTCCTCTAGTTTCTCCCAGTTTAAATTGGGGTACTTTATATGAGGGGAACATTATAATGTGGGGGAATATAATATTAGGGTGACAGTATGAGCATTCTACTATGTGGGGGCACAAAGAAAAATGGATGTTAATGGGCAGAGTCAAGAGGCTGGGGCTAAAGTTTCCGTAACGCACGCCACGCCCTCTTTGTATCTTTTGAAAATTGGGAGGTATGCAATAGATAATTTCACACTCCACTCCACCTACTCCACCTCCCTGTACAGAGCATATCTAGAATACTTTCTGGAGTCAACTCCAGACTATTGCTGCCTATGGTCATGATTAGAGATGAGTGAACACTAAAATGTCCGAGGTTCGAAATCTGATTCGAACAGCTGCACACTGTTCGACTGTTCGAACGGATTTCGAACCCCATTATAGTCTATGGGGGGAAATGCTCGTTTCAGGAGTACGCAAAATTCGATAAAATCATACTTACCAAGTTCACGAGTGATGGTCGGGCTGGATTCTGCTTGAAGTCTTCTCCCGGCGCAGGGTCCCCGCGGCGTCTTCCGGCTGGAATTCACATTCCACCTGATTGCGCATGATTGCGCATGCGCGTGTATGTGCGTGCATGCCCGTGCATGTGCAGTTGGCTCTGCCTAGGCCGGATGCCTAGGCAGAGTGAATTCCACCTGGAAGAAGACGCGGGGACACATCGCGGAGAAGACTTCGGAAAGGTAAGAGAAGAACCAGCGTCGATTGGCAGAATGTATAGCATTCTGCCAATCAACGCTGGTTCTGCATCGAACCTTAAACTTCGAACAGCTAGTAGTGTTCGATCGAGTACGAGTATTTTGAATACCGTAGTATTCGATCGAACACCTACTCGATCGAACACTACTCACTCATCTCTAGTCATGATATGTGCTGTAAAGTGTCTCACTAAATGCTGTTAATAGAGAAGCTCAGGCAAGATGGCCGCCTCGATAATCCTATACAGAAGACAGAACAAATTACAATCAGGAAATAAAAACAGATCAGAAAAATTGATAGACGATTATAAATTAAAAAATGGGCGACGCATTCCGTAACCTATAGACATCACACAATTCCATATGCTAAGTTTTTGCCAGTAGACTGCCCTCCGTGATAAGCAATGCTTGAAGTCTGGATATATCTGCTCTTCACAACATCACTGTGGTCATGAATTAACATCATTTCCAAAACTATAAAACCAATAAAAACACCTCCCCCTCTCTCTTCGTATTAAGTCAGTGCAATAATTTTCACGCCTCGTTTATTGTGTACACCAGCGGAATGAATTAATGGATTTACCATACAAAAGGAAACATATGTTTAGTCTATGCCGTAAAATCCCACAGACTACGAGGCCGTATTATCATACAGTAATGATTCTCCGCAACTTTATGGCTTCAATGCACTGTAGAATATTTCCTGTCATCTTCTTGGAGATATATTGCAGAATAAATCAGAAAATACGGAAGGAAGTGAGGCCAAAGCTGGCGCCGAAAGTCAAAGTAGGCAATGGGGGCAAAGCTGGGAACAAAAGTGCACAGAAATGATATGAAAATGGAAAATATAGAGAAAGCTCCTGAGGTTCTACAGACCTATAGTGGGGTTCATTGGACCCAGCTTAACGGGAGTCTGTCACCAGAACCTCACAGATAGATTAGTGTTTTCTCCATGTGAATCAGTGCCACCGATATCCCTCTTTTTGTCAGTGTGAAAATGAGCTCTTGTGAACTACAAGGCGTTACCAGTTACCTATTTAGACATAAAATTAATGATTGAAAATTGGATTTTAAAAACAATCCTGTTCAGTACACAGCGTGGAGTCCAAAAATTGAAGGCTTCAATTTTTGGACTCCATGCTGTGTAGTGATTAAAAAAATCTGCCGGCTACTTAGTCCCCCCCACTTACCGGCACAGAACCGCTGCCACTTCCCCTCCCAGTGTGTACGCCGCTCCCTGGAACTCCAGGCACCCCGATTCCCTAGACAAGCGTTACTGATGCTGGGAGTAAGCGAGGCTTGTTGTGGCGGAGAGGAGAGTGTGGGCGGGTACAGGGCAGGGAGATGTGAGTGCATCACTCATGTCTCCCCTCCCTTTACCCGCCCACACTCTCCTAAGCCACAACAAGCCTCGCTTACTCCCAGCATCAGTAACATTAGCCTAGGGAGGCTGGACATGCACGGCATTTTGCCGGCGTGTGAAAGAGAGGAGAGAACAGAATACAACGGCCCAGAGCTTCCGGGGAGCGGCAGTGGTTCTTTGCAGGTAAGTAGGTTGAGCGATCGGGATAGGGAATTCCCATCCTGATCTTTTTAGGTGGGATCAGAACATGATCACGATTGTGAAATTTACTCAATTTCCAATCAGGATCCGATCTTTTCTGATGCCGATTGCTCAAACCTTCGCACAAAAAAAGTACATTGTGATCCCTATATGGGGCACATTTTCCGACTGCCAGTTTAACATGATCCAATGTGTTTTGTGAAATTGGAGCCCACAACAAAATTCTGGGAAAGGTAGGCATGGTTGTCTCTGAAGAACCAGGACAGCTATGATAGATTGATTATCTGGGGAGGGTTAGAGGTGGTCAATGGATTTGGAAAGCACCAGGATCTACTCTAGTAGATGAAAATGGACAACCCCTTTTAGTCCTGAATGTAAGATGCTTAGGATGATTTCTTAGTAGAGATGGTTGTCCCGCTTTCGAGGATGGTTGACGTATTCATCTTAAAGGTCCCTAAAGGAATATTCTACAAAGATCCTCATTTGTCACGTAGCCCATATGTTACTACACACACAACATATGGAGACATATCGAATAAACTGTTATCGATCACTGGTAAATCCCACCGAGCATAAATAGACAGTTTAATTACAGTCAGGCGAGGCCAGAAATAATTCTGATTGTGTTCATCGATGATCATTAAACGCTGAAGGTTAATCATCCGAGCTGAATATAACATAATAGAAACAATTATCAGCTTCAATATCGATTTACATAAATTGTAAAACTGGTCCAAGAGGCCTATGGTAACAGATAGGAAAATCTGGCACAGATAGGACAAATGAGGGACTACGAAATTTAAAATAGAAATATAGCCAAAAATTTTAATTGTGTTGAGAAAATTTCTTGCTCCAACAATATTTCCATACGGATTATTCCTATATCAGACTACATCATTAGTATAGAAAATTCCCTGGGTAACAAGTGATGTACATATAAAGCATTGATACATACAGGGGTGTCCTCCTTAACTTGGTTCTTGTTTAGTTAAAGACTCAAACTTCTTATAAAACCAATTCCATACAATATCGGGACACGCTCGAAAAACCCTTGGCTGGTTACAATACACAACCTAATGGATAACCATCTATAGAAATCTATAGCATATCATTTTGTGACACAATATCACACAGGCATTTCTGGACTAGAGATGAGCGAACAGTAAAATGTTCGAGGTTTGATATTCGTTTCGAGTAGCCCCTCAATATTCGACTACTCAAATCGAATATCGAACCCTATTATAGTCTATGAGGGGAAAATGCTCGTTTCAGGGGTAGGCAACGTTCGATCAAATTATACTTACCAAGTCCACGAGTGAGGGTCGGGCTGGATCCTCCGAGAAGTCTTCTCCTTTTAGCGTCCCCGTGGCATCTTCCGGCTCTGAATTCACTCTGCCAGGCATCGAGCCTGGGCAGAGCCAACTGCGCACTACAAGCGGACATGCGCAGTTGGCTCTGCCCAGGCCCGATGCCTGGCAGAGTGAATTCAGAGCCGGAAGGTGCACGGAGAGGTAGGAGAAGAACCAGCGTTCATTGGCCGACTGTATAGCATTCAGCCAATCAATGCTGGTTCTGCATCGAACTTTTCCATTCGAATAGCGAGTGCTACTCGATCGAGTACAAGTATTTTGAATACCGTAGTATTCGATCGAATACCTACTCGATCGAGTACTACTCGCTCATCTCTAATCTAGACATGTCCAACCAAGAGGAAAGGACACAGTTTACCTAAACTCAACTCCATGATTTGGACTGACTGCCTTATTGTTATAGATCTCCACTACTCTGATATTGATGACTGATCTTAAGAAAAATCCTGAAAATGTCTTTAACGTCAAGAAGCTAAGAAAACAGTGTCACTTCTCATAGGTCCCACCCAATCCTCCATTGTTCAGATAAGCCTTTCTTTCTATTCTAATTCTAGTTCCCGTTATCTCCTTGGCTGATGCTTCCTGTTGACACTGGAAAGGAAAGTCTGTAAGAAATTTTTCTTCTTATTGATCTGTTTTTTTCTTCTTGTATGTACTGGGAATTGGCCAGCTATTGTTAATCGGGTTAGCCAATACTACAATGAGCTTCCTGTAAATGATACAATGAAATTAAACAAAAAGAATCAAATTCTTTTTCGCACTTTTATGAAACTTTTTAATATAGCTAGTTGAATCCTATTATGTTGGATGATGTGGAATCGATAAGATGAGACTACGTTACAATAGGTGAATTCACTTTAGAAGAAGATTTGTTATACAGTAGACACAAATGCCACCCCTGCTGGGCCCCATCATAATAGCGTCCATTGGGATTCTGTCAAGGTTTCCATCATCTTGAAAGCAATTCTTCCTATGAAAAATAGAGAGGAATCCCAACAGGCCCTATTAAAGCTTTGCCAGTGGATCTGGTAAAACTGTCATGATGAAAACCTTGATATTAGAGTCTTAAAGGGACTGTGCAATTAAAGACACTATCTATCCATAGAAGACTGAGGGCCTGAAAGTTCACCATGTGAATGGAGCATGGTGAGCATGGATGGAACTTTTGGCACTTTTTCCCTATCCACAGGCTTGGGATTACGAGTCTTTACTGGCCCAGACACTTTATGACTCTACTTATTGTCACAGCTTTCATTGCAGTTTCCAGTAGACACTGGCAAATACCGGTTAATCCATTGCCTTGGATCATGATAATAGATTCTGTTGGGCTTTCTATATTTTTCATGGGAAGAATTGCTTTGAATATGATTGACAGAATCCCAATGGACCCTATTAGAATGGGGTCCAAAAGGGGTGGCCCTTGTGTCTACTGTATAACAAATCCAGACACGTTTTCTCCTAATAGGAAAAACCATCAATTTGCGGTCATGTGGTCCGACACCAAACACCATCACTGATTAGAATAAATAATGGTCTGTGGACCACGGTGGCCCCTCCATTGTCTAACGAGACATAGTAGTTTGTACAAATGGGGATGAGCTGCAGAACCAGGCAAAGAAGCACATCAATGGGGATGAGCTGCAGCATCAAGCAAAGTAGCACATCAATGGGGATGAGCTGCAGCACCAGGAAAAGAAGCACATCAATGGGGATGAGATGCAGCATCAAGCACAGAGGCACATCAATGGGGATGAGCTGCAGCATCACTCAAAGAAGCGCATCAATGGGGATGAGCTGCAGACCAAGCACAGAAGCACATCAATGGGAATGAGCTGCAGCATCAAGCACAGAGGCACATCAATGGGGATGAGCTGCAGCATCAAGCACAGAGGTACATCAATGGGGATGAGCTGCAGACCAAGCACAGAAGCACATCAATGGGGATGAGCTGCAGCATCAAGCATAGAGGCACATCAATGGGGATGAGCTGAAGCATCATGTACAGGAGCACATCAATGGGGATGAGCTGCAGACCAAGCACAGAAGCACATCAATGGGGATGAGCTGCAGCACCAGGCACAGAGGTACATCAATGGGGATGAGCTGCAGCATCAAGCAAAGTAGCACATCAATGGGGATGAGCTGAAGCACCAGGCAAAGAAGCACATCAATGGGGATGAGATGCAGCATCAAGCACAGAGTCACATCAATGGGGATGAGCTGCAGCATCACTCAAAGAAGCGCATCAATGGGGATGAGCTGCAGACCAAGCACAGAAGCACATCAATGGGGATGAGCTGCAGCATCAAGCACAGAGGCACATCAATGGGGATGAGCTGAAGCATCAGGTACAGGAGCACATCAATGGGGATGAGCTGCAGCACCAGGCACAGAGGTACATCAATGGGGATGAGCTGCAGCACCAGGCACAGAGGTACATCAATGGGGATGAGCTACAGCACCAGACACAGACACATCAATGGGGATGAGTTGCAGCACCAGGCACAGAGGCACATTAATGGGGATGAGCTGCAGCACCTGGTACAGAACCACATCAATGGGGATGAGCTGCAGCACCAGGCACAGAGGCACATCAATGAGGATGAGCTGCAGCACCAGACGCAGAGGTACATTAATGGGGATGAGCTGCAGCACCAGGTTCTGAAGCACATCAATGGGGATAAGCTGAACCACCAGGCGCAGTAGCATTTTGTTTGAGTGCTGAACCTGGGCAGACAATGAAGGGCCAAAAAACACCATAGTCCCTTCATGTTGTTGATCATGGGGACTCAGTAGGTTACACTTTCACCAATTACACTAAATTGGCCCATCCTAAAAATAAGCTATTAATGCATTTGTTCCAGAAAAAGCTCCATCACAGCCATAACGATTCCTCGCCTACCACACATCTGAGCATCTGACTATAGAATAATTATTATTTTTACTATTCTCATGACTATACCTCCACCAGTAGACCCGCGGCATTGTGTGAAGAGACTCTCAGACAATTAGCAATTATATAAGCGGTGTAAACCTAACCTGAGCTTTTCTTCTCTCGCCCTTACGTGAATGAATACAGACAGAAATTGCAATTATTAAAAAATCTCCAGCTGAGCTAATCCTACTGACTGCAACCCTGACAGACACCAGCCCCATGTACTGCCGCGCAGAGCTGACTGCTATAGTAACCAAGGACACCCGACTGTATAACACCCACTTCCAAGATCTGAAGTCAATTTTGTATTTTATTATTTTTCCTTTCTTTTTTTTTTCTTTTGTGCGTGAATTGAATGAAAAAAAATCATTTCACAAAAGCAGTTTTAAAAAAATGTAACAAGAAAGTGTGGAGCTAGAATTCTCACAAAAAAAGTTCAGACTGGAAATAGGTTCTTCAAAAACTTTACAAAAAATTTGGCCGCGAAATGAGCGGCACTCCAGGTGGTGGAAATGGGAATTTCACCTCCAATTATGTATGATACCATGTATTATATAGAGTAACAAAGATACAATTGTGAGGTCTGTGACCCGATACTCTCATTACTTGTGCCACTTTCAGTCATGCAGGTCAGCCACTTTTTTGGCGGCAGTATATCTATCTCCCTTGAGAACACAATACACATTAGAAGCTTCTGTTACACTCCTTGGCCAGAATGTAACCCAGATAGAGATGTCGGATCGCTACAAAACTTGTCCTGCGGTTATATCTCGGGTAGATACGTCAGTGACTACATGTATGGTCTGATTAGATGCTGAATCTTGCCACAAGAGGGCATAAAAGTGCCGCCCTCGTTGCCCTATAAGAAGACTCTCAGAGGCTACATTTTGGTAGTGTAATTCTTGGTCTCACATCATTGGACTTGGAGAATTCATATGGTTGTTTTGAATGGATTTTAGCATTCTCACCTAGGTGTTAGAAGGTGCTTGGGGCATGAGGTCACACACACACAGTGAACAAGCACTGGATAGCCCAGACAAAACACCAGTAGAGAAGATCGTTTGATCCACCAACAAGCATGAGCAGCTCCCAAGGTTTCCTTGTACACTATTTAGATGCAGGTGGTGCCTTCATTACCCACCCCTGTTTTTAGAAGGTAATAAGGCCAATTACGTGTCCTGCCATCAACAGCCAGCCAGTGTTGCCTTCATTTGGGCCTTTGGAGAGAAGGAGCCACTTCTTAGAGCCTTTTTCAACTGTGTGGTAGCATCAGCCATCTTCTTTGGAGTGGCCTGCTGGGGGAGTAGCATACCAGCCAGGGACAGAAATAGACTTAACAAGCTGATCAGAAGGGCCAGCTCAGTCCTGGGGAGCCCCCTGGACCCAGTACAGGTGGTGGGTGACAGAAGGATACTGTCTGTGGTGACCTCCATGCTGGAGAACAACTCCCACCCCATGTATGAGACCATGATAGCACTGGGCAGTACTGTCAGTGACTGACTGCTCCACCCAAAGTGTGAGAAGGAGCTATCGTTGGTCTTTCCTTCCAACCGTGGTTAGGCTGTATAATCTACATCAGACCAAGCAAAGATCACTCCGCACAGAAAACTAAATGATCCTGAGTTCTTCTCTTTCTTCTTAGTTGCTATGACTCCTAATATATTTTTCTATCTGCTATTCCGAGCTTGTATGTGTTCTTTCATGTAATATATTACTGTATTATCCATGCTGCTGTAACACACTGAATTTCCCCAAGGTGGGATTATTTTATCTTATTTGCAATAGTGTCATGAAGAAGAAACCTGGAGTGCTACAGACTTGAACCATATCATGTTTAGCAATGATTCAAGATTCTGTTTTGGATTTAATGAAGGTCAGGTTCAAAATGGGTCAGATGGTTTAATCCTACCTTTGCTATAGAGCGACACACCACCCCCTGCTGGTGTGATTATCTGGGGAGTGATTGTATACAACAGCCTAGTAGTGATATGAGGACACTCAATGATAATTACAGGACATTCTCTGGCCACATGGGTTGTCTCTGATAGCAGGGTGGACAACTGGCATTTTTCAGCAGGATAATGTTCACCCACACAAAGGGAGAGTTTCCCAGGAATAGCATATATAGCAATATATCAATTGAGCATGTATAGAACCAGTTATGGCAACCCATGAATGTGCAGGATCTACAGACCCAGCTCTACACATTTATGGGTAAATGTGTACATGATACCATGGAGAACCTGTATACTATCGTGCCCAGCCATATCCCATCTTCTTCCCCAACAGGGTCCTAGAGCCTCCATTTAGTACAATTGTAAAGTTTTCCCCAATAATCTTTGCCTTTGGCAAATACACTCACCGGCCACTTTACTAGGTACACCTGTCCAACTGCTCGTTAACACTTAATTTCTAATCAGCCAATCACATGGCGGCAACTCAGTGCATTTAGGCATGTAGACATGGTCAAGACAATCTCCTGCAGTTCAAACCGAGCATCAGTATGGGGAAGAAAGGTGATTTGAGTGCCTTTGAACGTGGCATGGTTGTTGGTGCCAGAAGGGCTGGTCTGAGTATTTCAGAAACTGCTGATCTACTGGGATTTTCACGCACAACCATCTCTAGGGTTTACAGAGAATGGTCCGAAAAAGAAAAAACATCCAGTGAGCGGCAGTTCTGTGGGCGGAAATGCGTTGTTGATGCCAGAGGTCAGAGGAGAATGGCCAGACTGGTTCGAGCTGATAGAAAGGCAACAGTGACTCAAATAGCCACCCGTTACAACCAAGGTAGCCAGAAGAGCATCTCTGAACGCACAGTACGTCGAACTTTGAGGCAGATGGGCTACAGCAGCAGAAGACCACACCGGGTGCCACTCCTTTCAGCTAAGAACAGGAAACTGAGGCTACAATTTGCACAAGCTCATCGAAATTGGACAATTGAAGATTGGAAAAACATTGCCTGGTCTGATGAGTCTCGATTTCTGCTGCGACATTCGGATGGCAGGGTCAGAATTTGGCGTCAGCAACATGAAAGCATGGATCCATCCTGCCTTGTATCGGTAACGGTTCAGGCTGGTGGTGGTGGTGTCATGGTGTGGGGAATATTTTCTTGGCACTCTTTGGGCCCCTTGGTACCAATTGAGCATCGTTGCAACGCCAAAGCCTACCTGAGTATTGTTGCTGACCATGTCCATCCCTTTATGACCACAATGTACCCAACATCTGATGGCTACTTTCAGCAGGATAATGCAATGCCATGTCATAAAGCTGGAATCATCTCAGACTGGTTTCTTGAACATGACAATGAGTTCACTGTACTCCAATGGCCTCCACAGTCACCAGATCTCAATCCAATAGAGGAGCATCTTTGGGATGTGGTGGAACGGGAGATTCGCATCATGGATGTGCAGCCGACAAATCTGCGGCAACTGTGTGATGCCATCATGTCAATATGGACCAAAATCTCTGAGGAATGCTTCCAGCACCTTGTTGAATCTATGCCACGAAGAATTGAGGCAGTTCTGAAGGCAAAAGGGGGTCCAACCCGTTACTAGCATGGTGTACCTAATAAAGTGGCCGTTGAGTATATATCACCATTAGGGTGCATTCACACTGAGTAAACGCTAGCTTATTCTGAACGTAAAACACGTTCAGAATAAGCGGCGTCTAAAGCAGCTCCATTCATTTCTATGGGAGCGGGGATACGAGCGCTCCCCATAGAAATGAATGGTCTGCTTCTTTCACTCCGTGCAGTCCCATTGAAGTGAATGGGGAGTGCCGGCGTGTACGCTCCGGCATGAGCAGAGCTTGCCGTATACGCCGGCACTCCCCATTCACTTCAATGGGACTGCACGGAGTGAAAGAAGCAGCCCATTCATTTCTATGGGGAGCGCTCGTATCCCCGCTCCCATAGAAATGAATGGAGCTGCTTTAGACGCCGCTTATTCTGAACGTGTTTTACGTTCAGAATAAGCTAGCGTTTACTCAGTGTGAATGCACCCTTAGAGTCACACTAAGAAAGGTTCACCAGGACAACAACTTCTTCTTGGTGAATTTTTTTTAATATAGCCTCCTTTAGCTAATCTAGTCAATGGACAAGATTCTCAGGGGCCACCATAATATATATAAAAACAACATAATTCTAGTATATTGAGTATATAATATGTTGTATTACGTCTATGAAGGTTTATAGTTCTTGAACTCATGATAACCAAGCTATGAATATCATGAAAAGTCGGTTTCAATGTTGAGAAGCTAAGGAAGGAACGTTACCTTTTTCTCCTCATTGGATTACATGAAGTCGTCCTTATAGGTCACACCCACGCTTAAAATCCCGAGCAGATGTTTGTTTGTATCCAGAGACCAGGCCAGTAAACCAATTTCTAGATGAGAACTAGTTCCCGTCATGTCCTTGGCTAATATATCCTATTGACAATGGCTCATTGTGTTCTACAGACAAGGAAATTCTGATAAAATCAAATTTTTCTTTTCTTATTGATCTGTTTTTTTGTTCATTCTTGCTTGTACTGGGAATTGACCAATTACAGCTAATCATATTATCTAGTACTACAGTAAAACAAGGCTCTCGAAATTATGATGGAAATAGCCAAAAGGAATACAACTTAATGGAGTCATTTTCCATAGGATTCCACGGACTTATTTTAATTTACGAATTACACCAAAGACTTGCCATAGTCTGCCAGTGATTTTTTTTCCCGATCAATATGATGGAAACCCTGATATAACGCTAAAGGATCCATGATAGTGGGGTCCAGTGTGTGCCATTTGGATCCTTAAGGTTACAGATCCAACACAACATTATGGCAAATATCTGAATAGTCCAGGTTATGGAACCAAGACAGAAAAGTATTGATGTCCTTAAACTTTGGAGCTCGCGAAGGACACTGAATATTGTGTATGATCTGGAGGAGAGGTGGATCCTTCACCAAACCAGTAGAACCTACAAATGTCCATTCTGAGATACTTAGTTGTCTTGAACGTATCAGGAGAAGATCCACCCTATCACACTAACATATTAGGCCAGGACTATAGAGCAACTTTGGATGCTACATATATTAAGGGGTATTTACTATTCCCCCTATGCCAGGAAACTGGTGTACATTGGAATACTAGTGGGTCATCTCTGGTGCACTGGCTTACTTTGCACAAAAACTTCCCTCTTTCTGTACTCCCCCTTTTGCAACCTTTTACAAAAGTGGACAAGACCTTGGAAGGTCAAGGTGGGGACACCTCAATTACTATAACTGGCATGAGTAGAGATGGGTAAACCTTCTAAGGGTAAGTTCACACAGGGTTTTTTGGGTCAGGGGAGGCCGCCTCAGGTTCCGATACAAAAACCGGGTAGCCACGACTGAAAGCTGGTGCACTGTACCGACATCCAGCCGTGCACTCCGCTCCGCATTAGGCTCAATGAATGGGCCTAGTCCGGAGGAGGGAGTGTCTTCAGGCCAAGTCGCAAGGCGACTCGGCCTGAAGAATGAGCACCCAGCTTCTTTTTTCTGGGAGCAGGAAGAAACAGCTTCCGGAAAAAACTCCTGAGTGGCTCGCATTGATTTCAATGGGAGCCATCTTTTTGGTCAGGATTTTGAGGTGGATATGGCCTCTAAATCCTGACCAAAAAACCCCTAAGAGTTGTTTAGTTTCAGGTTCTGATGCTTCGGGTTCCTGATTTGTTTTGGTTCGAACAAGTTCAGTATGAAGAGGAAGCAAAATGATAAGTCTATGGAGTATCTTCACATCTCAGGGTATAATAGGTGGCCCTCCTATAGAAAAATAAAAAACTCTTTTGGGCCTCCTCACTGTATCTGTTGCTTCATAATTCAGAGGCAGCTAGCACCATATGGGAACGTCTTTAACCCCTTCCTGACATAGTAATATTATGGCGGATGTTGGGTGTTTAAATATGTCACAGTTGCTCAGAGGTTAGCATTGCAACGCTGGAGTCCTGAGTTCGAATCCTGCAATATTCAAAGGACAAAACTTCTGCAAGGAGTTTGTATGTTCTCCCCATGTTTGTGTGGATTTCCTCCCATACTCCATAGACATACTGATTAGAGATGAGCGAACACTAAAATGTTTGGGGTTTGAAATCCGATTCGAACAGCCGAACACTGTTCGAATGGTTTTCAAACCCCATTATAGTCTATGGGGGGAAATGCTCATTTCAGGGGTACGCAACATTCGATCAAATTCTACTTACTAAGTCCATGAGTGAGGGTTGGGCTGGATTCTGCTCCCTGCGCAGCATCCCCGCGTCCTCTTCCGGCCTTGAATTCACTCTGTTAGGCATCGGGCCTGGGCAGAGCCGACTGCAAATGCTCGCACTACAAGCGGAAAAGCACAGTCGGCTCTGCCCAGGCCCGATGCCTGGCAGAGTGAATTCAGAGCCAGAAGAGGACGCGGGGACACTGAGCAGGGAGAAGACTTCTAAAGGTAAGAGAAGAACCAGCGTTGATTGGCAATGTATAGCATTTTGCCAATCAACGCTGGTTCTGCATCGAATCTTAACTTCGAACAGCTAGTACTACTCGCTCATCTCTAATACTGATAGGAGAATGAAAAAACTGATCAAAGACATTAAGGCCCCCAGCTCCTTGATAAGCTTTGGGGAGGATCACCAATCCCGGAATGAGATCTGAGGCCAGCAATCTGTTGATATGAGACTATTCAAGGCACCTAGGTTTGTTTTGGTATTTCTTCTATTACAGACTCCATTGCATTAGTGATCAGACCCCTAGGGGTGTCTAAAATTACAGTAAAATAAAATAAAAAGAATTTAAAATTTGAATCACTCCCCTCTCTCTAGAACACATCAGAAAAGTTATAAAAGGAATTTGGTATCCTCAGGTGATACGCCATTGTGGCCGCAAAGTTCTCAGTGTAGCACTGCATTCATTGCATTCACAACAGCAAGTTGCCGAGGCCACACAAACAGAGGCGGTAAAAATTGAACAGGTTTGGTGACCATTGTGTCGTTAATCGCCATGAACACATTAACTTTTTTTTTAACTTATACTGGGATATCTGGCCAGACAGTGTACGGCCCAAAGTCGTCATATAACAATCGCCTTCCAGTTCCTTAATAAAAATACCATGTCCCAACAACGCGACTGGAAATGAGATATAGGAAAACTAATATCAACACGGAAACGAAGGCACCAAGGAACCAAGAACATCACATGGACATGTCAAGAAATTCTAATAAAATTGTAACTTGATGGTGGTAGAAAGTCGAGTGGCAAATTTTGTTCAATTTTCGTAGTTTCTTATTTTTTTTAATAATTTATTCCCCATCCTTTCTGGTAGAATATGTCAGATTTTACATTATGATAGTTCATAGTGATGAGCGAGTAGTATTCGATCGAATACCTCGCCGGCATAGGAATGCGTGTAATCGGCCGGAGACCAAGGGGTTAAACGCTTTGAAAATTGAATGCCTTTAAAGGGGCTCTATCAGCAAAATCATGCTGCTAGAGCCCCATATATGCGTGCATAGCCTTTAAAAAGGCTATTCAGGCACCGTAAATGTTATATTAAACTACCCCCCCCCCCCCCCCCCCCCGTTTTAAAATAATAACCTAAAAAAGAATGTGCTCTACTTACGGATCGTGCACCCTGAGCGGGCATTCAGGGTGTATCTTCATCTTCATCCCCGCCTCTTCTTCCTCCGATGTCCTCTGGTCCCGTCTTCCTCCAGCGCTCGCGAACGGACAGTGATAGCCTGGGCGCATGCGCAGTAGCCGTAGTAGAAGCCGCATGCTACTGCGCATGCGCCCAGGCCATTTTTTAATATCAGTGTCCGCGAGCGAGCGCTGGAAGAAGACAGGACCGGAGGACATCGGAGGAAGGAGAGGCGGGGATGAAGATGAAGATACACCCTGAATGCCCACCCAGCGTGCACGATCCATAAGTAGAGCACATTTTTTTTTAGGTTATTTTTTTAAAACGGGGGGGGGAAGGGAGTAGTTTAATATAACATTTATGGTGCCTGAATAGCCCACGCATATGTGGGGCTCTATCAGCAGGATTTTGCTGATAGAGCCCCTTTAACCCCTTAGTATTCAGCCAATTACATGCATTCCTATTCCGGTGAGGTGTTCGATTGAATACTACTCACTCATCACTAATAGTTCATCATTGTATTACACAAAGTCTTAGTTGTTTAATATCCTTAATACTGATGATCTATTCGTAGGATGGTGGATGGTATCCGATACAAAATGTTACATTCTACAGCAGAACGTAGATCATCCATTGCAGTGGCGTAACTAGGAATGGTGGGGCCCTGTGGCGAACTTTTGACATGGGGCCCCCCACCGACCGACACCGACGCCGAAGACCTCGACCGACCCCTCCTATGTATTCCTGCGTGCTCTATTATACACCATAGTGGCCCCTGCACACAGTATTATCCCCCATAGTATGGCCCCTGCACACAGTATAACCCATAGTGGCCCCTGCACACAATATTATGTCCCATAGTGGCCCCTGCACACAGTATTATGCCCCATAGTATGGCCCCTGCACACAGTATAACCCATAGTGGCCCCTGCACACAATATTATGTCCCTTAGTGGCCCCTGCACACAGTATTATGCCTCATAGTGGCCCCTACACACATTATTATCCCCCATAGTGGCCCCTGCACACAGTATTATGTTCCATATCAGCCCCTGCACACAGTATTACCCCCCATAGTGGCCCCTGCACACAGTATTATGTCCCTTAGTGGTCCCTGTACACAGTATAATGCCCCATAGTAGCCCCTGTACACATTATTATCCCCCATAGTGGCCCCTGCACACAGTATTATGTTCCATATCAGCCCCTGCACACAGTATTATGTCCCATAGTGGCCACTGCACACAGTATTATCCCCCATAGAAGCCCCTGCACACAGTATTATCCCCCATAGTGGCCCCTGCACACAGTATTATCCTCCATAGTGGCCCCTGCACACAGTATAATGCCCCATAGTAGCCCCTGTACACAGTATTATGTCCCATAGTGGCCCCTGCACACAGTATTATACCCCATAGCAGCCCCTGCACACAGTATTATTCCCCATAGTGGCCCCTGCACACAGTATTACATCCCATAGCAGCCCCTGCACACAGTAGTATGCCCCATAGTGGCCCCTGCAAACAGTATAATGTCCCATAGTGGCCCCTGCACATAGTATTATCCCCCATAGTAGCACCTGCACACAGTATTATGCCCCATAGTGGCCCCTGCACACAGTATTATCCCCCATAGTGGCCCCTGCACACAGTATTATGTCGCACTGTGGACACCCATAAACAATTATTATACTGCTACGGCGGTAGTTACGCCACTGATCCATTGACTGGTTACATTCTCGCCAATTAAAATTAATATTTTCCAATCCAATGTCGATATTTTTTGCCTTCAAAGCAATAATCTCTCCTCTCCTACCATATTTCTGAGAATCTAAGCGTAGTCTAATTATTATTTTTACTATTATCATGACTATATCTCTTCTGTAAAGAGAGTCTCTGACAATTAGCAATTATATAAGCTGTGTAAACCTAACCTGAGCTTTTCATATATCACTAATGGGAATGAATACAGACAGAAATTGTAATTATTAAAAATAATCTCCAGCTGAGCTAATCCTACTGACTGCAACCCTGACAGACACCAGCCCCATGTACTGCTGACTGCTATAATAACCAAGGACACTTGACTCTATAACACGCACCCGAGATCTGAAGACACGTTTGGATTATATTCATTTTTTTTTTCTTTTGTTCATGCATAAGTATTGAAGGCAAAAAAATTAGTTAAAAGCACGTTTATGATCTAATATAAATATATAATTATATAGTTTTTTTTTTTTTTTTAAATATATACTGTAGATAAATGCTGCAAGATAAGAACATTTTTGGAATTTAGTTTAAACAGCAGTCCTAGTGGCTGAAAATGGTATGACAATTCCATTATGCTCTGTTATGTCAAACAGACATGGGGATTTAGATTTATTTTTTCTTGCTCGGACACTTTAGGAGTTAGCGGGAGGGCAGTGATCTCATGATAACACACAGTTGAACCTCTTTGTTTATACAGGTGTCATGCTTAGATCACATATGTCCCACATCTCAGACACATGACAAGGTTCATGACATTAACTTTTGGATAAAGCTTGGGCTCTAATGCAGGACTCACATGGACACTTAGCAATGGAAGGCCATACAGAAGAAGGTGCAGGAAAAGCCTCTTTTATAGGTGACTTTCCTAACCACTGAGTCTACAAGACATTAAAGGGCTTGTCCAGGATAAACTGATAACTAAACCCTAAACTAAACTCCCTCCTCCCACCTAACTTCTAATATATGTCAATTAAAAAAAAATCTATAATTACCCATATCCCTAGAGCAGTCATGTGACCACCACAGGGACACTTTCCCATGAAGTTCCATTTCACCACTTCCGAAACAGTACATCACCATTACTCTTCCCCCTTCCCTATCCCTATCAATATTTACCAAACCTTCCTGTGTCCAGGGACGGCTCCTCCCCTCTTCCTGTTTTCTAGTAGTGGGTGGAATAGGTTATCTAGGGAGACAGGGGAAGGGTGGGAGGGGCTAGTAATGGGCGGGATCGCTGATCTTAAAGAGACTGGGAGGGGCTAGTAATGGGCAGGATCAAAAGACTTAGTGAGACTGGGATGTGCTAGGCTTAGTGAGAAGAGGAGGGTGGGAGGGTGTTAGGACAGTACGGCCAGGGCCGGCGTCAGCGCACGGCATAGTCGGGCAAGTGCCGGGGCCCACAGAGCCTCTGGGGGCCCCCTGGCACTTGCCTGTCACGATTTCAGCTCATCGGTGTCCGTCCGCCGATGAGCTGGAATACATACGCGATTAAAGCAGGAGCTGTGAGTTCAGCTCCTACTTTAAAGCTCCGGCCCGGCTTGCGTGTGTAGGCGCGATGACGTCATCACGCCTACACACGCAAGCCGGGCCGCAGCTAAGGAGCTGAACTCACAGCTCCTGCTTTAATCGCGTATGTGACTGGAGAGAGGAGCGTCGGGGGATCGATGGAAGGTGAGTGATGGAAGGTGAGTGTGTTTTTTTTGTATTAAATATAAAGGTGGAACATAATGAAGGGGGCCCATGAAACTGGGGGGCAAATGAAGGGGAGGGGGGGAACGGCATGACACTGGAGAACATGAAGGTTGTGGGGAGAGAACGGCATGAAACTGGGGACAAAGATGGAGGGGGCCCAATGAAACTGGGGGGCAAATGAAGGGGAGGGGGGAACGGCATGACACTGGGGCAGATGTAGGGGAGGAGAACAGCATGACACTGGGGCAGAGACGGGGGACATGAAACTGTGGGCAGATGAAGGGGGAGAACGTGATGAAACTGGGGACAGAGATGGAGGGGGGGACATGAAACTGGGGGCAAAGGAAGGGTGTATATGAAACTGGGGGAGAGATGGAGGGGGGGCATATAATTTACGGGTGACTGTAGGAGGATTGTACTGTGTGGGAGCACATGATAAATGAATGAGAATGGGTGGAATCAACAAAAGTGGGTGGAGCCAAATTTGCACGCCGCACATTTTGCTCCTCTTTCTTCTCTTTAAAAATTGTGAGGTATGGCGTTGGTGACTCCACACTCCTGCATGACGTCACTCGCTTCATCTGCGATGCACAGTGTCTCGACTCCCCCGCCTCCTTTACAAGGGGACCCACTGAGGCTCTGTCGCCCAAGGGCCCATAAAAACCTGGAGCCGGCCCTGAGTATGGCAGCTGCGGCCAAGGGCTCGGGTCGCAGCCTGTTCTGCTGTTGTAGTGTCCTTCCAGGTGTCACCCTTTCCTTGTTGCTGGCAGTCCGGCTTAGCAGGGGTTGACTCCCTTGCAGCCGGAGGGCATGCTTGGTCTGTTAACTGACAGTAGTGTCAACTAATGAGCACCCAGCTTAGGCAGCTGGGCTGGCTGATTGGATCCGCCCTTCCTCTATTTAAGGAGGCAGGTTTGTCAGTCCGCTGCCCTAGCCTCATTCCAGATCCTCATTCCAGGATTGCATTGCTGAATCTATGTGAACATGGTTCCAGTCTGTTGCTTTATAGTTGGCCTTACTTAGAATATTCCCATTAGATAGAATCACACTTTTAGTTTCCTTTGATCAGCAAGCTGTTTGTTATAGGTAGCACTGGTAGCACACACTCTTATACGGTCTCAGTCTAGCTCAGGAGTTCTCACTAGACTTCCTATTTTCTTTGGCGGCTGTCTCTGTACTGCTAACAGAGTTTACCCAGATGGTGGTGTAGTCCGGCAGTGACGTTAACTGCCGGGCTTAGTTGACACCAGCTCTGCGGCACAGAGCCCAGTTGGGCTCCGCAGGTTATTGTTTGTTTAATTTTTTTTTTCAGATAACCTACTGACCATAACAGAGGGGCTAAGCTAGTGAGACAGGGAGGGGCAGTGTAACGGAGTGAGATAGGTCGGGGGCCTGAGTGAGAGGGAACTAGTGTATCAGCTGCACAGATGGAAACTAACACCAAGTAAACAAAAGGCAGAGGATTCAGCCGCAACCAGAGACATTGGGTACATCTGGATATCAGACAATTACAAAATACAGTGGCCTTCCCATGTTACACCCATGTTCAGTGTAAGCAACATCTTTACTCTCCTTTAATCCTGACCTTTCCTCACCTCTCCCCTACTAATGGATGCAATGAAACTGTAAAACTGTGCACTCTGCACCTCTCAATATTTAATGTGCCCAATTATAATCCCGTCTCGAGGAACTCTTCACGTGTCGTGCAGAATAAGTAGTTCACCCAGTCATACTTAGCATACTTAGCGTGTTCCAAATTCTATGTTTACGTCTTTGGGTTGATGGGAGATGTTGATGAGGAGCTGATGAATTATTATGTTCAGCTGAAAATTACATAGTAAATCTGAATGCTGATCCTCGAGTTGTTGGGGGAAGTGATGCCCGTGTTTATTTCCTCCATAAGACTCCAAGATCGATGAACATATTTCAACTGTAGAGTGGTAATAGCTTACAAGTCACAGGCATGGCACCTCCAACTCCAACCTCAAAAAAGTGAAGGTTTTCATCAGAACTTGGGGACCGATTTCATATACAATAAAGATTAAGCGACAACTCATCGACTGCTCCCGAACTAGTACTATAAAGTCAACGACAATCCTTTAGGTGCATCCACTACAAAAGGAAGAGCTGATATAGTGCAGTGTATAGGTAGTGCAGATCAAGCTAGAGAAGAGTGGACCTTAGGCCTGAAAACTCAAAAGTTCCTGTTGGAGGGCCCGTGGTATGTCTCTTCGTTGCAAGAGACATTTTGGTAAAATTGTGGTACTTTTGTCTACATGGAAGAGGACAAGTCCATTTTACAATCATGACAATGACAAATCTAATGTACCATGGTCATGGCGGTTTTCCTGCTATGTTACAGTAAGAATTATCCATTGGAGATATGAGAACTTTCCCATGGTGATCAATGACCAATTGGAAGTGTCCCACTACAGTGGCTAGTCACTGGACCAGAATTGATCACACAGATCAACGTTGGGTGGTGGATACTTCTGTTACAACTATCAGATGAGACATCAGATAGGACCTTCAACTTGGACCATGCCAAACTAAGATATACCCAATTTTTTAGACATTTTAGACAGAATTGGAAGACGACACTCGAGATTAGGTTAAACTTTTCGGATGACTCTCAAGGACGAGCTACATGTATGAGAGATCTTGATGCACCGACACGTTGACCCTGAAGGTTACTCTTGTCCTTATATAACACCTCACATGTTCCCTCCTCTAGTTATTTTTTTTTCGGCACGGTACCAGATGGCATTTGATTTCAATTGCTAAATGTAGGTGTAATTTTATATGAAAAAGATCAGATAGAGCCTTAATGAAATACAAAACCTGACAAAGCATTCCTTCAAACATCTGTTTTGTTCACAAACTTCGGCATTGCTAGTCAAATAAATTCCCCAGTAAAACCAATTAGTGAGAGCGGAATGGCTTCAAATGCTACTAAAGAATATTCCATTAATTTGTCCCGCGGATTTGGAGCGCTGCGGAGTGATTAGAACGTAGCGTTCTCTCAATTCCCAAATTCTCGTCTCTCATTGTCGCTTTTAAGGTCTCTTTGTTTGAAGACCAGCTGATGATCACATTGTTATCGAGCTGCAGGAAACTCAGGGATGCTTTATGAGGCTGCTTCGGCAATTTGGACAGACCTATGCGACGCTTCGATCTTACAGCCAAAACGCTTCACTAATTGGGCCAAATTGGATCATTTGGAAAAAAAATATAAAATCAACACAGATGGCTAAATTCAGGGAGATTTGTACAATTTTTAGTACTTTAGTTAAAATGATTCACATTAGATGGCAGCGTTAGATGTCATATTATGGCTCCAACTTTTGGGGAGTAGAAGACCATAGATAGGTGTCCATGTTTGTCAGATCCTCATCTCTCACAACTTTGGTAAAGGGTCACGGTACCGGGACATTAGGGGCCTGGCGACAGCCGCTACCCCTTCAGTTTTTTTCTTTACTTAATAGACCATTATCGGCTAGAATTTTTCCCAACTTACTTGGCAGTGGCCACGGGCCCAACAAACATCATTATTATACTCGGGGATCTTTTCATACCCCCGAGTATAATGATTGGAGGTCCAGGGGAGGCAAGGGAACATAAGGTTCAGGCCTACTTCTGGACACTCCCTGACGTGACATGGCCGGAACGCAGGTCCCGGTCATGTGACGTCCCAGGTCATGTGACGTCCCGGACGTCATTGAAGAAGGCTGACACCACCAAGGACTGCAACCGAGATAGGTAAGTAACAGTGTTTTTTATGTTTGTATAATACTGTGTGCAGGGGCCACTATGGGGCATAATACTGTGTACAGGGCCCACTATGGGGGATAATACTGTGTGCAGGGACAACTATGGGTTATAATACTGTATGCAGGGGCCACTATGGGGTATAATACTGTGTGCAGGGGCCACTATGGGGGATAATACTGTGTGGAGGGGCCACTATGTGACATAATACTGTGTGCAGGGGTCACTATGGGGGATAATACTGTGTGCAGGGGCCACTATGGGGCATAATACTGTGTACAGGGGCCACTATGGGGCATAATACTGTGTGCAGGGGCCACTATGGGGCATAATACTGTGTGCAGGGGCCACTATGGGGCATACTAGAGAGCGCAGGAATGTGAGGGGGGGGTTGGTTGGGGTCTTTGGCGGGCATGGGGGGGCATGTCAAAAGTTCGCCACGGGGCTCCGCCGTTCCTAGTTACGCCACTGTTTCCAGGGCTTTGCATATTGCTGACCTATCCTTAGGGGGCCCTGACATCTGGGACACCCACAGATGAACTGGCTGGAAAGATGAATTCGGGTGAGTGCTGCCGCCTCTTCACTGTATACCAACTCCAATGTCCTACATAGGGGCTGTGTTTAGTATTGTAACTAAGTTGTATTAACCTGTATGGCACTGGCTGCTCTGGTACCATGTGACCCATCAATGTGATGTCCTATATAATTCCCATTCCTTCTGTAGCCTTTACTAGGTTTGGCTAAAAAAAAAAAACGCCGCATAATCTGAAATAAAAAAAGCTGTGTTTTGGCATCATGAACCATTTCGCAACTAATAACTAATAAGTGCCATAATATGCACCAAATTTATTCTCCAGTCTCATCCACCATGATAGATCTGGCACATGTTTGGACCGTCACGTAGAAGTTTGCACTGTCCGGATTAGTAAACAGGACTTACAGGTAAAGTCTAGAGATGAGCGAACACTAAAATGTCCGAGGTTCGAAATCCGATTTGAACAGCCGCTCACTGTTCGACTGTTTGAACGGATTTCGAACCCCATTATAGTCTATGGGGGGAAATGCTCGTTTCAGGGGTACGCAAAATTCGATAACATTATACTTACCAAGTCCACGAGTGACGGTCGGGCTGGATTCTCCTTGAAGTCTTCTCCTGGCACAGCGCCCCCGCGGCGTCTTCCGGCTGGAATTCACTCTGCCTAGGCATCGGGGCCTAGGCAGAGCCGACTGCGCATGTGAGGGCATGCCCGCGCATGCGCAGTCGGCTCTGCCTAGGCCGGATGCCTAGGCAGTGTGAATTCCAGCCGGAAGACGCCGTGGGGACGCTGCATGGAGAACACTTCTAAAGGTAAGAGAAGAACCAGCGTTGATTGGCAATGTATAGCATTCTTCCAATCAACACTGGTTCTGCATCAAACCTTAAACTTCAAACAGCTAGTAGTGTTCGATCGAGTACGAGTATTTTGAATACCGTAGTATTCGATCAAACACCTACTCAATCGAACACTACTCGCTCATCTCTAATAAAGTCCCGTGACCTCATTCACACTCGGATGATGATATTCCAAGTTTCCTCCCTAAATCACGACTGTAAATTGATGCAATTATTTACTCATTACGTGCGATCCCGGGTTGCGCTTTTGATGTGACAACCAGAGAGCAATCTCCTGTTTCGTTCCTGTTCTTCTCTGTATGTGAATCATCAAAAAACAGAAAATGGAATGTCATTTTGGTGCATACGCAGTGTGCATTCATGGGGGATGGCGTTCTGCAGTATCTCTATTTAACAATGGGACGCACCGTGATGAAACCAGAACGGCGTGTTAGTAACGCTTACATTACAGAGTCTCTGTGGGAGAAAGGAAGACTGTAATATACTAAATTATGGATGTAAAGAGTGTGTTGAGTAGTTGGAAATGTCTAAAATGTTCTTTCATGATCAGGGTACTAGTTGTTTATATATGTTCCGTCATATCAAGTCTATTTCTCCATCTTCTGAAATCCTAGGAGACTGTATGCATGACATCTGAGAAAATATTATATGATTTGTACTACACAAAACTGAATAAGAGAGTCATTTACTCTGTATTAACTTATGTTTACTCTCTACACGTTTTACTCTACAGCACACCGTGTGGCCAGGTATGGTATTGCACATCGATGGATCACTACAATATCGTGAAGAATGGATTATTACTTTGCCTCAGTTGCCGGTACTGAAGGTTCCTCCTCCTGGATTTCCTTCCATCTAATACACTTTAATTCCATTTAATACACTTTCTAACACCCTAACTAGTATGTTTAGTAGCTAGCATGTCAGTGTTCCACAAGTCTTCCCCTTTCTTCCCTCTACATTCAGAATTTCTAATCTGTTCACATTCTACCTATCCTACCTCTGTTCTCAATTCCTTTCACTTCTAGGCTTTTTAACCTTCTCCTTCTAGACTCTCTCTCTCTCTTTCTTCCAATTTCCATCTCCATACTTACCTCCATGTGGATTGTAACTTGAAGCTCCTGGGCCCAAATGCAAGATCTGTAACGGGGCCCCTACCTGTGCCATTTATAATAATGGTATATTTTATGTGGCAGAGGGACCTTTGGGACCTCTCTGGGTCCTGTGTCCAATGGCAATTGTTATCACTGCTCTCTCTCTAGCTATGCTCCTTCTTCCATGTTCCACTTTTTCTTCCATGTTTAAATTCGCTTTCCGATGTTCCTGTTCTCTTCCTGCCATGTTCATCTCTTGTCCCTCAATGTTCCTCCTTTCTAATATCCATGTCCCGACGCCTGTTCTTTCTATTTTCCAATATTCTCCTTTCTTACCTTCATATTCCACCTCACTTCCCTTCATGACCCAACTTCCATGCCTCAACTCTGTAACTAACCTCCATGTTCCAACGTCCTTTCCTCCATGTCCTAACTTTCTTATCTCAGTGTTCCACCTGTCTTCCACTTATGACCTTCCCTCCCTCTACAACCAGCATCTCTAATCTCAATGTTCCACCTCTCTTCCCTCCATGTCCCAATCCTCTAACCCTCAGCCTCCATCTTTGTTTCCTCCATGTCCTAACTCTCTTATCTCAATATTCCACCTGTCCTCCACTTATAACTTGCCTTTATTCCCTCTATGTCCAGAATCTCTCCTCTCAATGTTCCACCTCTCTTCCCTCCATGTCCCAACTCTCTAACCCCCAAGTTCCATCCTTCTTTCCCCCTGTTTTAACTCTCTAATCTCAGTGTTCCACCCATCTTCCGTTCATGTCCTGCCTCTCTCCAAGTCTAGAATCTCCAACTTCCATTCTCCAATCTCCAACTTCTACTCTCTACCCACTATATTCTGCCTTTCTTTCCTTCTTCTTCTTCCAGTTCTCGACACTCTGTTTAGCTCCTCTTCTCTCCATGTCCTATCTCTCGAATTCATACTCATATTTTCCCTCCATGATTCCTCTTCCCTCCACCACTTCCTACTCTAATGCAAATGTGCATTTCTTCTTTTTTTCACAATGGAATTCATGTGGTTATTTATAGCCGTCATGTCTAAGTCCCCCCAGCAGAACACTTTGATATCGCTATAACAGTTCTTCTTTAACTTTAACTAATAGAATTTCTCCTCCAATAAAATATTCCTTGTGCTTACACTTAATGAAAAGTAGAAGAGACAAGATCCCCAGGAACCCCTCGCTAACTTACTTACCACACACGGCCAAGTAGGATATAGATCATTTGTCATGTACGAGGAACATGATGTAACATATACAATTGTACAATCATCTGTAAATGTTAGTGGCAGACAGCACCAGGTGCAGCCTGGGAAACAATTACCGTGCGCCGTGAATTTTCTCTTCGCTGCTATGGATATCCTTGCTGTCAAAACATTGCACTGTTTTACTTTCAAGCTCGCCGAGCAGATCTTGTGATATTCTCCCGTGCCCTTTTCGAAGGCCCTAATTCAGGCTTTAGTAACAGAACGTACGTGTATTCTAGCTGCAAATATTATCGGAATCCTAACAGGCTGGAATACCGTATTAGCCATTCATTCTTTAAAGTGACAGCCCTATATAATCTAAACAGGTCCAGAATTCAGGGCTCGGTCAATTCTTAACATATCTTTTTAGGAGCCCCAAATTTTGGATACAGAGCTCCAAATACCCTGCAAAGAGTTAGCATCAAGGATAGATAGGTTATGGTCAACCGAACCAAATATGGTTTTCCACTTTGGTGATTTGGTCTCCATATTGATGTTGCTTAGAGATGAGCGAGTAGTACTCAATCGAGTAGGTATTCGATCGAATACTACGGCATTCGAAATACTCGTACTCGATCGAGTACCACTCGCTATTCGAATGTAAAAGTTTGATGCAGAACCAGCATTGATTGGCCGAATGCTATACAGTCGGCCAATCAACACTGGTTCTTCTCCTACCTTTAGAAGTCTTCTCCGTGCAGCTTCCCTGCGGCGTCTTCCAGCTCTTCATTCACTCTGCCAGGCATCGGGCCTGGGCAGAGCCGACTGCGCATGTCCGCTTGTAGTGCGGGCATGCGCAGTCGGCTCTGCCCAGGCCCGATGCCTGGCAGAGTGAATGAACAGCCGAAAGATGCCGCGGGGACGCTGCACGGAGAAGACTTCTCGGAGGATCCAGCCCGACCCTCACTCGTGGACTTGGTAAGTATAATTTGATCGAATGTTGCCTACCCCTGAAACGAGCATTTTCCCCCCATAGACTATAATAGGGTTCGATATTCGATTCGAGTAGTCGAATATTGAGGGGCTACTCGAAACGAATATCGAACCTTGAACATTTTACTGTTCGCTCATCTCTAATGTTGATGTTTTTGACAATTGTGCAAATGATGTCTTTCGTTGTCACCTCGTTGGATCGGTCATACATGCCTGATGGGTAGGGTTGTGTCCACCGAAACCCCTACTGAGCACATGAAAGAGAGCTCTAGGTTCCCCTTTTCCGCAGTGTAAGGTAACATCTAGAGATGATCAAATATACCCAATCGAATACCTCCGCCGCATAGCTCCCGGTGCAAAAACACTTCCGGGGCATCAAATTTTTACTGCCCCTCCTAGCTTCCCTGGCGCCGGGAGCTATGCTTCGGAGTTAGTCAATCGAGTATATTCGCACATCTCTAGTAACATTGTGAATGCTCAACCGCCATTTTTTTCATTGAGTTTCTCATGATCAGTGGCGAAAACAGGGTCCCATGTGCCCAATTTCAATGGAAGGTTGGTTGAGCATGCCCACTATCAATTTAAGGGGAGGGTTCCCTTTGCGAATTGATTGATAAAGTAGTGTAGTGTAATGTACAAGCAATCACACAATCAAATGACTAATAAAAAATGTAAAAAGTTCCATAGTTAAAAAACAAAATTAAAAAATTAAATGGATAAAATACCCCTTTTTCTTATTTTTCCTATAAAACTAACTAGACAATAATAAAAAAAAAAATATATTAGGTATTATCATATCTGAATAAAATAATTTATTCCACATGGAAAACCCTGTAATGGGGAAAAAAAATCCCAGTGTCCACATCACCATTTTTTGGTCACTTCCATCTAAAAATTCAATAAAAAATTATTAGAAAAAGTTATACTTTCCTTAAAATGGAATCAATGGAAATTAAAGCTCCCCCCACAAAAAATAAGCCCTTATTGCAAAAGCTAATTTAGTCTTGAAAATTTCTTTGATACCTCGGGTTGGAGAGTCACTAGAAAGACTGCGTCCAATTCTGCCAGACCTGTCATGACTAGGTGTTACATCCAATTCATTGGGCACCAAAGGAAATTAGGGATTTGTGTTCATCTCTCTGCCCCCGGGATATCAGATGGTTACTGGGGCAGTAGCATTCTATATCCAAACATTTTTTTTATTAGAGATGGGTGAACCTCCCATGGTTCGTTTTGTTTTGGGTCTGGGTGGCTTGGGTACCACATTATGAGTAGAACTATTCAGGTAAGTGGAGGTCTAGGGGAGGTGTAAAAAATAAAAAAATATCTACACACCTTCCATCACCTCTTTTGATCCTAGTCGCGGTGTCCAAAAAACTTTCTCTTGGACATCGTTGATGTCTTGTCATGCACCCATGGTCACTGCTGAAGCTCGTGGTTGGGCCACATGGGTGACCCCAGGTGCATGACATCACCAGGAGAGCATGGGACACTGCAAGAAGGTCCAAAAGAGGTAACGAAAGGTGAGCTTAAATGTTTTTTTTATATTTTTCACCTTTTCTGGCACCTATTATTTTTTGCCCCAGAGGCAAATTGCCCCAATTGACTACAATAGGGCGGCCATTTTAGTTTATCCGAGACAAATCTCCGCTTGTTTGATTTCGTTAAAAACTAACAATTGGGGTCAAATCCGTCTCGTGATGAAGCGGTTCACCCAATTCTGTTAATGACCTAATATATAATGGATTTTAGTTTTTTGTATTTTGGATATTTTTATGTCTATACTTTTAACTTTGTGAGTTTATTTTTTTTCCTTTTCTTTTATTTTTCTATTTTTACGTATAAGATGTCTTAGCGTTTGACAGGGTCCATGTATCACTATTGATCAGCGAAAGCTCCCGTGTCATGAAAGAACAGATAGAAAGTGAATCTATCACCTATGACAGATCCTCTGTAAATGAGAGGAGACAGTTCTGTGTTTCCTTCGGCCGGATGAAGAATATATTTCTATTTAGACTTTTTTGTTACCCCTTTCCTTGACGAAGAATATTTGATAAGTGTCTGACTGTATTGTTAAGCCCTCGCAGGATACATCCACATGGGAGGCGCGCGCCGCAGACTGTCTGCCGGAGAATTACAGAGGAAAAATCTGCAGCGATTTACAGCAGCAGCAAATCTCAACATGTGCAAAAATGTGCAGTGTGAATTGACCCCTGGGGCAGATTTTAAATATGAATTTTACTTTTTATAATACAGAGAAATCTGCTGCAAAGTTTTTTTTTTTTTTTTATTTTCACTGTGGATATCAGGCTATGGGTGGATCAATGGCGTAACTAGGAATGGCGGGGCCAACCGGCCAACCTCCCCCTCGTATTCCTGCGTGCACTATTATGCCCCATAGTGTGCCTGCACACAGTATTATGTCTCATTGTGGCACCTGACAGTGTTCTACACTATGTTTTATAAATAGGTTCCTAGGAGTCCTGACAGTATTCTACACTGTTTTATAGATAGGTTCCTAGGAGCCCTGACAGTATGCTACACTATGTTTTATAGATAGGTTCCTAGGAGCCCTGACAGTGCTATACACTATGTGTTATAGATAGGTTCCTAGGAGCCCTGACAGTGTTATACACTATGTTTTATAGATAGGTTCCTAGGAGCCCTGACAGTATTCTACACTATGTTTTATATATAGGTTCCTAGGAGCCCTGACAGTATGCTACACTATGTTTTATAGATGGGTTCCTAGGAGCCCTGACAGTATTATACACTATGTTTTATAGATGGGTTCCTAGGAGCCCTGACAGTGTTCTGCACTATGTTTTATGGATAGGTTCCTAGGAGCCCTGACAGTGTTCTACACTATGTTTTATAGATAGGTTCCTAGGAGCCCTGACAGTATTCTACACTATGTTTTATAGATAGGTTCCTAGGAGCCCTGACAGTGTCATACACTATGTTTTATAGATAGGTTCCTAGGAGCCCTGACAGTGTCATACACTATGTTTTATAGATAGGTTCCTAGGAGCCCTGACAGTGGTCTACACTATGTTTTATATATTGGTTCCTATGGGCCCTAAGAGTATTCTACACTATGTTTTATAGATAGGTTCCTAGCGGCGCTAATATTAATATTTTTAATGTGTGGTTCATACCAAATTGGTTCGACCTGAAACAAATCTTGAACCCTGAATAAGATGAATCCTGAGAGATTCACCCACCTCTAGCTGCACACATTCATTGTTATTATTTACCATGGCAGTGCAGCTTTGCGATCTTGTGTGGCTATCTTGTAGCTGTAGATGTCCAGTGTATAGTCAGTGATATAAACTAAAGTCTACTCCATCTGCATCACCACACAATGCCTGAACATTCCTTTATGGATTCTCTGAAGAAATATCAGCCTTGTAACATCAGATCTCGTCTTTGACTTTTACCATTAGTTTTTTACATCTGGAGAAGGACAAAGCAGCGCTCTCCACAATCGTATCGGGGAGGGCATGGTGTTTAGGAATGTGTCTCGCCGAATATGGGATTATAATGATGCTGATGCATTTTCTTGTAAAAGTTGCACACAGCCGGAGTGAAGAATGAAAGGGACTAACTATAAATCTCCCTTGACAACACAGCGCCAGGATTGCCAATTATTCTCCGACATAGGCGCGCGCAGATTACAACAGAACATTTTGTGAAGTCAAGAAGAAACGTTCATCGCTTGATGTAAAGAAATTTCAGCCCTAAATGTAGAGAAGCTGTATTGTAGCCTGCTGATAATGGCCTTTTGTGATACCACCTTCATGGTCAGAAGCCAGGTCCGAATTGAAAAGATGGCCACTTGGGCATTTGCCAAGAGGCCATGGGCCAGAAACCAGTATCCTTCATCCCTGAAGCATAAACTAGTATATAACACTTACGGAATACGTCCCCAAAAGAAACGGACCACACCTCCCATGTAAACTAGACAGGCAGTCTGAAGATGCACCCGATTTATCACAGTGACATATGCAGGATGATAAATCTGGCGTATCTTGAGACCGACTAGTCTAAATTTATACCACCTTTCAGTTGAGATAACACAATTTTGGCACATGGTTGGTGCATTTTGGTCCATGCTTTCTTTTAGGAGAACCCATGTCCTGCTAGGCCAAAAAAATTTAGCCCAAGATGTGTGCGAATGGGCCAAGAATGAATTTTCATACCGCATGGTACATCAGTATAACCGCAGCAGAAACCCAACATTCTGCCCGGGCTTCTTGCCGCAGGTCCCACTAATATAATGTTGAAATGTTTCTGACAACTACTTTATTTTGACCATGTGAAAGTACTGAAAGAATTTTATTCCATTATACATGCAATATGGTGTTTCCATTCCTTGCCATATTTAATGTATCTGCTTGCTGTAAAGGAATGGGTTTGTTATTTACAGGAGGCCGAAGACCTGTCCTGATCATGTCCAACTGATACAAGTACACATTCTTTTACCTAGGGTGCAGTCCACCTTTTGGCACCTGTTTCACTCTTGTTGGTTCTACCCAGTGGCATAACTACCGGGGTAGCAGTGGTAGCCACTGCCACAGGGCCTGGGACATTAGGGGGCCAAGAAGCCCCAGCAGGTAATGGCCCAATTTACTTACCTATCCCCCGCTCCTGCTCACGGCTGCTTGAGTTTCCCCTTCTGCGGATGAGGCTGTGATGAGAATTGGGGATCGGTATGTGAGGCTGTGGGTCCGCGAACCCCAACACACACTGCTATCATTATACTCTGGGGTCTTTTCAAACCCCTGACTATAACAATCAGAGGCCCGGGGGAGGTGAGAGAACATAAAAAACACTATTACTTATCTCTCCTGCGCTCTGGCAGGTTTCAGGCATGTTTGGTGAGGTCACAGATGTCACGTGGGCTGGGACTGCAACATTATGCGTCCTGATGCAGACCTGGTTCAGGAGATGTCTGTAGCAACAATGAAGAAATCAGCAGGGAAAGCGCTGGAGCCTGGGAGAGGTAAGTAACATTTTTTTATGTTTGTATCCTCTCCTGGGTCTGAATAATATTTGTTCATGGGTGGTCAACATTGGGGCATAATACTGTGTGCAGGGGTCACTATGGGGCACAATACTGTGTGCAGGGGTCACTATGAGGCATAACACTGTGTGCAGGGGCCACTATGGATATAATACTGTGTGCAGGGGCCACTATGAGGCATAATAGTGTGAGCAAGGGCCACTATGGGGCATAATAGTGTGTGCAGGGGCCATCATGGGGCAATATAATGTGTGCAGGGGCCACTATGGGACATTATACTGTGTGCAGGGGACACTATGGGGCATAATAGTGTGTGCAGGGGCCACTATGGATATAATACTGTGTGCAGGGGCCACTATGGGGCATAATAGTGTGTGCAGGGGCCACTATGGGGAATAATAGTGTGTGCAGGGGCCACTATGGGGCATAATAGTATGCGCAGGGACCCACGATGGGGTATAATAGTGTGTATAGGAGCCGCTATGGGCCTATATCAAATGTTCCCCTTGGGACCCAGCCATTACTAGTTACGCCACTGGTTCCACCCATAGCTCATGGTTCCTGGTGGTGTTGAAATAACTCGTCTAGTTGTACACACGTATGTATCTGATGACTTGGCTACCTGTGTTTCTTCTGAAATCCTTTGGAAGGAGATGAGATTGTCTGCTGATGTGCTCAGGATCCTTGTACAGTTTATGCAGCCTTAGAGAAACTAACCTGAAATTGTACCCTGATATTAAACTATTTTTGATGTTTTTAGCCCCGGTAAAAATCCTGTAATGCTACCTACCACTGGTATTGGCTGTGCCACTGACACCTGTATGCTTTGCATATGGTGCCTGGGAGACGAGTTGGTTCGGGGTAATTCATGAAAGTTCATCCATGTGAATTTTTATTTCATGACCTGTACAATGGTCTTCTGTTGCTCGAGCCCTTTTGTGCCCTCCCTTGAATCCTCCCTGTATAGCCTTTTACAATCACAGTAAATGAGCGAGTATCAAATAAACTAAGCCCGGAATAATGGAAAGAAGGAAAGGTTTACATTAAGAATGATGGGAAATATGAAAACTACAAAAGTTGTAGTAGAGTCACAAAGAACAAAGACGGCGTAGACTCCCGTCAAATAAGTTATCGCCACTGATCACACTTCCGTAGTTGTCAAAAACACGTCAATGATGAGAAATTGTTCCTCTCATTGGAAGCCGGTGGGGCATCCAATCATCTCTACCTGATAGTGAATGTTACCAGACGCCTGCTTACAACACCTATCCTTCCTCACATATGGTATCCATATGAGACACCTTGCCTACTGTGTAAAACACATGTAATATCCAAGAGACTCGCCAATTGTGTATTGTTTACTGCCATTACAATGCACATCATTAGAATCCTATTGTTTATAAGGCTGTCAGCATGTGGCTCCATCAGCTGCCGAAGCCGTGGAGCCGGATGAGGCCTCCTGCTATAGTGATGCAGATACAATGCCGGAATATTTACCAAGTCAACAATAGGAAATATGAATAATACAATAAAGCAATTTGTCTGTAAGAACTGAAAGGGTATTATAATACGGCATGGATACAATGTGCAGCATAAGGCTCTGAGACAGAGAAGCTATCCAAACATCTCCTAGCCAGGGGGAAACAGAATATGGGGCTCCTGAACTCCAACATACAATCTGTTATGAGGATCCCAACTGAACCAAGTGCCATATTTAGTCCATGTGTATTCTTATGTGACCTTAGGGCCCCTTAGGCAGACCTGGTAGTAGCTACTACTTCTACAAACCCCATAAACAAGCACCTAAGGGATTATTTGGGGATAAAGGGTCATTCAGATAAAATCTACAAAGACGTTGAACATTTGTCATGGTAACAACCAATAGATGTGGACCCAACATGATGACAAACCAGTTTATCTTTTGATCACTCCTAAGCTCATTTTCTAAGTAGTCTTCCCAGTGTTCTCCTTCTAACCCTTGTTTCGTGAAATGGACTTCTCTATGGAAAGATCCCCAGGTCACTTCCTCTTGGAGTGGCCCCAGTGTTGGTAATGGCTGGCCAAGCTGGTCAAGAGACGTGAAGAACCAGGGGTCAGGCAAGAAAGTTGTCCAGATACAGGCCAAAGGACAGCGCCAGGACAGAATTTGTGTATGGTCAAGAACAGGCACGTGGTTAGGGCTGGCGGCATGGGTGCAGTGGTGATTTTGAATGTGTATGATGGCCTTTTAAATAATGATAAGGTAGCACATATATCGACCATAAACAGAAGGAGCGGGAGCTGAATATACTCTGGGAGTAGCAGGGAAGAGGATGAGCAGTCTGCTCATCTGCCAGGAGGGGCAGGGTGTCATTGGTCATACACTACTGATATCACAGTCAAATTTAACGTTATTCGTAGGAAGGGCCAGCCCATGAGGACCAAGCCAATAATACATATATAAAAATATATAATAAATATATTAGATTAATTACATAAATAAATAAATATATGTCTGGTCAAGAGATATGAAGAACCAGGGGTCAGGCAAGATAGTTGTCCAGATACAGGCCAGAGGACAGCGCCAGGACAGAATGTGTGTATTGTCAAGAACAGGCATGTGGTTAGGGCTGGTGGCATGGGTGCAGTGGTCAGGAACTAGTCTAGGTTAGGCATCAGTATCTGGCAGGGTATGGAACAGCAAGCAGAGGAAGTCAGAAATGAATCCGGAAAGTCAATATACAGATCAGAACAATGAGAACACCTTAGGCCAGAAACTAGTAATCTAGGAACCTTTGTGCCAGTGCCATTTGACCAGAGAAAGCGCTTTATACAGTATTTATACTGGTGACCATTTTGAATGTGTATGATGGCCTTTTAAATAATGGTAAGGTAGCGCGTATATCTACCATAAACAGAAGGAGCTGGAGCTGAATATACTCTGGGAGTAGCAGGGAAGAGGAGGAGCAGTCTGCTCATCTGCCAGGAGGGGCAGGGTGTCATTGGTCATACACTACTGACATCACAGTCAACTTTAAAGGGGCTCTATCAGCAAAATTATGCTGATAGAGCCCCACATATGCGTGAATAGCCTTTAAAAAGCCTTTATTTTTTTATATCAGTGTCCGCTCACGAGCGCCGGAGGAAGATGGGACCGGAGGACTTCGGATAAAGAAGAGGCGTGGATGAAGAAGAAGACACACCCTGAATGTCCGCCCAGCGTGCACGATCCGTGAGTAGATAACATTCTTTTTTAGGGTATTATTTTAAAATGGGGGTGTAGTTTAATATAACATTTACGGTGCCTGAATAGCCTTTTTAAAGGCTATTCACGCATATGTGGGGCTCTATCAGCATGATTTTGCTGATAGAGCCCCTTTAACCACCTGTGTTACTCGTAGGAAGGGCCAGCCCATGAGGAGCGAGCCAATAATAAATATATAAAAAATATATAATATTAAATTAATTACATAAATAAATATATAATTTTTCTTCTGCATCTAATGTGTCTATAGGTGCAGGACCAATAGGGGGAGTGTTCTACAACCTCTGTTATAGAGAAAACGTTACCAAAACTCCACCGATTACCCAAAATACTCCCTCACACTTTAGTGAGGAATGGGAAAAGAGCACTGGATAAAATTAATTCCTACAGAAAAATGTGGCAGGGGATTATAGGAAACTACTCATATTTTCTATCTATCTAATGAAATTTAAAGCACAATATTTAGAGGCAAATACCGTAAGAAATCTTACTTTGTGTTTACGCTTTTAATTTTCAAGGATTATACCGTAAGTCCAGAACACTCAATTCCCTCGTTCCATTTGCAGCTGGTTCCAGATAAGATATTTTTTTTTATCGCTGGTGGTTTAGTGACTTGTAGTTTACAATTATTTTATCCTTGACATACAGGAAATCAGTTCTTAAAGGGGTGACCTACTTTGGGCAATCCCTGTCCTACCAGCAGGTCTTCCAGCAAGTAGCTGATTGCAATCAGTGGTTATCACTGAAGAAGCCACTCAGCGCTGCGGGGGAAATAAATCCTTACATGGCACCATCCGAAATCACGGAGCTGTCTGCATAATACATGGATGTGCCAGATCAGGTGTGTGTAGTGCAGGATCAGCCAGTTGACATCCATGCTATCCCATCGCATCTTCCACCAGTAGTCTGGAGGGCTCCTACTAGTTTCGCGAACATTGCAAAATTAATTTTTGCAAGATTTGCCAGGTAGATTTGGAATTTGGTCTGAAACAGGAGGGCAATTGTTATACTTTGGATTGGGGTCTCTTCAGGTCCTACAGTTTAAGAATCGGAGAGCAGGGAGGGGGTATAAAAATCTGCAAAATAATCACCTTTCCCCAGTGTCTCTCTCCCTGATGTCATTGGGTCCAGGTTCCTTCTGAGGCCTGTGATTGGGCATTAGAGGTCACATGGTGCCAATGAAGCCAGGATGATAGGAGGAAGACACTGGGAACACATGAAGACTAGACGCCATGGTGGAAACCAGAAAATTGGCTTTAGTGTTTTTTTTATTTTTATTATTTTTTTCACAACCTCCCTGTCCTCTATTTATTATATTCTGAGTCTTGAAAAGACTCCAGAATATGTTAAACAATTTTCCTAGATCCACATTAGGGGAACACCAAAATTGTTGGGTTCTCCGAATTCAAAATTTTTGGAAAATTGTAACAAACTGAATAGTTCACTCATCTCTGGGTCTACATATTAGATAGTCCTGCCAAAATTGTTGAGTTTGGCTAACATTGATCTAATGTATATGGCTAGCTTAACAGAGAGAAGTCCCAACTGAGATAACGCCGTCCTCCCTCTCATAATGTTCTCATGGACCATGGATCCTAGGATGGGGTTGTGGTGGGCTTATGTACACACAAAAAAGTCAATCTAAATAAGCTGAGCTGCAGTAATATACATAGAAAAGGTTTTTGAACCAATCTCGAGATTTCAGGATTGATTTTAAAATCTGATTTCCGATCATTTTCTAGTCGATCACGATCGTGAAATTTGCTCAATCGCCAATCGGAATCCGATCTTTTCCGATCCCGATCACTAAACCCTAGTCAACGCTTCTCTATGGGAAAAGTCGGGTTGAGCTGATCTTGAGATAACCTCCGACCTTGATCCCGCTGGAAAAAATCGGGATCGGAATTCCGATCACGATCGTGAAATGTATTCGATCGCCGATCTGAATTCCGATCTTTTCTGATCCCGATCGCTCAACCCTAGACAGCAAATAAGCCTAAGCAACCGATGGGAAATAAAAGGAACTAAGTCGCCAAGCCTTACCCATATATAAAAGGCCACAAGTGAAAATGCTGTAAAGTCTGTCTATATTCACTACTTATGTCTACAAAACTTTGTAATGTCACTAAAATTAGATAGGTGGTCATTAAGTGGAACTAATCTGAAAACCCATTTACATGAAGTCAGAGATATTTATTAATAGAAGTGAAGCTGAGGAGTGGGAGCTTTATATTCATCTAAATCAGGTTTGTAAGCCCGCTCTCATTTATCCGCGGGCCGTATCGATCAGCTCGCTCGTTGTAAGTGCCGTGTTTCCATTATACTTCATCATGGTGTGTAATAAACGATTGTTTATCAGGACAAGTCCAGCTCGGCTATAATGGGAAGGTTTTTCTGTTTGGATTAAATTAAATCTGCTGCGCTGCCCGATGGACTGGAATCTGTCCCTTCCCCTCCCCCAATGTGGGCGCCCAGATTACCAAGGCAGTATACAGATGTGTGTATTGCGTGTATACAGATGGGTCCTCCATTACTCGTCCTCCTTGGCTGGACATGTCCAGTGATGTGGATCACAAGTTAAGCAACATCATCTTCTTAGAATTTAACCCCCACAGATATACTAAATAGTCTATAGTAGAGATGAGCGAACAGTGTTCTATCGAACTCATGTTCGATCGGATATTAGGCTGTTCGGCATGTTCGAATCGAATCGAACACCGCGTGGTAAAGTGCGCCATTACTCGATTCCCCTCCCACCTTCCCTGGCGCCTTTTTTGCTCCAATAACAGCGCAGGGTAGGTGGGACAGGAACTACGACACCGGTGACGTTGAGAAAAGTAGGCAAAACCCATTGGCTGCCGAAAACATGTGACCTCTAATTTAAAAGAACAGCGCCGCCCAGGTTCGCGTCATTCTGAGCTTGCAATTCACCGAGGACGGAGGTTTCCGTCCAGCTAGCTAGGGCTTAGATTCTGGGTAGGCAGGGACAGGCTAGGATAGGAAGGAGAAGACAACCACAACAGCTCTTATAAGAGCTAAATTCCAGGGAGAAGCTTGTCAGTGTAACGTGGCACTGACGGGCTCAATCGCCGCAACCCAGCTTTCCCAGGATCCTGAATGGAATACACTGTCAGTGTATTCCCGTATACCCGATATATACCCCGATACCCGTTCCAACGGTGTGCCCCCCCACCTTCACCCCAGAAATACCCTGCAAGTCCCCTAGCAATAGAATTGGGGCTATATACACCCACTATTTTTACTACTGGTATACAGTGCCATTGTCTGACTGGGAATTCAAAGAATATATTGGGAATACAAATACCCTCATTTCTTGCTACTGCCATATAGTGCCAGTGTCTGACTGGGAATTCAAAGAATATATTGGGAATACAAATACCCTCATTTCTTGCTACTGCCATATAGTGCCAGTTTCTGACTGGTAATTCAAAGAATATATTGGGGTTACGTGCACCCACAATTTTTACTACTGGTATACAGTGCCATTGTCTGACTGGGAATTCAAAGAATATATTGGGGTTATAAATACCCTCATTTCTTGCTACTGCCATATAGTGCCAGTGTCTGACTGGGAATTCAAAGAATATATTGGGGTTACGTGCACCCACAATTTTTACTACTGGTATACAGTGCCATTGTCTGACTGGGAATTCAAAGAATATATTGGGAATACAAATACCCTCATTTCTTGCTACTGCCATATAGTGCCAGTGTCTGACTGGGAATTCAAAGAATATATTGGGGTTACGTGCACCCACAATTTTTACTACTGGTATACAGTGCCATTGTCTGACTGGGAATTCAAAGAATATATTGGGGTTATAAATACCCTCATTTCTTGCTACTGCCATATAGTGCCAGTTTCTGACTGGTAATTCAAAGAATATATTGGGGTTACGTGCACCCACAATTTTTACTACTGGTATACAGTGCCATTGTCTGACTGGGAATTCAAAAATATATTGGGAATACAAATACCCTCATTTCTTGCTACTGCCATATAGTGCCAGTGTCTGACTGGGAATTCAAAGAATATATTGGGGTTACGTGCACCCACAATTTTTACTACTGGTATACAGTGCCATTGTCTGACTGGGAATTCAAAGAATATATTGGGAATACAAATACCCTCATTTCTTGCTACTGCCATATAGTGCCAGTGTCTGACTGGGAATTCAAAGAATATATTGGGGTTACGTGCACCCACAATTTTTACTACTGGTATACAGTGCCATTGTCTGACTGGGAATTCAAAGAATATATTGGGAATACAAATACCCTCATTTCTTGCTACTGCCATATAGTGCCAGTGTCTGACTGGGAATTCAAAGAATATATTGGGGTTACGTGCACCCACAATTTTTACTACTGGTATACAGTGCCATTGTCTGACTGGGAATTCAAAGAATATATTGGGAATACAAATACCCTCATTTCTTGCTACTGCCATATAGTGCCAGTGTCTGACTGGGAATTCAAAGAATATATTGGGGTTACGTGCACCCACAATTTTTACTACTGGTATACAGTGCCATTGTCTGACTGGGAATTCAAAGAATATATTGGGAATACAAATACCCTCATTTCTTGCTACTGCCATATAGTGCCAGTGTCTGACTGGGAATTCAAAGAATATATTGGGAATACAAATACCCTCATTTCTTGCTACTGCCATATAGTGCCAGTTTCTGACTGGTAATTCAAAGAATATATTGGGGTTACGTGCACCCACAATTTTTACTACTGGTATACAGTGCCATTGTCTGACTGGGAATTCAAAGAATATATTGGGGTTATAAATACCCTCATTTCTTGCTACTGCCATATAGTGCCAGTGTCTGACTGGGAATTCAAAGAATATATTGGGGTTACGTGCACCCACAATTTTTACTACTGGTATACAGTGCCATTGTCTGACTGGGAATTCAAAGAATATATTGGGAATACAAATACCCTCATTTCTTGCTACTGCCATATAGTGCCAGTGTCTGACTGGGAATTCAAAGAATATATTGGGGTTACGTGCACCCACAATTTTTACTACTGGTATACAGTGCCATTGTCTGACTGGGAATTCAAAGAATATATTGGGGTTATAAATACCCTCATTTCTTGCTACTGCCATATAGTGCCAGTTTCTGACTGGTAATTCAAAGAATATATTGGGGTTACGTGCACCCACAATTTTTACTACTGGTATACAGTGCCATTGTCTGACTGGGAATTCAAAAATATATTGGGAATACAAATACCCTCATTTCTTGCTACTGCCATATAGTGCCAGTGTCTGACTGGGAATTCAAAGAATATATTGGGAATACAAATACCCTCATTTCTTGCTACTGCCATATAGTGCCAGTTTCTGACTGGTAATTCAAAGAATATATTGGGGTTACGTGCACCCACAATTTTTACTACTGGTATACAGTGCCATTGTCTGACTGGGAATTCAAAGAATATATTGGGAATACAAATACCCTCATTTCTTGCTACTGCCATATAGTGCCAGTGTCTGACTGGGAATTCAAAGAATATATTGGGGTTACGTGCACCCACAATTTTTACTACTGGTATACAGTGCCATTGTCTGACTGGGAATTCAAAGAATATATTGGGAATACAAATACCCTCATTTCTTGCTACTGCCATATAGTGCCAGTGTCTGACTGGGAATTCAAAGAATATATTGGGGTTACGTGCACCCACAATTTTTACTACTGGTATACAGTGCCATTGTCTGACTGGGAATTCAAAGAATATATTGGGAATACAAATACCCTCATTTCTTGCTACTGCCATATAGTGCCAGTGTCTGACTGGGAATTCAAAGAATATATTGGGAATACAAATACCCTCATTTCTTGCTACTGCCATATAGTGCCAGTTTCTGACTGGTAATTCAAAGAATATATTGGGGTTACGTGCACCCACAATTTTTACTACTGGTATACAGTGCCATTGTCTGACTGGGAATTCAAAGAATATATTGGGGTTATAAATACCCTCATTTCTTGCTACTGCCATATAGTGCCATTGTCTGACTGGGAATTCAAAGAATATATTGGGGTTACGTGCACCCACAATTTTTACTACTGGTATACAGTGCCAATTTCTAACTAGGAATTCAAAATGCGCAAGGCTCCCGGAAAGGGATGTGGACGAGGCCGTGGGCGAGGTCGGGGGAATGGTTCTGGGGAGCAAGGTAGCAGTGAAGCCACAGGGCGTCCCGTGCCTACTCCTGTGGGGCAGCAAGCATTGCGCCACTCCACAGTGCCAGGGTTGCTTGCCACATTAACTAAACTGCAGGGTACAAACCTTAGTAGGCCCGAGAACCAGGAACAGGTCTTGCAATGGCTGTCAGAGAACGCTTACAGCACATTGTCCAGCAGCCAGTCAAACTCTGCCTCCTCTCCTCCTATTACCCAACAGTCTTGTCTTCCTTCCTCCCAAAATTCCGAAGCTTTACAGAACAATAACCCAAACTGTCCCTGCTCCCCAGAGCTGTTCTCCGCTCCTTTCATTGTCCCTCAACCTGCCTCTCCACGTCACGATTCCACGAACCTAACAGAGGAGCATCTGTGTCCAGATGCTCAAACACTAGAGTCTCCTCCATCTCCGTTCGATTTGGTGGTGGATGACCAGCAACCCACCCTCATCGACGATGATGTGACGCAGTTGCCGTCAGGGCATCCAGTTGACCGGCGCATTGTGCGGGAGGAGGAGATGAGACAGGAGTTGGAAGAGGAAGTGGTGGATGATGAGGACACTGACCCGACCTGGACAGGGGGGATGTCAAGCGGGGAAAGTAGTGTGGATGTTGAGGCAGGTGCAGCACCAAAAAGGGTAGCTAGAGGCAGAGGCAGAGGTCAGCAGCTTAGGCGAAGCCAGGCCACACCCGGAATCTCCCAAGATGTTCCAGTTCGTACCCAGCGCCGAAAAACTCTCACCTCGAGGGCACGTTTCTCGAAGGTGTGGAGTTTTTTCAAGGAATGCGCCGAGGACAGATATAGTGTTGTCTGCACAATTTGCCTCTCGAAATTGATTAGGGGCTCTGAGAAGAGCAACCTGTCCACCACTTCAATGCGCCGTCATTTGGAATCCAAGCACTGGAATCAGTGGCAGGCAGCAACGGCAGGACAAAGGCCGCCTGCCGTTCACGCCACTGCCACTGCCTCTGCCACTGCCTCTGCCTCTGCCACTGCCACTGCTGACTGTGCTGGCGATGCACTCCAGAGGACGAGCCAGGACACCACTTCATCTGCCTCCGCCACTTTGTTGACTTCTACCTCATCCTCCCCTGGTCCTGTCTTATCTCCTTCTCCTGCACCATCAAAGGCACCATCAGGCGTTTCTTTACAACAACCCACCATCTCTCAGACATTGGAGCGGCGGCAGAAATACACTGCTAACCACCCACACGCGCAAGCCTTGAACGCCAACATCGCTAAACTGCTGGCCCAGGAGATGTTGGCGTTCCGGCTTGTTGAAACTCCCGCCTTCCTGGACCTGATGGCAACTGCGGCACCTCGCTATGCCGTCCCTAGCCGTCACTACTTCTCCCGGTGTGCCGTCCCCGCCTTGCACCAGCACGTGTCACTCAACATCAGGCGGGCCCTTAGTTCCGCGCTTTGCACAAAGGTCCACTTGACCACCGACGCGTGGACAAGTGCATGCGGACAGGGACGCTACATTTCACTGACGGCACACTGGGTGAATGTAGTTGAGGCTGGGACTGCTTCCCAAACTGGCCCGGTGTACCTCGTCTCCCCGCCTAACATTCCTGGCAGGGACACGAGAAGAACACCCCCCTCCTCCTCCTCCTCTACCGCCTCCTCCTCCGCCACCGCCTCCTCCTCCGCCACCGCCTCCTCCTCCGCTGTTAGATTGACCCCAGCTACGAGTTGGAAACGTTGCAGCACTGGCGTTGGTAGACGTCAGCAGGCTGTGCTGAAGCTGATCAGCTTGGGGGACAGACAGCACACTGCCTCCGAGGTGAGGGATGCCCTCCTCGATGAGACGGCAATATGGTTTGAGCCGCTGCACCTGGGCCCAGGCATGGTCGTTTGTGATAACGGCCGGAACCTGGTAGCAGCTCTGGAGCTTGCCGGACTCCAACATGTTCCATGCCTGGCCCACGTCTTCAACCTAGTGGTGCAACGTTTCCTAAAGAGCTACCCCAATGTTCCAGAGCTACTGGTGAAAGTGCGGCGCATGTGCGCCCACTTTCGCAAGTCGACAGTAGCCGCTGCTAGCTTAAAATCTCTCCAGCAACGCCTGCATGTGCCACAACACCGGCTTTTGTGCGACGTCCCCACATGCTGGAACTCAACGTTTCAGATGTTGAATAGAGTGGTTGAGCAGCAGAGACCTTTGATGGAATACCAGCTACAAAACCCTAGGGTGCCACAAAGTCAGCTGCCTCAGTTTCACATCCATGAGTGGCCATGGATGAGAGACCTTTGTGACATCCTACGGGTCTTTGAGGAGTCCACAAGGAGGGTGAGCTCTGAGGATGCGATGGTGAGCCTTACAATCCCGCTCTTGTGTGTTCTGAGAGAATCCCTGATTGACATCAGGGATAACTCAGATCACACAGAGGAGTCAGGGATAGCATCCGATCCGTCACAGCTGGAGAGTAGGTCCACACATCTGTCCGCTTCACTGCGTTTAATGGAGGAGGAGGAGGAGGAGGAGGAGGAAGAAGAGTTGTCCGATGATGTGATGGTGATACAGGAGGCTTCCGGGCAACTTCGAATCGTCCCATTGTTGCAGCGCGGATGGGTAGACATGGAGGATGAGGAGGAAATGGAGATTGAACTTTCCGGTGGGGCCAGAGGAGTCATGCCAACTAACACTGTGGCAGACATGGCTGAGTTCATGTTGGGGTGCTTTACAACCGACAAGCGTATTGTCAAAATCATGGAGGACAACCAGTACTGGATCTTTGCTATCCTTGACCCCCGGTATAAAAACAACATCTCGTCTTTTATTCCGGTAGAGGGGAGGGCCAATCGCATCAATGCTTGCCACAGGCAATTGGTGCAGAATATGATGGAGATGTTTCCAGCATGTGACGTTGGCCGCAGGGAGGGCAGTTCTTCCAGTAGGCAACCAAGTTCTCACCGGTCCACACAAACGAGGGGCACACTGTCTAAGGTCTGGGACACCTTGATGGCACCCCCTCGCCAAAGTGCCGCCACGGAGGGTCCTAGTGTCACCAGGCGTGAGAAGTATAGGCGCATGTTGCGGGAATACCTTTCCGACCACAGCCCTGTCCTCTCCGACCCCTCTGCGCCCTACACGTATTGGGTGTCGAAGTTGGACCTGTGGCTTGAACTTGCCCTATATGCCTTGGAGGTGCTGTCCTGTCCTGCCGCCAGCGTCCTATCTGAGAGGGTGTTCAGTGCAGCCGGTGGCATCATCACTGACAAGCGCACCCGTCTGTCAGCTGAGAGTGCCGACCGGCTCACTTTGATAAAAATGAACCACCACTGGATAGAGCCTTCATTTTTGTGCCCACCTGTGTAAAGCACCCCAACATGAAACTCCATGTCTGTACTCAACCTCTCCAATTCCTCCGCATCCTCATACTCATCCACCATAAGCGTTGCACAATTCTGCTAATACTAGGCTCCCTCCAACATGATTTCCCCCAACTCTGCTGGTTAGAGGCTCCCTCCACCCTGATTTCCACCAACTCTGCTGGTTAGAGGCTCCCTCCACCCTGCTTTCACACAACTCTGCTGGTTAGAGGCTCCCTCCACCATGAATTTGCCCAAACTGGGCTGTTTAGAGGCTCCCTCCACCATGAATTGGTCCAAACTGGGTTTTTTAGAGGCTCCCTCCACCATGAATTGGTCCAAACTGGGCTGTTTAGAGGCTCCCTCCACCATGAATTTGCCCAAACTGGGCTGTTTAGCGGCTCCCTCCACCATTAATTGGTCCAAACTGGGCTGGTTAGAGGCTCCCTCCACCATGAATTTGCCCAAACTGGGCTGTTTAGAGGCTCCCTCCACCATGAATTTGCCCAAACTGGGCTGGTTAGAGGCTCCCTCCACCATGAATTGGTCCAAACTGGGTTTTTTAGAGGCTCCCTCCACCATGAATTTGCCCAAACTGGGCTGTTTAGAGGCTCCCTCCACCATGAATTGGTCCAAACTGGGCTGTTTAGAGGCTCCCTCCACCATGAATTGGTCCAAACTGGGCTGGTTAGAGGCTCCCTCCACCACGAATTTCCCAAAACTTGGCTGTTTAGAGGCTCCCTCCACCATTAATTGGTCCAAACTGGGCTGGTTAGAGGCTCCCTCCACCATGAATTTGCCCAAACTGGGCTGTTTAGAGGCTCCCTCCACCATGAATTGGTCCAAACTGGGCTGTTTAGAGGCTCCCTCCACCATGAATTTGCCCAAACTGGGCTGTTTAGCGGCTCCCTCCACCATTAATTGGTCCAAACTGGGCTGGTTAGAGGCTCCCTCCACCATGAATTTGCCCAAACTGGGCTGTTTAGAGGCTCCCTCCACCATGAATTTGCCCAAACTGGGCTGGTTAGAGGCTCCCTCCACCATGAATTGGTCCAAACTGGGGTTTTTAGAGGCTCCCTCCACCATGAATTGGTCCAAAGTTGGCTGTTTAGAGGCTCCCTCCACCATGAATTGGTCCAAACTGGGGTGGTTAGAGGCTCCCTCCACCATTAATTGGTCCAAACTGGGCTGGTTAGAGGCTCCCTCCACCATTAATTGGTCCAAACTGGGCTGGTTAGAGGCTCCCTCCACCATGAATTGGTCCAAACTGGGGTTTTTAGAGGCTCCCTCCACCATGAATTGGTCCAAACTTGGCTGTTTAGAGGCTCCCTCCACCATTAATTGGTCCAAACTGGGCTGGTTAGAGGCTCCCTCCACCATGAATTGGTCCAAACTGGGTTTTTTAGAGGCTCCCTCCACCATGAATTGGTCCAAACTGGGGTTTTTAGAGGCTCCCTCCACCATGAATTGGTCCAAACTTGGCTGTTTAGAGGCTCCCTCCACCATGAATTGGTCCAAACTGGGGTGGTTAGAGGCTCCCTCCACCATTAATTGGTCCAAACTGGGCTGGTTAGAGGCTCCCTCCACCATTAATTGGTCCAAACTGGGCTGGTTAGAGGCTCCCTCCACCATGAATTGGTCCAAACTGGGTTTTTTAGAGGCTCCCTCCACCATGAATTTGCCCAAACTGGGCTGTTTAGAGGCTCCCTCCACCATGAATTGGTCCAAACTGGGCTGGTTAGAGGCTCCCTCCACCATTAATTGGTCCAAACTGGGCTGGTTAGAGGCTCCCTCCACCATGAATTGGTCCAAACTGGGTTTTTTAGAGTCTCCCTCCACCATGAATTGGTCCAAACTGGGGTTTTTAGAGGCTCCCTCCACCATGAATTGGTCCAAACTGGGCTGGTTAGAGGCTCCCTCCACCATGAATTTGCCCAAACTGGGCTGTTTAGAGGCTCCCTCCACCATTAATTGGTCCAAACTGGGCTGGTTAGAGGCTCCCTCCACCATGAATTTGCCCAAACTGGGCTGTTTAGAGGCTCCCTCCACCATGAATTTGCCCAAACTGGGCTGTTTAGAGGCTCCCTCCACCATGAATTGGTCCAAACTTGGCTGTTTAGAGGCTCCCTCCACCATTAATTGGTCCAAACTGGGCTGGTTAGAGGCTCCCTCCACCATGAATTGGTCCAAACTGGGTTTTTTAGAGTCTCCCTCCACCATGAATTGGTCCAAACTGGGGTTTTTAGAGGCTCCCTCCACCATGAATTGGTCCAAACTGGGCTGTTTAGCGGCTCCCTCCACCATGAATTTGCCCAAACTGGGCTGGTTAGAGGCTCCCTCCACCATGAATTGGTCCAAACTTGGGTTTTTAGAGGCTCCCTCCACCATGAATTGGTCCAAACTGGGGTTTTTAGAGGCTCCCTCCACCATGAATTGGTCCAAACTGGGCTGTTTAGCGGCTCCCTCCACCATGAATTTGCCCAAACTGGGCTGGTTAGAGGCTCCCTCCACCATGAATTGGTCCAAACTGGGGTTTTTAGAGGCTCCCTCCACCATGAATTGGTCCAAACTTGGCTGTTTAGAGGCTCCCTCCACCATGAATTGGTCCAAACTGGGGTGGTTAGAGGCTCCCTCCACCATTAATTGGTCCAAACTGGGCTGGTTAGAGGCTCCCTCCACCATTAATTGGTCCAAACTGGGCTGGTTAGAGGCTCCCTCCACCATGAATTGGTCCAAACTGGGTTTTTTAGAGGCTCCCTCCACCATGAATTTGCCCAAACTGGGCTGTTTAGAGGCTCCCTCCACCATGAATTGGTCCAAACTGGGCTGGTTAGAGGCTCCCTCCACCATGAATTTCCCAAAACTTGGCTGTTTAGAGGCTCCCTCCACCATTAATTGGTCCAAACTGGGCTGGTTAGAGGCTCCCTCCACCATGAATTTGCCCAAACTGGGCTGTTTAGAGGCTCCCTCCACCATGAATTTGCCCAAACTGGGCTGTTTAGAGGCTCCCTCCACCATGAATTGGTCCAAACTGGGTTTTTTAGAGGCTCCCTCCACCATGAATTGGTCCAAACTGGGCTGTTTAGAGGCTCCCTCCACCATGAATTTGCCCAAACTGGGCTGTTTAGCGGCTCCCTCCACCATTAATTGGTCCAAACTGGGCTGGTTAGAGGCTCCCTCCACCATGAATTTGCCCAAACTGGGCTGTTTAGAGGCTCCCTCCACCATGAATTTGCCCAAACTGGGCTGGTTAGAGGCTCCCTCCACCATGAATTGGTCCAAACTGGGTTTTTTAGAGGCTCCCTCCACCATGAATTTGCCCAAACTGGGCTGTTTAGAGGCTCCCTCCACCATGAATTGGTCCAAACTGGGCTGTTTAGAGGCTCCCTCCACCATGAATTGGTCCAAACTGGGCTGGTTAGAGGCTCCCTCCACCATGAATTTCCCAAAACTTGGCTGTTTAGAGGCTCCCTCCACCATTAATTGGTCCAAACTGGGCTGGTTAGAGGCTCCCTCCACCATGAATTTGCCCAAACTGGGCTGTTTAGAGGCTCCCTCCACCATGAATTGGTCCAAACTGGGTTTTTTAGAGGCTCCCTCCACCATGAATTGGTCCAAACTGGGCTGTTTAGAGGCTCCCTCCACCATTAATTGGTCCAAACTGGGCTGGTTAGAGGCTCCCTCCACCATGAATTTGCCCAAACTGGGCTGTTTAGAGGCTCCCTCCACCATGAATTTGCCCAAACTGGGCTGGTTAGAGGCTCCCTCCACCATGAATTGGTCCAAACTGGGGTTTTTAGAGGCTCCCTCCACCATGAATTGGTCCAAACTTGGCTGTTTAGAGGCTCCCTCCACCATGAATTGGTCCAAACTGGGGTGGTTAGAGGCTCCCTCCACCATTAATTGGTCCAAACTGGGCTGGTTAGAGGCTCCCTCCACCATTAATTGGTCCAAACTGGGCTGGTTAGAGGCTCCCTCCACCATGAATTGGTCCAAACTGGGGTTTTTAGAGGCTCCCTCCACCATGAATTGGTCCAAACTTGGCTGTTTAGAGGCTCCCTCCACCATTAATTGGTCCAAACTGGGCTGGTTAGAGGCTCCCTCCACCATGAATTGGTCCAAACTGGGTTTTTTAGAGGCTCCCTCCACCATGAATTGGTCCAAACTGGGGTTTTTAGAGGCTCCCTCCACCATGAATTGGTCCAAACTGGGCTGTTTAGCGGCTCCCTCCACCATGAATTTGCCCAAACTGGGCTGGTTAGAGGCTCCCTCCACCATGAATTGGTCCAAACTGGGGTTTTTAGAGGCTCCCTCCACCATGAATTGGTCCAAACTTGGCTGTTTAGAGGCTCCCTCCACCATGAATTGGTCCAAACTGGGGTGGTTAGAGGCTCCCTCCACCATTAATTGGTCCAAACTGGGCTGGTTAGAGGCTCCCTCCACCATTAATTGGTCCAAACTGGGCTGGTTAGAGGCTCCCTCCACCATGAATTGGTCCAAACTGGGTTTTTTAGAGGCTCCCTCCACCATGAATTTGCCCAAACTGGGCTGTTTAGAGGCTCCCTCCACCATGAATTGGTCCAAACTGGGCTGGTTAGAGGCTCCCTCCACCATGAATTTCCCAAAACTTGGCTGTTTAGAGGCTCCCTCCACCATTAATTGGTCCAAACTGGGCTGGTTAGAGGCTCCCTCCACCATGAATTTGCCCAAACTGGGCTGTTTAGAGGCTCCCTCCACCATGAATTTGCCCAAACTGGGCTGTTTAGAGGCTCCCTCCACCATGAATTGGTCCAAACTTGGCTGTTTAGAGGCTCCCTCCACCATTAATTGGTCAAAACTGGGCTGGTTAGAGGCTCCCTCCACCATGAATTGGTCCAAACTGGGTTTTTTAGAGTCTCCCTCCACCATGAATTGGTCCAAACTGGGGTTTTTAGAGGCTCCCTCCACCATGAATTGGTCCAAACTGGGCTGTTTAGCGGCTCCCTCCACCATGAATTTGCCCAAACTGGGCTGGTTAGAGGCTCCCTCCACCATGAATTGGTCCAAACTGGGGTTTTTAGAGGCTCCCTCCACCATGAATTGGTCCAAACTTGGCTGTTTAGAGGCTCCCTCCACCATGAATTGGTCCAAACTGGGGTGGTTAGAGGCTTCCTCCACCATTAATTGGTCCAAACTGGGCTGGTTAGAGGCTCCCTCCACCATTAATTGGTCCAAACTGGGCTGGTTAGAGGCTCCCTCCACCATGAATTGGTCCAAACTGGGTTTTTTAGAGGCTCCCTCCACCATGAATTTGCCCAAACTGGGCTGTTTAGAGGCTCCCTCCACCATGAATTGGTCCAAACTGGGCTGGTTAGAGGCTCCCTCCACCATGAATTTCCCAAAACTTGGCTGTTTAGAGGCTCCCTCCACCATTAATTGGTCCAAACTGGGCTGGTTAGAGGCTCCCTCCACCATGAATTTGCCCAAACTGGGCTGTTTAGAGGCTCCCTCCACCATGAATTTGCCCAAACTGGGCTGTTTAGAGGCTCCCTCCACCATGAATTGGTCCAAACTGGGTTTTTTAGAGGCTCCCTCCACCATGAATTGGTCCAAACTGGGCTGTTTAGAGGCTCCCTCCACCATGAATTTGCCCAAACTGGGCTGTTTAGCGGCTCCCTCCACCATTAATTGGTCCAAACTGGGCTGGTTAGAGGCTCCCTCCACCATGAATTTGCCCAAACTGGGCTGTTTAGAGGCTCCCTCCACCATGAATTGGTCCAAACTGGGGTTTTTAGAGGCTCCCTCCACCATGAATTGGTCCAAACTTGGCTGTTTAGAGGCTCCCTCCACCATGAATTGGTCCAAACTGGGGTGGTTAGAGGCTCCCTCCACCATTAATTGGTCCAAACTGGGCTGGTTAGAGGCTCCCTCCACCATTAATTGGTCCAAACTGGGCTGGTTAGAGGCTCCCTCCACCATGAATTTGCCCAAACTGGGCTGTTTAGAGGCTCCCTCCACCATGAATTGGTCCAAACTGGGGTTTTTAGAGGCTCCCTCCACCATGAATTGGTCCAAACTTGGCTGTTTAGAGGCTCCCTCCACCATGAATTGGTCCAAACTGGGGTGGTTAGAGGCTCCCTCCACCATTAATTGGTCCAAACTGGGCTGGTTAGAGGCTCCCTCCACCATTAATTGGTCCAAACTGGGCTGGTTAGAGGCTCCCTCCACCATTAATTGGTCCAAACTGGGCTGGTTAGAGGCTCCCTCCACCATTAATTGGTCCAAACTGGGCTGGTTAGAGGCTCCCTCCACCATGAATTTGCCCAAACTGGGCTGGTTAGAGGCTCCCTCCACCATGAATTGGTCCAAACTGGGGTTTTTAGAGGCTCCCTCCACCATGAATTTGCCCAAACTGGGCTGTTTAGAGGCTCCCTCCACCATGAATTGGTCCAAACTGGGGTTTTTAGAGGCTCCCTCCACCATGAATTGGTCCAAACTTGGCTGTTTAGAGGCTCCCTCCACCATGAATTGGTCCAAACTGGGGTGGTTAGAGGCTCCCTCCACCATTAATTGGTCCAAACTGGGCTGGTTAGAGGCTCCCTCCACCATTAATTGGTCCAAACTGGGCTGGTTAGAGGCTCCCTCCACCATTAATTGGTCCAAACTGGGCTGGTTAGAGGCTCCCTCCACCATTAATTGGTCCAAACTGGGCTGGTTAGAGGCTCCCTCCACCATGAATTTGCCCAAACTGGGCTGTTTAGAGGCTCCCTCCACCATGAATTTGCCCAAACTGGGCTGTTTAGAGGCTCCCTCCACCATGAATTGGTCCAAACTGGGCTGTTTAGAGGCTCCCTCCACCATGAATTGGTCCAAACTGGGCTGGTTAGAGGCTCCCTCCACCATGAATTTCCCAAAACTTGGCTGTTTAGAGGCTCCCTCCACCATTAATTGGTCCAAACTGGGCTGGTTAGAGGCTCCCTCCACCATGAATTTGCCCAAACTGGGCTGTTTAGAGGCTCCCTCCACCATGAATTGGTCCAAACTGGGCTGTTTAGAGGCTCCCTCCACCATGAATTTGCCCAAACTGGGCTGTTTAGCGGCTCCCTCCACCATTAATTGGTCCAAACTGGGCTGGTTAGAGGCTCCCTCCACCATGAATTTGCCCAAACTGGGCTGTTTAGAGGCTCCCTCCACCATGAATTTGCCCAAACTGGGCTGGTTAGAGGCTCCCTCCACCATGAATTGGTCCAAACTGGGGTTTTTAGAGGCTCCCTCCACCATGAATTGGTCCAAACTGGGGTTTTTAGAGGCTCCCTCCACCATGAATTGGTCCAAAGTTGGCTGTTTAGAGGCTCCCTCCACCATGAATTGGTCCAAACTGGGGTGGTTAGAGGCTCCCTCCACCATTAATTGGTCCAAACTGGGCTGGTTAGAGGCTCCCTCCACCATTAATTGGTCCAAACTGGGCTGGTTAGAGGCTCCCTCCACCATGAATTGGTCCAAACTGGGGTTTTTAGAGGCTCCCTCCACCATGAATTGGTCCAAACTTGGCTGTTTAGAGGCTCCCTCCACCATTAATTGGTCCAAACTGGGCTGGTTAGAGGCTCCCTCCACCATGAATTGGTCCAAACTGGGTTTTTTAGAGGCTCCCTCCACCATGAATTGGTCCAAACTGGGGTTTTTAGAGGCTCCCTCCACCATGAATTGGTCCAAACTTGGCTGTTTAGAGGCTCCCTCCACCATGAATTGGTCCAAACTGGGGTGGTTAGAGGCTCCCTCCACCATTAATTGGTCCAAACTGGGCTGGTTAGAGGCTCCCTCCACCATTAATTGGTCCAAACTGGGCTGGTTAGAGGCTCCCTCCACCATGAATTGGTCCAAACTGGGTTTTTTAGAGGCTCCCTCCACCATGAATTTGCCCAAACTGGGCTGTTTAGAGGCTCCCTCCACCATGAATTGGTCCAAACTGGGCTGGTTAGAGGCTCCCTCCACCATTAATTGGTCCAAACTGGGCTGGTTAGAGGCTCCCTCCACCATGAATTGGTCCAAACTGGGTTTTTTAGAGTCTCCCTCCACCATGAATTGGTCCAAACTGGGGTTTTTAGAGGCTCCCTCCACCATGAATTGGTCCAAACTGGGCTGGTTAGAGGCTCCCTCCACCATGAATTTGCCCAAACTGGGCTGTTTAGAGGCTCCCTCCACCATTAATTGGTCCAAACTGGGCTGGTTAGAGGCTCCCTCCACCATGAATTTGCCCAAACTGGGCTGTTTAGAGGCTCCCTCCACCATGAATTTGCCCAAACTGGGCTGTTTAGAGGCTCCCTCCACCATGAATTGGTCCAAACTTGGCTGTTTAGAGGCTCCCTCCACCATTAATTGGTCCAAACTGGGCTGGTTAGAGGCTCCCTCCACCATGAATTGGTCCAAACTGGGTTTTTTAGAGTCTCCCTCCACCATGAATTGGTCCAAACTGGGGTTTTTAGAGGCTCCCTCCACCATGAATTGGTCCAAACTGGGCTGTTTAGCGGCTCCCTCCACCATGAATTTGCCCAAACTGGGCTGGTTAGAGGCTCCCTCCACCATGAATTGGTCCAAACTTGGGTTTTTAGAGGCTCCCTCCACCATGAATTGGTCCAAACTGGGGTTTTTAGAGGCTCCCTCCACCATGAATTGGTCCAAACTGGGCTGTTTAGCGGCTCCCTCCACCATGAATTTGCCCAAACTGGGCTGGTTAGAGGCTCCCTCCACCATGAATTGGTCCAAACTGGGGTTTTTAGAGGCTCCCTCCACCATGAATTGGTCCAAACTTGGCTGTTTAGAGGCTCCCTCCACCATGAATTGGTCCAAACTGGGGTGGTTAGAGGCTCCCTCCACCATTAATTGGTCCAAACTGGGCTGGTTAGAGGCTCCCTCCACCATTAATTGGTCCAAACTGGGCTGGTTAGAGGCTCCCTCCACCATGAATTGGTCCAAACTGGGTTTTTTAGAGGCTCCCTCCACCATGAATTTGCCCAAACTGGGCTGTTTAGAGGCTCCCTCCACCATGAATTGGTCCAAACTGGGCTGGTTAGAGGCTCCCTCCACCATGAATTTCCCAAAACTTGGCTGTTTAGAGGCTCCCTCCACCATTAATTGGTCCAAACTGGGCTGGTTAGAGGCTCCCTCCACCATGAATTTGCCCAAACTGGGCTGTTTAGAGGCTCCCTCCACCATGAATTTGCCCAAACTGGGCTGTTTAGAGGCTCCCTCCACCATGAATTGGTCCAAACTGGGTTTTTTAGAGGCTCCCTCCACCATGAATTGGTCCAAACTGGGCTGTTTAGAGGCTCCCTCCACCATGAATTTGCCCAAACTGGGCTGTTTAGCGGCTCCCTCCACCATTAATTGGTCCAAACTGGGCTGGTTAGAGGCTCCCTCCACCATGAATTTGCCCAAACTGGGCTGTTTAGAGGCTCCCTCCACCATGAATTTGCCCAAACTGGGCTGGTTAGAGGCTCCCTCCACCATGAATTGGTCCAAACTGGGTTTTTTAGAGGCTCCCTCCACCATGAATTTGCCCAAACTGGGCTGTTTAGAGGCTCCCCTCCACCATGAATTGGTCCAAACTGGGCTGTTTAGAGGCTCCCTCCACCATGAATTGGTCCAAACTGGGCTGGTTAGAGGCTCCCTCCACCATGAATTTCCCAAAACTTGGCTGTTTAGAGGCTCCCTCCACCATTAATTGGTCCAAACTGGGCTGGTTAGAGGCTCCCTCCACCATGAATTTGCCCAAACTGGGCTGTTTAGAGGCTCCCTCCACCATGAATTGGTCCAAACTGGGTTTTTTAGAGGCTCCCTCCACCATGAATTGGTCCAAACTGGGCTGTTTAGAGGCTCCCTCCACCATTAATTGGTCCAAACTGGGCTGGTTAGAGGCTCCCTCCACCATGAATTTGCCCAAACTGGGCTGTTTAGAGGCTCCCTCCACCATGAATTTGCCCAAACTGGGCTGGTTAGAGGCTCCCTCCACCATGAATTGGTCCAAACTGGGGTTTTTAGAGGCTCCCTCCACCATGAATTGGTCCAAACTTGGCTGTTTAGAGGCTCCCTCCACCATGAATTGGTCCAAACTGGGGTGGTTAGAGGCTCCCTCCACCATTAATTGGTCCAAACTGGGCTGGTTAGAGGCTCCCTCCACCATTAATTGGTCCAAACTGGGCTGGTTAGAGGCTCCCTCCACCATGAATTGGTCCAAACTGGGGTTTTTAGAGGCTCCCTCCACCATGAATTGGTCCAAACTTGGCTGTTTAGAGGCTCCCTCCACCATTAATTGGTCCAAACTGGGCTGGTTAGAGGCTCCCTCCACCATGAATTGGTCCAAACTGGGTTTTTTAGAGGCTCCCTCCACCATGAATTGGTCCAAACTGGGGTTTTTAGAGGCTCCCTCCACCATGAATTGGTCCAAACTGGGCTGTTTAGCGGCTCCCTCCACCATGAATTTGCCCAAACTGGGCTGGTTAGAGGCTCCCTCCACCATGAATTGGTCCAAACTGGGTTTTTAGAGGCTCCCTCCACCATGAATTGGTCCAAACTTGGCTGTTTAGAGGCTCCCTCCACCATGAATTGGTCCAAACTGGGGTGGTTAGAGGCTCCCTCCACCATTAATTGGTCCAAACTGGGCTGGTTAGAGGCTCCCTCCACCATTAATTGGTCCAAACTGGGCTGGTTAGAGGCTCCCTCCACCATGAATTGGTCCAAACTGGGTTTTTTAGAGGCTCCCTCCACCATGAATTTGCCCAAACTGGGCTGTTTAGAGGCTCCCTCCACCATGAATTGGTCCAAACTGGGCTGGTTAGAGGCTCCCTCCACCATGAATTTCCCAAAACTTGGCTGTTTAGAGGCTCCCTCCACCATTAATTGGTCCAAACTGGGCTGGTTAGAGGCTCCCTCCACCATGAATTTGCCCAAACTGGGCTGTTTAGAGGCTCCCTCCACCATGAATTTGCCCAAACTGGGCTGTTTAGAGGCTCCCTCCACCATGAATTGGTCCAAACTTGGCTGTTTAGAGGCTCCCTCCACCATTAATTGGTCAAAACTGGGCTGGTTAGAGGCTCCCTCCACCATGAATTGGTCCAAACTGGGTTTTTTAGAGTCTCCCTCCACCATGAATTGGTCCAAACTGGGGTTTTTAGAGGCTCCCTCCACCATGAATTGGTCCAAACTGGGCTGTTTAGCGGCTCCCTCCACCATGAATTGGTCCAAACTTGGCTGTTTAGAGGCTCCCTCCACCATGAATTGGTCCAAACTGGGGTGGTTAGAGGCTTCCTCCACCATTAATTGGTCCAAACTGGGCTGGTTAGAGGCTCCCTCCACCATTAATTGGTCCAAACTGGGCTGGTTAGAGGCTCCCTCCACCATGAATTGGTCCAAACTGGGTTTTTTAGAGGCTCCCTCCACCATGAATTTGCCCAAACTGGGCTGTTTAGAGGCTCCCTCCACCATGAATTGGTCCAAACTGGGCTGGTTAGAGGCTCCCTCCACCATGAATTTCCCAAAACTTGGCTGTTTAGAGGCTCCCTCCACCATTAATTGGTCCAAACTGGGCTGGTTAGAGGCTCCCTCCACCATTAATTGGTCCAAACTGGGCTGGTTAGAGGCTCCCTCCACCATGAATTTGCCCAAACTGGGCTGTTTAGAGGCTCCCTCCACCATGAATTGGTCCAAACTGGGTTTTTTAGAGGCTCCCTCCACCATGAATTGGTCCAAACTGGGCTGTTTAGAGGCTCCCTCCACCATTAATTGGTCCAAACTGGGCTGGTTAGAGGCTCCCTCCACCATGAATTGGTCCAAACTGGGCTGGTTAGAGGCTCCCTCCACCATGAATTTGCCCAAACTGGGCTGTTTAGAGGCTCCCTCCACCATTAATTGGTCCAAACTGGGCTGGTTAGAGGCTCCCTCCACCATGAATTTGCCCAAACTGGGCTGTTTAGAGGCTCCCTCCACCATGAATTTGCCCAAACTGGGCTGTTTAGAGGCTCCCTCCACCATGAATTGGTCCAAACTTGGCTGTTTAGAGGCTCCCTCCACCATTAATTGGTCCAAACTGGGCTGGTTAGAGGCTCCCTCCACCATGAATTGGTCCAAACTGGGTTTTTTAGAGTCTCCCTCCACCATGAATTGGTCCAAACTGGGGTTTTTAGAGGCTCCCTCCACCATGAATTGGTCCAAACTGGGCTGTTTAGCGGCTCCCTCCACCATGAATTTGCCCAAACTGGGCTGGTTAGAGGCTCCCTCCACCATGAATTGGTCCAAACTTGGGTTTTTAGAGGCTCCCTCCACCATGAATTGGTCCAAACTGGGGTTTTTAGAGGCTCCCTCCACCATGAATTGGTCCAAACTGGGCTGTTTAGCGGCTCCCTCCACCATGAATTTGCCCAAACTGGGCTGGTTAGAGGCTCCCTCCACCATGAATTGGTCCAAACTGGGGTTTTTAGAGGCTCCCTCCACCATGAATTGGTCCAAACTTGGCTGTTTAGAGGCTCCCTCCACCATGAATTGGTCCAAACTGGGGTGGTTAGAGGCTCCCTCCACCATTAATTGGTCCAAACTGGGCTGGTTAGAGGCTCCCTCCACCATTAATTGGTCCAAACTGGGCTGGTTAGAGGCTCCCTCCACCATGAATTGGTCCAAACTGGGTTTTTTAGAGGCTCCCTCCACCATGAATTTGCCCAAACTGGGCTGTTTAGAGGCTCCCTCCACCATGAATTGGTCCAAACTGGGCTGGTTAGAGGCTCCCTCCACCATGAATTTCCCAAAACTTGGCTGTTTAGAGGCTCCCTCCACCATTAATTGGTCCAAACTGGGCTGGTTAGAGGCTCCCTCCACCATGAATTTGCCCAAACTGGGCTGTTTAGAGGCTCCCTCCACCATGAATTTGCCCAAACTGGGCTGTTTAGAGGCTCCCTCCACCATGAATTGGTCCAAACTGGGTTTTTTAGAGGCTCCCTCCACCATGAATTGGTCCAAACTGGGCTGTTTAGAGGCTCCCTCCACCATGAATTTGCCCAAACTGGGCTGTTTAGCGGCTCCCTCCACCATTAATTGGTCCAAACTGGGCTGGTTAGAGGCTCCCTCCACCATGAATTTGCCCAAACTGGGCTGTTTAGAGGCTCCCTCCACCATGAATTTGCCCAAACTGGGCTGGTTAGAGGCTCCCTCCACCATGAATTGGTCCAAACTGGGTTTTTTAGAGGCTCCCTCCACCATGAATTTGCCCAAACTGGGCTGTTTAGAGGCTCCCTCCACCATGAATTGGTCCAAACTGGGCTGTTTAGAGGCTCCCTCCACCATGAATTGGTCCAAACTGGGCTGGTTAGAGGCTCCCTCCACCATGAATTTCCCAAAACTTGGCTGTTTAGAGGCTCCCTCCACCATTAATTGGTCCAAACTGGGCTGGTTAGAGGCTCCCTCCACCATGAATTTGCCCAAACTGGGCTTTTTAGAGGCTCCCTCCACCATGAATTGGTCCAAACTGGGTTTTTTAGAGGCTCCCTCCACCATGAATTGGTCCAAACTGGGCTGTTTAGAGGCTCCCTCCACCATTAATTGGTCCAAACTGGGCTGGTTAGAGGCTCCCTCCACCATGAATTTGCCCAAACTGGGCTGTTTAGAGGCTCCCTCCACCATGAATTTGCCCAAACTGGGCTGGTTAGAGGCTCCCTCCACCATGAATTGGTCCAAACTGGGGTTTTTAGAGGCTCCCTCCACCATGAATTGGTCCAAACTTGGCTGTTTAGAGGCTCCCTCCACCATGAATTGGTCCAAACTGGGGTGGTTAGAGGCTCCCTCCACCATTAATTGGTCCAAACTGGGCTGGTTAGAGGCTCCCTCCACCATTAATTGGTCCAAACTGGGCTGGTTAGAGGCTCCCTCCACCATGAATTGGTCCAAACTGGGGTTTTTAGAGGCTCCCTCCACCATGAATTGGTCCAAACTTGGCTGTTTAGAGGCTCCCTCCACCATTAATTGGTCCAAACTGGGCTGGTTAGAGGCTCCCTCCACCATGAATTGGTCCAAACTGGGTTTTTTAGAGGCTCCCTCCACCATGAATTGGTCCAAACTGGGGTTTTTAGAGGCTCCCTCCACCATGAATTGGTCCAAACTGGGCTGTTTAGCGGCTCCCTCCACCATGAATTTGCCCAAACTGGGCTGGTTAGAGGCTCCCTCCACCATGAATTGGTCCAAACTGGGGTTTTTAGAGGCTCCCTCCACCATGAATTGGTCCAAACTTGGCTGTTTAGAGGCTCCCTCCACCATGAATTGGTCCAAACTGGGGTGGTTAGAGGCTCCCTCCACCATTAATTGGTCCAAACTGGGCTGGTTAGAGGCTCCCTCCACCATTAATTGGTCCAAACTGGGCTGGTTAGAGGCTCCCTCCACCATGAATTGGTCCAAACTGGGTTTTTTAGAGGCTCCCTCCACCATGAATTTGCCCAAACTGGGCTGTTTAGAGGCTCCCTCCACCATGAATTGGTCCAAACTGGGCTGGTTAGAGGCTCCCTCCACCATGAATTTCCCAAAACTTGGCTGTTTAGAGGCTCCCTCCACCATTAATTGGTCCAAACTGGGCTGGTTAGAGGCTCCCTCCACCATGAATTTGCCCAAACTGGGCTGTTTAGAGGCTCCCTCCACCATGAATTTGCCCAAACTGGGCTGTTTAGAGGCTCCCTCCACCATGAATTGGTCCAAACTTGGCTGTTTAGAGGCTCCCTCCACCATTAATTGGTCAAAACTGGGCTGGTTAGAGGCTCCCTCCACCATGAATTGGTCCAAACTGGGTTTTTAGAGTCTCCCTCCACCATGAATTGGTCCAAACTGGGGTTTTTAGAGGCTCCCTCCACCATGAATTGGTCCAAACTGGGCTGTTTAGCGGCTCCCTCCACCATGAATTGGTCCAAACTTGGCTGTTTAGAGGCTCCCTCCACCATGAATTGGTCCAAACTGGGGTGGTTAGAGGCTTCCTCCACCATTAATTGGTCCAAACTGGGCTGGTTAGAGGCTCCCTCCACCATTAATTGGTCCAAACTGGGCTGGTTAGAGGCTCCCTCCACCATGAATTGGTCCAAACTGGGTTTTTTAGAGGCTCCCTCCACCATGAATTTGCCCAAACTGGGCTGTTTAGAGGCTCCCTCCACCATGAATTGGTCCAAACTGGGCTGGTTAGAGGCTCCTCCACCATGAATTTCCCAAAACTTGGCTGTTTAGAGGCTCCCTCCACCATTAATTGGTCCAAACTGGGCTGGTTAGAGGCTCCCTCCACCATTAATTGGTCCAAACTGGGCTGGTTAGAGGCTCCCTCCACCATGAATTTGCCCAAACTGGGCTGTTTAGAGGCTCCCTCCACCATGAATTGGTCCAAACTGGGTTTTTTAGAGGCTCCCTCCACCATGAATTGGTCCAAACTGGGCTGTTTAGAGGCTCCCTCCACCATTAATTGGTCCAAACTGGGCTGGTTAGAGGCTCCCTCCACCATGAATTTGCCCAAACTGGGCTGTTTAGAGGCTCCCTCCACCATGAATTTGCCCAAACTGGGCTGGTTAGAGGCTCCCTCCACCATGAATTGGTCCAAACTGGGGTTTTTAGAGGCTCCCTCCACCATGAATTGGTCCAAACTTGGCTGTTTAGAGGCTCCCTCCACCATGAATTGGTCCAAACTGGGGTGGTTAGAGGCTCCCTCCACCATTAATTGGTCCAAACTGGGCTGGTTAGAGGCTCCCTCCACCATTAATTGGTCCAAACTGGCTGGTTAGAGGCTCCCTCCACCATGAATTGGTCCAAACTGGGGTTTTTAGAGGCTCCCTCCACCATGAATTGGTCCAAACTTGGCTGTTTAGAGGCTCCCTCCACCATTAATTGGTCCAAACTGGGCTGGTTAGAGGCTCCCTCCACCATGAATTGGTCCAAACTGGGTTTTTAGAGGCTCCCTCCACCATGAATTGGTCCAAACTGGGGTTTTTAGAGGCTCCCTCCACCATGAATTGGTCCAAACTGGGCTGTTTAGCGGCTCCCTCCACCATGAATTTGCCCAAACTGGGCTGGTTAGAGGCTCCCTCCACCATGAATTGGTCCAAACTGGGGTTTTTAGAGGCTCCCTCCACCATGAATTGGTCCAAACTTGGCTGTTTAGAGGCTCCCTCCACCATGAATTGGTCCAAACTGGGGTGGTTAGAGGCTCCCTCCACCATTAATTGGTCCAAACTGGGCTGGTTAGAGGCTCCCTCCACCATTAATTGGTCCAAACTGGGCTGGTTAGAGGCTCCCTCCACCATGAATTGGTCCAAACTGGGTTTTTTAGAGGCTCCCTCCACCATGAATTTGCCCAAACTGGGCTGTTTAGAGGCTCCCTCCACCATGAATTGGTCCAAACTGGGCTGGTTAGAGGCTCCCTCCACCATGAATTTCCCAAAACTTGGCTGTTTAGAGGCTCCCTCCACCATTAATTGGTCCAAACTGGGCTGGTTAGAGGCTCCCTCCACCATGAATTTGCCCAAACTGGGCTGTTTAGAGGCTCCCTCCACCATGAATTTGCCCAAACTGGGCTGTTTAGAGGCTCCCTCCACCATGAATTGGTCCAAACTTGGCTGTTTAGAGGCTCCCTCCACCATTAATTGGTCAAAACTGGGCTGGTTAGAGGCTCCCTCCACCATGAATTGGTCCAAACTGGGTTTTTTAGAGTCTCCCTCCACCATGAATTGGTCCAAACTGGGGTTTTTAGAGGCTCCCTCCACCATGAATTGGTCCAAACTGGGCTGTTTAGCGGCTCCCTCCACCATGAATTGGTCCAAACTTGGCTGTTTAGAGGCTCCCTCCACCATGAATTGGTCCAAACTGGGGTGGTTAGAGGCTTCCTCCACCATTAATTGGTCCAAACTGGGCTGGTTAGAGGCTCCCTCCACCATTAATTGGTCCAAACTGGGCTGGTTAGAGGCTCCCTCCACCATGAATTGGTCCAAACTGGGTTTTTTAGAGGCTCCCTCCACCATGAATTTGCCCAAACTGGGCTGTTTAGAGGCTCCCTCCACCATGAATTGGTCCAAACTGGGCTGGTTAGAGGCTCCCTCCACCATGAATTTCCCAAAACTTGGCTGTTTAGAGGCTCCCTCCACCATTAATTGGTCCAAACTGGGCTGGTTAGAGGCTCCCTCCACCATGAATTTGCCCAAACTGGGCTGTTTAGAGGCTCCCTCCACCATGAATTTGCCCAAACTGGGCTGTTTAGAGGCTCCCTCCACCATGAATTGGTCCAAACTGGGTTTTTTAGAGGCTCCCTCCACCATGAATTGGTCCAAACTGGGCTGTTTAGAGGCTCCCTCCACCATGAATTTGCCCAAACTGGGCTGTTTAGCGGCTCCCTCCACCATTAATTGGTCCAAACTGGGCTGGTTAGAGGCTCCCTCCACCATGAATTTGCCCAAACTGGGCTGTTTAGAGGCTCCCTCCACCATGAATTGGTCCAAACTGGGGTTTTTAGAGGCTCCCTCCACCATGAATTGGTCCAAACTTGGCTGTTTAGAGGCTCCCTCCACCATGAATTGGTCCAAACTGGGGTGGTTAGAGGCTCCCTCCACCATTAATTGGTCCAAACTGGGCTGGTTAGAGGCTCCCTCCACCATTAATTGGTCCAAACTGGGCTGGTTAGAGGCTCCCTCCACCATGAATTTGCCCAAACTGGGCTGTTTAGAGGCTCCCTCCACCATGAATTGGTCCAAACTGGGGTTTTTAGAGGCTCCCTCCACCATGAATTGGTCCAAACTTGGCTGTTTAGAGGCTCCCTCCACCATGAATTGGTCCAAACTGGGGTGGTTAGAGGCTCCCTCCACCATTAATTGGTCCAAACTGGGCTGGTTAGAGGCTCCCTCCACCATTAATTGGTCCAAACTGGGCTGGTTAGAGGCTCCCTCCACCATTAATTGGTCCAAACTGGGCTGGTTAGAGGCTCCCTCCACCATTAATTGGTCCAAACTGGGCTGGTTAGAGGCTCCCTCCACCATGAATTTGCCCAAACTGGGCTGGTTAGAGGCTCCCTCCACCATGAATTGGTCCAAACTGGGGTTTTTAGAGGCTCCCTCCACCATGAATTTGCCCAAACTGGGGTGTTTAGAGGCTCCCTCCACCATGAATTTGCCCAAACTCTGCTGGTTAGAGGCTCAATCCACCCTGATTTTCAAAACAAATGTTGGTGCCAACCTCAACTTACTACAAGGGCCAAATTCACTGCTGGTGACAAGCTCTCCTCACTGCAAGTGCCAAATACACATGTTTCAAGGTGTTTTCCTACTGTCAGAGAGGTGGTATTGAGTGTGTAAAGTGTGTAGTTGTTAGGCTGTGATGTTGGGGTAATAGAGGGTCTTTGGTGTGTTAGATGCCCCCAGACATGCTTCCCCTGCTGTCCCAGTGTCATTCCAGAGGTGTTGGCATCATTTCCTGGGGTGTCATAGTGGACTTGGTGACCCTCCAGACACGGATTTGGGTTTCCCCCTTAACGAGTATCTGTTCCCCATAGACTATAATGGGGTTCGAAACCCGTTCGAACACACGAACATTGAGCGGCTGTTCGAATCGAATTTCGAACCTCGAACATTTTAGTGTTCGCTCATCTCTAGTTTATAGCTGTCTAGAAAGTGGGGAAGTAAAATGCAGACTTTCTAGGATGTTATAATATTGTGTTCAACTGGCTTCATAAGAAATTGGGGATCAGTTAAAAAGGACCTTTTTCTACCTCCACCAATTCAAGTTCTTGGCATCCATTAATACACTCCTCTCCATTGATTCTGGCACACTTGGAATTTTTTCTCTAGCTCCCACCGCTCCTGAGCAATAAGTGCACTCAGTTTTGGTGTTTGATGTGCTATTTAAAGGGGCTCTATCAGCAAAATCATGCTGATAGAGCCCCACATATGCATGAATAGCCTTTAAAAAGACTATTCAGGCACCGTAAATGTTATATTAAACCCCCCCCCCCACCCCACTCTGGTTTAAAATAATACCCTAAAAAAGAATGTGATCTACTTACGCATCGTGCACGCTGGGCGGGCATTCAGGGTGTGTCTTCTTCTTCATCCACGCCTCCTCTTCCTGTGATGTCCTCGGGTCCCGTCCTCCTCCGGCGCTCGCGAACTGACATTGATAAAAAGAAATGGCCTGGGCGCATGCGCAGTAGCATGCGGCTTCTACTACGGCTACTGCGCATGCACCCAGGCCGATGTCAGTTCGCGAGCGCCGGAGGAGGATGGGACCGGAGGACATCGGAGGAAGAAGAGGCATGGAAGAAGAAGACACACCCTGAATGCCCGCCCACCGTGCACGATGCGTAAGTAGATCACATTCTTTTTTAGGGTGTTATTTTAAAATGGGGGGGGGTTGTTTAATATAACATTTACAGGGCCTTAATAGCCTTTTTAAAGGTTATTCACGCATATGTGGGCTCTATCAGCATGATTTTGCTGATAGAGCCCCTTTAAGCTCTAATGTCAGAGCCTAAGCAGCTCAGAGCTTAAATAGCATGTCAGGCACGAAAACTAAACTAACAGCATTGATTGCTCGGGAATGGTGGGGGCTAAAGAAAAAATTCAAAGTGTGCCAGAATCAGTGGAGCGGCAGCTATTAAATGATGTTAAAATCTGGACTTGTTGGTGGTGGTGAAATGTCCCCTTTAAGGAAGTCTACCACCTCCTCCAAGTATATTCAACTGTCACTACTACATTACAGAGATAACATTATATCTTTGTTATATACATCACTTTGTAGACTTAGAGAAAAACAACGTTGAAGTGCAATATGGGCGGACCGTCAGCTCTGGAGCACTGTTCTTGCTGCTTATTTAGAATGGGTGATGTCTTAGCAGTGGGAGGATTAACTTACACTGCATGGGGCAGCACAGGAAGAAAGTGATGGGAGTCTGAGTGGCAAGAGCGCTGCTCCAAGGAGTTAAAGGCCCACCCCCAGTGCACCTGCTGCCTCATTTGCATAAGAATTCAAAGTTGTTTTTCTCCAAATCTAAGACATATCACTGCAATGTTGAGCAATATGGTGCTAACACTTCCATGTACTAGGGGGAGATCATAGACTGTCTCTTTGAGTGCATTGTGCATATATCTGTGCATTATGTATCTATGTGTCTATTGTATGTTTATGTTTGCATTGTGTATATAAGCTTATGTGTGCATTGTGTATGTATATAAGCTTATGTGTGTATTGTGTATGTATATAAGCTTATGTGTGTATTGTGTATGTATATAAGCTTATGTGTGTATTGCGTATGTATATAAGCAAGCTTATGTGTGCATTGTGTATGTATATAAGATTATGTGTGCACTGTGTCTGTATATGTGTGCATTGTGTATATAAGCTTATGTGTGTATTGTGTCTGTATATGTGTGCATTGTGTATATAAGCTTATGTGTGTATTGTGTATGTATATGTGTGCATTGTATATATAAGCTTATGTGTGTATTGTGTATGTATATAAGCTTATGTGTGCATTGTGTATGTATGTGTGCATTGTGTATTTATATGTGTGCATAGTGTATATAAGCTTATGTGTGCATTGTGTATGTATATGTGTGCATTGTATATATAAGCTTATGTGTGTATTGTGTATGTATATAAGTTTATGTGTGCATTGTGTATGTATATGTGTGCATTGTGTATGTATATGTGTGCATTGTGTATGTATATGTGCATTGTGTATATAAGCTTATGTGTGCATTATGTATGTATATGTGTGCATTGTGTATGTATATGTGCATTGTGTGTACATTGTGTATCTAGGTATCTACTGTGTCCAAATTTTGAACTTCCTAACATTCATCACTATCAGGTACATCCAGTTTGACTGTCTCCTTTTGGGGTTGATAAGCCCCCTTACATTTCCGGTAAACCTACTAAAGTGATAACTTCCAAATCCTTTATGGCTGATAATCCTGAAAGTGAGTGCACCATGATACCAATTTGGAAGAAGACAAGGTTTTCACTTTCCACTACAGGGCTGAGAGTTGGAGCAGGAATTAATTCTAGCAGTAAGACCTTTGTAATCCTGGTAATTTGCTGCAGGCAGTGCACTGTTTAATAATTGAAGCCCCTGGAAGACGCTACAGGAAACGTATGGGATTACTAGGAAAGTGAAGCGACGCTGGGAAACTTAATTAAGCTGTTCAAGATCAACAAATGCTACAAGTCTATTGCAAATTCCAAAGAAGGGGGGGAAACGGCTTGTGCAGATCTTCAAGTGGGTATCGTGTACCGGCTATGTTGACCTCCGGTGCTCGCACACAGCTGCACCGCCGCACAGACACAGACAAAGCAGCGGCGCATCTTGCTCGAGCACTTTGAAATAAATTACAGGATAAGTGTACAGAGTTTGACACCGTGAACCGTAGCTGCAGAAACCCGGGAGCAGTGGCTCTATTAGAAGAGTTATCTCGGATTATCTGTCAATGTAATTGTCCATGCTTTCTCCTGACATCAATATTTCACTCCCTTTAAACCAATGCCGTCTCTTTAAAGAGCATATTCATCGAAAATAAAAGATACCAATTATAAAATACCCTGTAAGTTCTCACCCATTATTCTATTCAGTTATGTCTGTTCGGGGTAGGCTGGTGTTAGGATTGGGTCCCGCAGGTTGCTATCATAGCGCACAGCGCCACCTGCGGGTCTGTCTAACCATCCAGCTGTCACTTACTGAGCATGCTCAGACCTATTGGAGCTGTAGAGAAAAGTTGAAAAATTTGTTGAATGCTTCCTCAGCTAAGGCTTTCTTACACTCTAAAGCCCGTATTTACGCTCATGGAAATAAGGGGGGTAAAATTATGACCGCAATGCTGAGAAAGGAGAGAGCAAGAGCACATATAGCAGCAATTAAGAAAACAGATGGCTCTCTGACTTATGACACTTCTGAAATTGCAAAAGAGTTTAGAGATTATTACTCCTCTCTCTATAACCTAAAGCAACAGGATACTAACCCTCATGGTCCAGTTAGGACTACGGAGGATACGTTACGTATTCGAGAGTTCCTTCACTCTCTTAAACTGCCTTCTGTTACAGAAGAGATGAGTGACTCTTTGCTTCGACCAATTACAGAATCTGAAATACAAGAGGTTTTATCTAGTTTTCCTAGTGGTAAGAGCCCTGGCCCTGACGGGCTGCCCTCCCTTTACTACAAAACTTTTCAGTCTCAGCTAGTTCCTCATCTTACTTCTTTTTGTGATTCTTTGTTGAAAGGCTCATCTATGGTGCGGCAGTCGCAGGAGGCACATATTACTTTGATTCACAAAGAGGGCAAAGACCCGACGCAATGCTGCAATTATAGACCTATATCATTGCTGAATTGTGATTTGAAAGTCTGGGCTAAGGTTCTCGCTATGAGACTGAGAGATATAGTTCCCTCTTTAGTACATGAGGAGCAGGTCGGTTTTGTGAAAGGCAGAGAGGGTAAAGAAAACACGCATAAATTGCTACATGTTATTGCATTGGCAAAAAAATTGAATAGCCCATTACTTCTATTTAGTGTAGACGCCGAGAAGGCATTCGACCGTGTAAGTTGGAACTATATGTCGGAAACTTTACTAGCTTTTGGTATTCCACCTCCTTTTGTTAGAGCTGTTCTCTCTCTCTATGCCCAACCTCATGCTCGGATTAAGATTAATGGTTCCTTTTCAGGCTGCTTTGATATATCCAACGGGACCAGACAGGGGTGCCCTCTCTCCCCTACCCTATTTGTCCTCTCCCTGGAGACTTTCCTCCAGGCAGTGAGACAAAATCCAAATATTTCAGGTTTCCAATTTGCAGATAAATCAATACACACGATGGCTTATGCAGACGACGTGTTGTTCCTGCTGTCTGACCCCGTAACGTCTCTGCCGGAACTTCAATCCCTTATAGTTACTTATGGCTCCCTTTCCAATTATAAAATTAATGACACGAAATCGGAAATTCTCAATGTGTCTATACCACCTTCCCAGATTAAAGTTTTACAAAGCTCCACACCCTACCAGTGGAAAACTAAGTCCTTGAAATATCTTGGTGTACATTTGCCCTCTGATATTGAAGATGTTTTCTCGCTAAACTATGTTCCCTTGCTCTCTGAACTCATGTCACTGCTGAAGGATTATAATCTTCCATATTTGTCCTGGTTAGGCAGGAAAAATCTCTTGCAAGTTTATATTGTCCCAAAAATGCTATATGTATTGCAGATGTTACCCATTTTTGTACCTCGATCTTATTTTCACCAAACTCGACGGCTTTTCTCGGCCTTTCTCTGGAACCACAGACCTCCTCGGTTACCATATAGACTTCTTGTTAAACGAAGACAAAACGGTGGAATTGCTCTACCAGACCTACAAATCTGTTATGAGGCTATTCAGCTCTCCCGCTGGATGTACTATGCTCTCCCTCATAAGATTTCTTTAGTCACGGACTTGGCACAAAGCCTCTTTGATGACTTTTATTTCAAACCTCTTTGGTTCCCCACACCTTCTTACTGTCGTGGAGACCTAAATTTATTATTAAAGGGCCCGTGCGAGGTTTGGCTTAAACATAAAGAACGTTTGGCTCCAACACCCTCCCCAATTTTGCCTGCAGACCTCATTCCGTTCCTTCCGCTGTTAACTCATAACGCGCCGTTACTCAGTGGTTCCATCTGGAATGTTTTGAAAGAAGTTAGACTTAAGGATTTAATTGAGGACGGCTTACCTATTTCTCAAACACAGCTTCATGCATTAGCTCCTTCTGTCAAGCCTCACTTCCTCCATTACGCGCAATTTTATGGTGTTATTAAGAAACTGCTATCAATTGCCAACCCATGTCGTAAGCTTACAGCTTTTGAGAAGGGCCTACTTGCAAAATTACCGTCCCAACGAAAGGTCTCATGCTGTAAACGAATGCTTGAGGATTATGCTGACATTGACAAACCCCCTTATGTCTCTGCTTGGGAGAAAGAATTGGCCTTGACCTTTTCTGAGGAAGATGTAGATTTTATTTTGAAACGTAGTTTTGGACAATCTAGGTGTGTGCGCTTACAGGAACTCCACTATAAAGTTTTAACTAGGTGGTATCGCACGCCGGATTGGCTCTTTAGACATGGCCTTAAAGATTCTAATAAGTGTTGGCGCTGTGATTCTGAAGTAGGTACGATGTTACACATCTGGTGGTCGTGTGATCTCATTGAACCATTTTGGAGAGAGATATCAGACTTTATTAACAGACTTTTCAAAACATCACAGGTGCTTTTCCCGGATCAAGTCTTTCTCACGGGCCCTGCAGGTTCTTTGAGCCCACATAAACGAGAGCTGTGGTTCCACTTGATTGGCGCAGCAAAGTCGCTGATTCCCTTACACTGGTTAAGTTCTTCCCCCCCAACCTTTCAGGCATGGCTAGAGAAATCTCACCAAATTGCTCGTTTCGAGGAGTTAGTGAGTTGGAAGGATAGATCTCACGATCGCTATGTCAAGGTTTGGAAGAAGTGGTGGAACCTGGTATCGTGATTCCTTCTGGGATTTCTTTCTTTTGGGAATCAGGTCCTCTTTTCTTGCTTCTTCACTCCTTTCTTTGTCCCCCCCCCCCCCCTTGCCTTCTTATGCTCGTATTTGAAGTTTTTTTCAGGTAGTTACTTCATACTTATACAGAATGACCTACACAACTGTATGTTCTTTTGACATAATGTGTTTTATTATACCCAACTTATTTGTTGGATTCTGTTTACTTGTTTTATTTGAATTTTCAAAGAAATCATTGGTGTTTGTATCTTTGACTGATTACACCTAATGTCACTGTACTTTCTTGTGTATAAATATAAATAAAGAATAAATAAAAAAAAAAAAAAAAAAAAGACCTATTGGAGCTGCTCACAAGCTAAGTCCAATGTCTCCCCTTCTGAGCATGAGCGGTGAGGTTATCACCACCGCCCCTATTGGGCAGAGACTTCCCTTTAAATAGTGTGAGCCAACGCCCGCTGGGGCTCACACTTCCACTAAAATTTCCTCAAAGTCCACGGAGTGAATGACAGTAGTCAGGGATAGGGTCCAGTATTCAGGCAGGTTGTCAGACTAGACCTCTGTGTGGGGTTCCTCTGCTTCAATCTGGGTGCTGTTAGTTAGGACCTGTAAACCCTGAACTGCTAGATCTACACCAGGGTTAGGAGCGGTAGACGCCGTTCCAGCTTGTAGATCTGCAGCAGGTATGGTCTCTGAGATAGCCTATGTGTACTGTCTGACTTCATGTATGGCTCCCAGCTGTGTGCGGGAGCATGGGTGTGTGATGTCTCCAAGCTGTGTGCCGGAGCATGCAAACCCCCCTGGGGGCTCCAAGCTGTGTGCGGAGCGTGGGTGTGTGTGATGTCTCCAAGCTGAGTGCCGGAGCATGCAACCCCCCTGGGGACTCCAAGCTGTGTGCAGGAGAATGTTCTAAAACTTCCGTAGTGACCCCTAGCTGTCACAGGGGTAAGTTTGTGTGTTTGCTGGCCTGGGGTGAGTGTTAACCCTTGGCAGCCGTTTGTGTTTCACTTGTACTGGTGCACCTGGCCAGTGAGCTAAACTGGCAGGATTTTAGTTGCACCTTGTTCACATGGAGTGTCGCACAGTCCTCACTGTTCACATTGAGTCCACGCTGCAGTATCTTTGCAGTAGTTCACATTGAGTTCAGACATACAGCCCACCATTGGGCCTGTGGACCTCGCTGTAGTGTTCTATAGCTAAGAGGTTCTGTTGTTAAAAAAAATATTTATATATATACGCAGAACCGTAACAGCTGGTGAGGACCACTTTGAGCTCCCATGGAGGTTCACTATAGTTCTAAATATTATATCAGTCTATACCAGGGCGGAGGTGATACCACTGAATCACTGGTCTAGGAATACCAACGACAACCCCTTTGGAAGCTGGAATGGTGACCCTATTGATTGTCATACAACTAGCTGGAAGATACCTTTCACACAACTTTGCAGAAGGACATTTTAAAGCTATAGCCTAGATTTAAGGTGCTGACACCAAACACAATTATGGTGCCAATCAGGGGTTCAACTGGTATGACCATAATTGTAGGTCCCAAAAAATGGTAGCTGTGACTACAAAAGAAGTTGAATGGAAAATCAATACATTATTGTGACATGACAACGAGACAGGATGCAGTTCACATCACAACCAGTGAAAGATGTGATGAGCTAGGTTTGCTCCAAGTTTTTCAAAAATTTGGGGTTTGGCCAAACAGATGAACCACTCATACTCTATGGGGGTATCTTCAGACCCCTCAGTATAATAAGCAGAGGCCCAGAAGAGGGGAATAAACAAAACAATCTCTTAGTCACAGCATCATTCTCTTTGGGTCTCTTCCTGCCTCTCAAATGAAGTCAGTGGCCCAAGTGGACCAATGAGGTCTTTGATCTATAAGTTTCATGATGTCAGGGCACTTAACGTGACCTTAGAGGCACTGATGTCATTCGAGAGGTTGAATTGGATGCCAATGCCACCCTGGAGGGATAATGCCACCTTGCAGATGTTTACTCACCTCTCCTGGGCCTTCACTTATGATACTTTGGGGTCTGAAGAAGTCAGAAGACTAGGACTATGGTTATATTGAGAATCAAGCAAATAGGGAATTTGTTTTATATTCGATATGGGGACCACAGTCCTCTTATACATCAGAGATACAGATTGAAATGATTTTTTTGAAAAACATCACTACTGTGAATTTTTTTCAAAAATGTCTTCCATATAAGCTGACCTATTTATTCATGAAATCATGTGATCTTCTAATAGACGCCCATGCCTAAATGCCCTTCCCCCCTAGCTCTTTTTAACCAGAGGTCATATAAACAAGATGGCAAATTAAAGGTCACATGGATGACTATGAATGAGTTTTTGGTTGAGTCCCAACGTCCCAGTAGGTAGAGTAGAATGAGTAAAATTCGCCAAATCTTTAGAGAAGATGGAAACAGTATGAAAAACTCATGAGAAGTACAAAAGACCCAGAAAAAAAGAAGAAGATAAAAAAAAATTGGAAGAAAAGAAATGACAGGTTTCATGTTTGGACGGTTGATCGATACGTTTCGTTCCCTTAAGAAATCAAATCTCTTCTTCTGAGTATAACGTCATTCTTTAAGATCTTACAGAATATAAACATGAGATCTTAAGGTATTTGAGATATGGTTTCTTCAGTCGTATTATGTCTGTAGGAACAATCGCGATCACTAATAATCAATAATCGTCCCGGGAGTCGCTTTTCTAGATGGTTCCGAGAACATTCTCTTGATGTACTTTTTCTTTGGTTGAATAAGGCAAGATGATCGACCATGTGATTAGATTGATCAGAGCAGCCGGGAAGAAAGGTTCACTTTGATAGAACTAATATATATCTTGTTTTTCTCTTTGATACATAGCATCTCAAGAGATTCCTTGAAGTTTACATCTTGACGAGTCTACAGTGGAAAGAACCTGTCAAGGTAGACAGTCATTACATTTTCTATATGCTATGAAAGGCTACAATTTCACTTTGCTTACCGTTAAAATTGACATTTCAAGACAGTCAAGTAACACAAACAACAATTATCTTTGCGTGAGGGCTGTATCGGTGATATTACACGGTCTAAAGACGAGAACCACGTCCTATCTCCTAACATGGTGTCAAAACCAGACAGAACAAAGGAGAACGGTGAGTTTAGTAACCCTTACTGTTCCCCGAAATAGTCGAGTGAAAATGTTTAGTAATGCAACAAATCATCGTAACCCAAAATCAACTCAGAACAAAATATTTCTTCAAAAACATTTGTGATTTCCAAACAAGCTAAGTCAGATGGTCAAGTGTCCCGATCATTTTGCAAATTTTTGACGATCAAGCTTAGTGATCTCTATTGGTAACATGTTCTATATCACATGAGGGTAGGAAATTCCTTTAAGGGGTTGCTTACTGGTCCATCCCACAAAAAGTAACCCAGCCCATCTGCCAAGTTTTTGGGTCTCTATCTGAGTCACATGCTGTACTTGTAAAGGGGTTATTATTCTTTAGAAACATACAATAATAGTGATTCCCAGCCTCTTTCAAGGGTACCATTTAATGGTTACTAGAGATGAGCGAACAGTAAAATATTCGTTTAAGTAGCCCCTCAATATTCGACTACTCAAATCGAATATCGAACCCTGTTAATAGTCTATGGGGGGAAAATGCTCGTTTCAGGGGTAGGCAACGTTCGATCAAATTATACTTACCAAGTCCATGAGTGAGGGTCAGGCTGGATCCTCCGAGAAGTCTTCTCCGTGCAGCGTCCCTGCGGCATCTTCCGGCTCTGAATTCACTCTGCCAGGCATCGGGCCTGGGCAGAGCCGACTGCACGTGCCCGCACTACAAGCGGACATGCGCAGTCGGCTCTGCCCAGGCGCGATGCCTGGCAGAGCGAATTCAGAGCCGGAAGACGCCGCGGGGAAGCTGCACGGAGAAGACTTCTAAAGGTAGGAGAAGAACCAGCGTTGATTGGCCGACTGTATAGCATTTGGCCAATCAATGCTGGTTCTGCATCGAACTTTTACATTCGAACAGCGAGTGGTACTCGATCGAGTACGAGTATTTCGAATACCGTAGTATTCGATCGAATCAAGTTTTGACATGTTATTGGGTTTGATCAGGTTGGGGTGGTGGTTGAATGTCATGAATGTCATGAATGAAGAGGCAGAAGTGCTTAGCTGAGTGATGCTCCCCTTTGTTTCTGACCCGTTCCACTTAGCTGTCTGCTAGGGATCATTATATCTCTTACTCTTGTACTCTTGAACAAAGCTGATCAGAAACAAAGGGGCGCATAGCTCAGCTGAACATTCGAGACCTTCCAACCTCCGAGGACAGCTAAGTAAAACAGTTCCGAGTCGAAAAAGTGCAACCCTCAACTGTGTGCTTTGCCTCTTCTTATTAGGGTGAGAGTCTCAGTACCCAGATTCCTGTCTACAAAAAATTCTCTATCACATATCTATCTAAAGTTTTTAGAAATGATAGATACTCTAACTAGTAAAATGCATATTAACGAGGATGCACTAAGAAGACAAGCCCAACCATGTGCCCCATTAGAGTATATGGAAGCCATATTCAAAAGGAGACACCATGGGCTGTAGTCCTGGGAACCCCTGGTGCAGAAATAACTACACAAAAAATTTGTAAGGCTATGCCCAACCCCCTTTAGGGCACAGCATGCTCCTTTTTGTTTGTTTTTGAGACATGGACAATGTTCCAGTCTCCACCATTGTAATGACATGACCAGCATATGGGGTGCCCATGACTGTGAGATTAACCCACTCTTCCAAAGTGCCTCCTGGACATCCCAAGAGAGTTGCCATGTTTAATGTAGATCCTCCTGTTGTTTCCCATTCATGATGTGGTTTCCCTCCAGTATTTCCATTTTACTTAACTTCCTCCTGTCTATAAATAGCTGCAATATTCCAGTGGAGCATAGAGGTCCATCCTTGTTCGGTGACCTCTGGGAGTCAGACTTTTGTAACGTGTAGACACAGAGCGTCACGTTAATTGGAGAGAATGATTATACATTATATTGGTCTACCCTGGTTATCCCATCCAGTTCCTGTGCCCTAATATTTGTACAACTATAAATATCTCCCGCCCTGCAGCACACTAAGAAAAGATTGTTTGCCAGGTGAAAATACATCTCAACACCGCGCTCTCCCTCCAGGTTTCCTGGTAAATATTCATGAACATTACTGATTATAATTTGTGGGATGATAAAACTTGCATATGTTTTATTAATTATTATCACTCGCCAGGTGTTTGCTTTATATGATCAAACTAGTCGCGCACAGGACACATTACAAGGCTTTGGTTGGACAGGCTGTGATGAATGGCGCTGAGAATGGATCATTGACAATCTGGTACCAGGTTCTCCAAACGTACAATGAAGACCAATGACAAAACTGTGAATGAAGCTGAGGTTCAGTTACAAAAATGACTTCACTCCAGAGGCTCCGAACTAACCGATATGATCATAAAGTCGTCATCAACCTTACCCAGGCCAAAATAGACAAAGGTCTTTGGGGACGGATTTTGGTGCTACTCTCATCGCATTGGTATTACTCACTGGTAACTTGTAATGGAAAATGGGTTATGGCAAAGTGGCCCAAACCAAGAAGTCCCATCTGAACTTTACTGCAGGAAGATCACCAGATCACTACCTCTTGGAGCTGTCCCAGTCTTGGTGACAACTGAACATGCTGACCTGGAAATAGCTCACCTCACATATACGGTGGACGCCCATTTACGATCTATACCTCCATTTTATGTTGAAGCTGTTGGTTGTTATTTGCATCAATATCAAGTAAAGTTGTGGACTGTTTCATTTGCAGACCTTTGTCTTCTCAGCCGTTTACCTGCAACTACCATCACTGGCACTCCACGTTTCACCCAATTCAGGAGGGCTGCCCCTGATGAAGACTACCATCACCATCAGGTACTCTGCAAGCCCCCACAACTCTGCACCAGCCCAGGAGAAGAGCTGAATGAGTTGGTTGAGTCTACAAGCCAACGTAACAGTTCCAAACCACTGGTCAACTTCTAATGGGTTGCAGAAGGTATCATTGGTCTATACAAAGTGGAAGTCACATGGCAGAAGGTTGTAGACCAAAAGTTCATATCCCAGAGGGGTAGCAGAGCTGCATACATTTTAGTGGCCCAAACGTTCATAGTAGAAGGCCAAGACAGGTAGCAAATATGATTTTTTACTATTTTATGGTGCCTGAGTTTCACGGTGCAATATTCTCCCAGCGAATATCAATAGCGTCAATTCATGCTCTCGCCAAGATATGTCATCGGTACGTTAAAAGAGTAACTATTTTATTTAGAGTTAAATATGGTATAGCAAACAGTTATCTGATAGTCTAATTTATTGTGCACCCCTGCCTAAACATTTACTAAACTTATATCCACTTTAGGCAATGTTCTGTGAGCAAAACAAATGAGTAATAGTACATCATCCTATTGTCTGAGAGAGGGCTGATATTAGGGGGCGGGAACTAGAAAAGTGCTCGAGGCCCATATTTTTCTTATAGGGGCCCTGAGAATAGGATCCGAGAAGCAACATGACAGTGAAGCAGAAAAATATTTAGCTCCACTGTCAGTCTATTAGCCTTTGGAGAGGTCAGGCATACTGAACAGCATGCAGTAATGAAGAGAACTGCGAAGTTGTTTAAGTTGCAAAGTCTTCTTCACTGTTTGCCTCGCATTGATCTATTGTATATTGAGATATTGCACATTGTATTGTGATATTATTTGGACACTGTGTGGTTTTTCTTGATTATTGAAAAGTAGCATTATGTGAACAACATATGTGAGTGTCTGAGGGCACTGTATGGTAGTGTTGTTGCAAATAAGTAAATTCTTTCCAAGAAGCCTATCTATAAGACATATACTGGAATACTCTTAGGGCTTCAAAGAACCTATCTATAAAACATAGTGTATGACACTGTCAGGGCTCCTAGGAACCTATCTATAAAACATAGTGTAGAACACTGTCAGGGCTCCTAGGAACCTATCTATAAAACATAGTGTAGAACACTGTCAGGGCTCCTAGGAACCTATCTATAAAACGTAGTGTAGAACACTGTCAGGGCTCCTAGGAACCTATCTATAAAACATAGTGTAGAATACTGTCAGGGCTCCTAGGAACCTGTTTATAAAACATAGTGTAGAATACTGTCAGGACTCCTAGGAACCTATCTATAAAACATAGTGTATAACACTGTCAGGGCTCCTAGGAACCTGTTTATAAAACATAGTGTAGAACACTGTCAGGACTCCTAGGAACCTATCTATAAAACATAGTGTAGAACACTGTCAGGGCTCCTAGGAACCTATCTATAAAACATAGTGTAGAACACTGTCAGGGCTCCTAGGAACCTATCTATAAAACATAGTGTAGAACATTCTTAGGGCTCCTATATCACTGACTATACTCTGAACATCTACAGCTACACAATAGCCACACAAGATTGCAATGCCGCAGTGCTATGGCAACTAAAGACAATGAATGCACTTTATCTCCATCTCCTTGCTAAAGTCATGCGCCTAGGGGGCCACACGGTGGCTCAGTGGTTAGCACTGCAGCCTTGCAGCGCTGGAATCCTTGGTTCGAATCCCGCCAAGGGCAAAAAAAACATCTGCAAGGAGTTTGTATGTTCTCCCCGTGTTTGCGTGGATTTCCATCCCATACTCCAAAGACATACTGATAGGGAAGAATGTACATTGTGAGCTCTACGTGGGCTCACAATCTACAAAAAAAAAAAAAAAAGTCATGCGCCTATGGTAATCACTGAAGCCTAACACAGAAGAACACAAGACACCACGAGGAGGCCCAAAAGAGATGAGCGAAGGAGGGTATATAATGGGGTGGGACTTTTAGTTTGCCTGAGATAAATCTCCACTTGTTCGGTTTTCTACAATTTGGAATATTCAGGTCAAACCCAGCTTTGTACGAGTTGGCTAAACCATCTCTAAGTAGCATGTAGAGATTCTGAATTCCAAAAAAGTACAAAAATTTTTTAGTTATGGAAGTTTCAGGTTTTATAACATAAAGATCATGCTCATTTTACATGAATTTGTATTATCCCTTTGAGATGCTCCCCTGGAATCCTTAGTCTTAGAAGCTGCACAGATTGTGGAATATAACCATGGAAATAATGTCAAATAATTAGGAACAAATTAAATTCATTATCTCGTTAATGTCTTTACTCAATCAAAACATCTTTGTGGATGGGAAAGTAAGAAAGGGGCCTTATTAGGGGAATCGGTAAGGAACGGCAGAGTTGAGTGGGTTAAATGCAGATGAACGGCACATTAGTGTCAAGGAGAGCTACGATATATCACAGAGCTTCCACAATAGACCATCAACTGACTAATTCCGTAACAGCAAATAAGTCTTCACTTTCTGTCAGACGATCTTCAGCAACATCCACACATTAGAGGAACCGGAGCTGTAAAGTGTAAGTGGCGATGTAATCATTATTGTCAGTGCAGGAAAAACATTAATAACAAGGTGAATGACATCCATTTACCAATATAGCCAAGTAATAATGATATTTCTATTGTTCCTTCAAGGTGTCCTTATACTAAGGGTGGTGGACATAGCTGGAGATAATGAACTCAACAAAAACGTCGTCAATATATCCATACCCTCCACAGTATATAAAAGAAATAGTTTTTTTTTTAAAAAAGACTATATTAATCATGCTTAATTATACTTGATTAACTTAAAGGGGACCTTTTATCACCTCCGCCAACTCTAACTTTTTGAAAGTTTCAAAAGGCACCATAGCTAGATTTTCAGCAACCCATATTTCTGTTAGTTTCAGTACATTTATGCTGTCTTCTGCTATTTGGGCCATCCCTGTTTTTGCATCATCCCCGGACTGGGATAGGGTATGGTTATGGCAGAATATGCCATAAAAGGTGAAAGGACAATATAGGAATTTAAAATTGTACCTCCATACAGAGGATGATAGGTTATGGTCTCAGACTAAAGCTTAATCCACTAGGCCTTTATCTTTTCCAGTTACCTTGCATTTTTCTGGGAATCCAAATAAGTTCTTTAGGATGGAAAAGGTAAAACTTGACCTAGCACCACCCTTTGCAAGGTAATTCCCTATAGATCAATGCCTGGTTTTCCTAAAAACCTAGTGATATTGAATTGATTAAAAACTAAAGCAGGATAACTGTCTCAAAAAGAAGAGAGCTATATTTGCAGAGAGAAGTTTCAGGGTTGTTGCACCTCTTTACTGCACATTGCATACTGGTGAATAGGTGAGAGGATATAGATGTACAGTAAATCTGAAGGGGTAATATGTCTACTTAGGAAGACATTACCTTTCAAGGACACCTTGCAATGTGTAGATGCTTACAGACCATATTTGCTCTACAAGGAATTCTGGGAAAGTAATGAAAAAGGGGAAACTTGCCCTAGCACCACCTTTTGGAAGATATCACCCTATAGATCAATGCCTGGATTTCTAAAAAATCTATGGTCAATGACTGAGATTCAAGCCAAACCAGAACATCTAGACAATGAATGGTGAGCTGCAAAACCAAAATCTCCCTAAGGAAACATAGTACACCTTGTTGGGACAGTAATCTTTTAGACTTTGGAGTCTCAGATTTAGGTTGACCCTGAAACTTTTTGTTGAATCCAGTTCAATTTGAGCTGGTTCTTTCATCTCCACCTGTGAGTGTCTGCATGGATCTGGTCTGCCGTCATACTTTCTCTCTATGTTGGTAGTATTAGCCTTAGTTTTATATATAGTGGTAATATTAATGATTAGAGATGAGCGAACAGTGTTCTATCGAACACATGTTCGATCGAATATCAGGGTGTTCGCCATGTTCGAATCGAATCGAACACCGCGTGGTAAAGTGCGCCAAAATTCGATTCCCCTCCCACCTTCCCTGGCGCCTTTTTTGCACCAATAACAGCGCAGGGGAGGTGGGACAGGAACTACGACACCGGGGGCATTGAAAAAAATTGGAAAAAGTCATTGGCTGCCGAAATCAGGTGACCTCCATTTTAGACGAATAGTGGATTTCAAATCCGGGTCATATGAGAATGTGAACTTTGTGACTATGAGACAGGGATAGCTGTACAGGCAGGGATAGCTAGGGATAACCTTTATTTAGGGGGGAATGTTATTAAAAATAACTTTTTGGGGCTCTATCGGGTGTGTAATTGTGATTTTTGTGAGATAAACTTTTTCCCATAGGGATGCATTGGCCAGCGCTGATTGGCCAGAGTACGGAACTCGACCAATCAGCGCTGGCTCTGCTGGAGGAGGCGGAGTCTAAGATCGCTCCACACCAGTCTCCATTCAGGTCCGACCTTAGACTCCGCCTCCTCCAGCAGAGCCAGCGCTGATTGGCCGAATTCCGTACTCTGGCCAATCAGCACTGGCTAATGCATTGTATTGGCGTGATGAAGCAGTGCTGAATGTGTGTGCTTAGCACACACATTCAGCTCTACTTCATCGGGCTAATAGAATGCATTGGCCAATCAGTGCTGGCCAATGCATTCTATTAGCTTGATGAAGCAGAGTGTGCACAAGGGTTCAAGCGCACCCTCGGCTCTGATGTAGCAGAGCCAAGGCTGCACAAGGGTTCAAGCGCACCCTCGACTCTGATGTAGCAGAGCCGAGGCTGCACAAGGGTTCAAGCGCACCCTCGGCTCTGATGTAGCAGAGCCGAGGGTGCACTTGAACCCTTGTGCACCCTCGGCTCTGCTACATCAGAGTCGAGGGTGCGCTTGAACCCTTGTGCAGCCTTGGCTCTGCTACATCAGAGCCGAGGGTGCGCTTGAACCCTTGTGCACCCTCGGCTCTGCTACATCAGAGCCGAGGGTGCGCTTGAACCCTTGTGCACACTCTGCTTCATCAAGCTAATAGAATGCATTGGCCAGCGCTGATTGGCCAATGCATTCTATTAGCCCGATGAAGTAGAGCTGAATGTGTGTGCTAAGCACACACATTCAGCACTGCTTCATCACGCCAATACAATGCATTAGCCAGTGCTGATTGGCCAGAGTACGGAATTCGGCCAATCAGCGCTGGCTCTGCTGGAGGAGGCGGAGTCTAAGGTCGGACCTGAATGGAGACTGGTGTGGAGCGATCTTAGACTCCGCCTCCTCCAGCAGAGCCAGCGCTGATTGGTCGAGTTCCGTACTCTGGCCAATCAGCGCTGGCCAATGCATTCTATTAGCCCGATGAAGTAGAGCTGAATGTGTGTGCTTAGCACACACATTCAGCTCTACTTCATCAGGCTAATAGAATACATTGGCCAATCAGCGCTGGCCAATGCATTCTATTAGCGTGAACTGAGTTTGCACAGGGGTTCTAGTGCACCCTCGGCTCTGCTACATCAGATTGCTACATCTGATGTAGCAGTGCCGAGTGTGCATCAGATGTGTAGTTGAGCAAAACTGACTCAGCACTGCTAAGTCTCTGCATTCGCATAGGAATGCATTGGCCAGCCTTCGGCCAATCAGCGCTGGCTCTGCCGGAGGAGGCGGAGTCTAAGGTCGGACCTGAATGGAGACTGGTGTGGAGCGATCTTAGACTCCGCCTCCTCCAGCAGAGCCAGCGCTGATTGGTCGAGTTCCGTACTCTGGCCAATCAGCACTGGCCAATGCATTTCTATGGGGAAAAGTTAGCTTGCGAAAATCGCAAACTGACAGGGATTTCCATGAAATAAAGTGACTTTTATGCCCCCAGACATGCTTCCCCTGCTTTCCCAGTGTCATTCCAGGGTGTTGGTATCATTTCCTGGGGTGTCATAGTGGACTTGGTGACCCTCCAGACACGAATTTGGGTTTCCCCCTTAACGAGTTTATGTTCCCCATAGACTATAATGGGGTTCGAAACCCATTCGAACACTCGAACAGTGAGCGGCTGTTCGAATCGAATTTCGAACCTCGAACATTTCAGTGTTCGCTCATCTCTATTAATGATCATGGTGTGGCGGTATTATTTGGTACTTGTATAGTGGAATTGGTAATATTGTTTTTGGTATAGTACAGTATGGCGGTTTTATTTAATTCATGTATGGAGTAATATGGTAATATTTAGTCCTGCCATAGAGACATTTTAATAACAATTTCTTCTTATTGTCAGAATGAAGTGACTGCATCACTTGTTAAAGGGGCGTTATCAGCAAAATTATGCCATATGAGCCCGACATATGCTATTCAGGCACCGCTAATGGTATTTTAAAAGTCCCTCCCCCGTTTTAAACTAAGACTGTAAAAACATATATGCAAATTATACTAACCGTGCACGGTGGGCAGTTCGGGCACTGGTGGTCGACATCTTCAGTCCCACCTTCCTCTGGTGTCTTCTTCCAGTGACGTCCTCCTCTCATGCCGTCTTCTTCTTTTCACTGGCGTGTTGTGTTTAAATCCCTCCAGAGTGCTACTGCGCACTCTACGGCGTCATTTTTGTCAAAGGCAGTTCGCTACCTTCCTGCACATGCGCAGTACGCTCACATAGTTCTAAGGGGAACTGAGCATACTGAGCATGCTCAGTATGCTCAGTTCCCCTTAGAACTACGACAAAAATGGTGTGGATACTGCGCATTCGCAGGATTTAAAAACAACCCACCGGTGAAAAGAAGTAGGCGTGGAAGAAGACACCAGATGAAGGTGGGACTGAAGATGACGCCCACCAGTGCACAAACCGCCCACCGTGCACGGTAAGTATAATTTGCATATATGTTTTTACGGTCTTTTTAAAGGCTATCAGGCATATGTCAGGCTTATGTGACATAATTTTGCTAATAGAGGCCCTTTAAATTAATTTTCCTATCAGAACGTCCACTAATGTCTCAGTGCTGCACTTACAACGCATGAATTCCTATTGTTGGCTGCACAATAGCAAAAACGTCTCCACCGTCCATGTATCAGAAAATCCAGGTGATACAACTGAGCATGTGTGACCATCATCAATGAGCACAATAAGTGGACATACTAAAACGGAATAATAAAAACAGCAGAGGGCGCCACCATAAGTATGTACCAGCAATCCCCAGACATAGGCACATTCAATAATAATAATTCAATTGAAAGCTTATTTGTTAGTAACATGAATACGTGTTCCTTGGACAACTCCTTTAAATGGAGCAAAAAAGTCATAAAAAGAATTATGTATATTTCACGGATTTAACCTTGAAGTGAGTAATCCTCCGGCTGAATTCTCTATTAGATCTGTCTGTAAACACATACAATTATGCAGATTCCTCTCGGTTTCTATTCCAAATGGAAGGGTTTTGCCGTCTCGCTGCAAATAACTAATTTTCGCCGCGTCTTGTTAGGATGTAGCTTTCATCTGCATTCTGCGCTGCTTTATGATTTTAAAATGCATTCTATGTTCCTTAGAAATAACACCATTCCAGACTGCCGAACCAATTAACAAGAACACGGCGCGGCAGAACATGACAGTACATTCAGTTGTGTCTCAAAAAATATATATGTATAAAAAAAGAAAAATAAAAAATAAAAAATCCACAAAAGCGTTCCGTCTAATGGAAGAAACGATAAAACATTTAGCCGCGAAAATATTTTAATAGGAAACGGCCTGGCTCCTTGTTCCGTGCTGTTAAGTGGTCGTTGAAGTCCGTTACCTAGGCCTGACAAGTGTGATCGCACAGTTTGACATGGAATGTACTGTCATGGTGTCAGACTGAAATCCCAATTATATCCTGCCCTACTTACCGCTTGTCCCTCACAATGGAGTCACAAAAAAAAAGTGGCTCCCTGTCAGCCTGCAAGTTGAGAAAAGATGAAATAGCCTATTTTATTCCCGTAGTTGTTTGTCAGAACCGTAGACAGAGAGGTGACCGTTCTATCGTAAGATTCAAGAATAGGGTTGAGCCGATCTTGACTTTTCAGGATCGATTATAAAATCCGATTTCCGATCATTTTTCATTCAAACCCGATCTCGATCCCAATTCCGATCCCAATGCAAGTCAATGGGATTTGATTTTTTATTAATCGGAGATCGGATTCTAAAAGCAATCCTATTCACTATACAGCATGGAATCTAACAATTGAACGCTTTAATTGTTAGAATCCACCTTGTGTAGTGAATCACTAAGTAGCCAGAGGATTTTTTTTTAATCCTCTGGCTACTTGGTCCCCCCTGGTGTCCACTTACCTGCAGAGATGGCTGCTCCGATGTTCTTCTTCGCCTTGCTGCCACTCCACACTGCGTCTTCTCGCCTCGCTGCCCCCGAGCGGCAGCGAGGCGAAGAAGAACACCGGGACCGGAGCAGCCATCTCTGGAGGTAAGTAGCTACTAGAGATGTTACTTTAGTCTCCCATTAGAATGAACGGAGGCAGCTGGCGCGCAGGGGGTTAAGGCTGTGTGCCAGCTGCTTCCATTCATTCCTATGGAACCGCAGCGGAGCCTTCACACTGAGTATACACTATATACTCCGTGTAAAGGCTAAGCAAAGCATTGTGGGAAATACTACCGATCTCGATCCCACCTAAAAAGATTGTGTTCGGAATTCCGATCGCGATTGTGAAATTTTCTTGATTGCCGATCGGAATCCAATCTTTTCCAAACACAATCGCTCAACCCTATTCAGGAATAAATTAGAATGTGGGCATTTCAAAAAGCGAGGTAAATTTTTGAAAAAAGATGATAATATATTGTGAACATGCTACACACCAAAGCCTTAGGTATGGACGTTGCAGGGCAGCAAACGGAGTCGCGGGAGTAAAGGTGCCATCATTTCGTGCCCATGTTCTATTGTAAGAAACTGGGAATATTGCAAAAATTGTGGAAATTTTTGAAAATGAAGAATGTAGTGCAACATATTTTGAATAACATAGGTTTGTATATACTCCTCAGCCTTGTGTGTGGAACATGTAGAATATTATGGTGCTATACTAAATGTGCCGCCATATGGTTCCCATGTAAGACACTTCATGGCATGGGAGACAGATTGGTACAGTGGACATATGATGGGTCAGTCATTAAGGGGGTTGCTATAGGGGGTGCAGAGATAGTATTCGCTACCAGACCCTTGAGCCCCAGGGGACTTAAAGGTCTCTGTACTGTATAAGAAGACACCAGTATTATATATAACACATGGTAAGTGGGGCCCCATTGCTTCATGTCACACCTCAGCTAGTAATAATAAATATCCCCCATCCCCTTTGGGGAGGAGACTATCGCTGTAATATGCTATTGGATGGAACACGATATAAACCTGGCCCAAAACCTCTGTATACCTCCATGTGAAACTGAAGACAAAAAGAGTTCCAGTGGTTTAGAATGGCCGTGTATACAACCTACTTGGTTATTCTATCCCATTATAGATACATTTTATATTATGTGGACTATATTATGACCCTTGACCCACTAGAGTCTTCATCAACTCCCAATCTGACCCACTAACTTACGTAAACCCTCCACTGCATTGGCCCCACTGGCAAGTTGCCACCCTCGGTGAGGAATTTGAGCCCTTATTTTTGGATTCTTTCTCGTTGAGCTCGTTCCATTCCGCTGTTTCCTGGATGAATGGAATTTACTGGTATCACTTAATATCGTGTTATCATCTTCATAACTTCTACAGCTCTGGCAATGCCGTTGACATTTAGTGATGAATGTCTATAGCTTTTAGTTAACATTTCCAAAGAGTAAAAATGCAGCTAAATCCATAGCCGGTGAAATGATGCTGGCCTCCTTAAATCCTTCATCATTAATAACCACTCCATCAATTAGTCACAAGCTGATTGGTACAGAAATTTCACCACGCACTTTTGTGATTAATTGATGAAGTGGCTAGGCTGGAGAATATCTGATCACATTTTAACGCACTAGGCTCCAATTGAATTAATGCGCCTCTTGGAAGGGAATGATGGACGATCAACAGAAGATCTAACAACCGCCAGGATTATCAAGTGAAAAGTTTCAATTTTTTTTACTTGCCACCCCTGAACAAAGCAGATTATTGATGGTTACAGGCAAATTGTTCCCAAATGGGGATTTCCCATCAAGGCGAACCTTTGTATATATGCCCTACTAGGGCTTATATAGGTTATGGGGTAAGAAGGTCTTCCACCCATCTCGGAACCAGGACAGAGGACTGCAACATAAGTCCTACTACAGTATATAGAGATAAGGAAAACAGTTCATAACAAAATAGGCTTCTATAAATTTTACAAAAATTTCAAAACTGGAAACCGTTGGGGTTTGCCAAACACGAATTACTATTAGACTCTGAGAGTGAATTATTGTGCTTTTGGAAGGGAAGGATTGATGATCACGAGAAGATCTAACAGTCACCAGGATTATCAAGTGGAAATTTCAATTTTCACTTGTCACCCCCAAGCAAAACAGAATATTCGAAATGGGATTTTCCCACCAAGGCAACCTTTGCCTATATTTCCTACTAGGGTTTATATAGGTTATGGGGTAAGAAGGTCTTCCACCCATCCAGGAACCGGGACAGAGGACTGCAACATAAGTCCTACTACAGTATATAGAGATAAGGAATCCAGTTCATAACGAACTAGGTTTCTATAAATTTTCCAAAAATTTAGGGGCCACATGGTGGCTCAGTGGTTAGCACTGCAGCCTTGCATCACTGGGTTCTGGTGTTCAAATCCCACCAAGGGCAAAAAACCATCTGAGTTTGTATGTTCTCCCTGTGTTTGCATGGATTTCCATCCCATATTCCAAAAAGACATACTGATAGGGGACAAAATGTACATTGTGAGGTCTATGTGGGCACACAATCTACATTTAAAAAAAAAAAAATTAAAATTGGAATCCTTTGGGTTTGTCACACACGAATTACCATTAGACTATGAGGGTGAATTATTGTGCTTTTGGAAGTGAAGGATTGATGATCACGAGAAGATCTAACAGTCGCCAGGATTATCAAGTGGAAAGTTTCAATTTTCACTTGTCACCCCCAAACAAAACAGAATATTCATTGTTCCAAATGAGATTTTCCCACCAAGACAACCTTTACCTATATTTCCTACTAGGTTAAGATATAAGATCTAGGTTATAGGGAAAGAAGGTCTTCCACCCATCTATGAACCACAACAGAGAACTGCTACGTAAGTATTACTATATAGAGATAAGGGAGTCAGTTCAGAACAAACCAGGTTTGCTAAAAATTTTCAAAAATTTTTAAATTGGGGTTTGCCATACATGAATTACCATTATACTCTGAGGTTGAATTATTGCACTTTTGGAAGGGAATGATTGACGTTCAACAGAAGATCTATCAAGTGCAAAAAGTTTCAGTTTTCACTTGCCACTCTCAAGCAATGCAGATTACTGATTGTTATTGAGGAAATTTTTCCCAAATTAAAGGGCCTCTATCAACAACATTATGCCGTATGATCCCCACATATGTGTGAATAGCCTTTAAAAAGGCTATTCAGGCACCGCTAATGGTATTTTAAAAGCCCCCCCCCCCCCCTAAGACCGTAAAAACATATATGCAAATTATACTTACCGTGCACAGTGGGCGGTTCGTGCAATGGTGGTCGTCATCTTCGGTCCTGTCTTCCTCTGGTGTCTTCTTCCAGCGATGTCCTCCTCCCACGCCTCCTTCTATTTCTTTTCACCAGCGGGTTGTGTTTAAATTCCGCACGTGCACAGTATCGCTATATTTGTCCTAGTTCTAAGGGGAACTGAGCATGCTCAGTATGCTGAGTTCCCCTTAGAACTACGCTAGCGTACTGCGCATGCGCAGTACGGTAGCGAACTGCCATTGACAAAAATGGTGCCGGTGACAAAACACAACCTACTGGTGAAAAGAAGAAGAAGGCGTGGAAGGCGGATGTCGCTGGAAGAAGACACCAGAGGAAGGCGAGACCGAAGATGACGACCACCAGTGCATAAACCGCCCACCGTGCACGGTAAGTATAATTTACATATATGTTTTTACGGTCTTAGTTTAAAACGGTGGGGGGGCTTTTAAAATACCATTAGCGGTGCCTGAATAGCCTTTTTAAAGGCTATTCGGGCATATATGGGGCTCACCTCACAGACCTCTACTCTTTCGAGAACACCTAAGCTTAGCTATAATGATCATCGAATGCTAAAAGTAAAAAAAAAGGTTTGCAACATTTAGTTCTAAAAAAAATTATGATTGCTCAAAAGATAAGATTTTGGTGCAAGTTTTATAAGACCTGAGAGGACAAACATTTTGAGCGGTTGATCCCTGTGTCATAGAATAGAATATTTTCTGTTAGAGTGTTTTGATATCAAATACTGTGGGACATCTGTGAACAGCGCAGACTACCGAAAAGATTTTGCATTCTATTTTCAGGTTCAAGGAAACTGAATTACCATTGGTTCCAGTAGATAGATTTTCTTTCCACCAACCTCTACTGTCCCCAGACATCACTCCTATTCTGTACAAAAGGAAAGTTCTATGTCACTTTAGACTCAACAGACTCGAAGGGTTTAAGTAAAGATGGCACCAGAAATGTCCATGTCACATAATGAACACTGACATTCAGCTCCACTGAAGTGAGGTGATATGATGAAGTGGGGTGACATTTTTTTTTTGGAGAAAACAGCCATGTTTTCTCATGGTCATGTCATAGTTGTGAAAGCTGGCATACGCCTACATCTTATCACCATCTACTGTATGTCTGATCAATGGGAGTGGAAGATCAGCTGTGGTCTGAAGGAACAGTCATCACTAGACCAATATGTCATCAACAGATATGTCTGGATAAATCCTATAAGGTCCTTAACATTGGCTTTTGAGAATCCTTGACTAAATGAAGCCTGTTCTTCCAATGGGAATGAAGCTTTCTCTGATTCTGGACAAACTATATCAGAAGAAGACTCTTCTTATTGGAAAAGGCTATTATACTTGTAAGAGAAACTAGATGACTACTACACAGGCCAATAGACAAACCACTCAGAAGACAGGGCATGGTAGCCAACTAGAGTTGAGCCGATCTTAAGATTTCAGGATCGTTTTTAAAATCCGATTTTCGATCATTTTCCAGCTGATCCCAATCTCGATCATCAAATTTGCTTGATCGCCAATCGGGATCCGATCTTTCCCCATCCCGATCACTCAACCCTATTTACTTTATGTTTATGGAATAGGGTTGATCCGATCTTGAGATTTCAGGATCGTTTTTAAAATCTGATTTTCGATAATTTTCCAGCCAATCCTGATCGTGAAATTTGCTCGATCACCGATCGGGATCCAAACTTTCCCGATCCCAATCGCTCAACCCTATCACCAACCCTAAGAATGAGTTATCAATGTGGATACTTGTATAGCTCCGATAAGTCTTTGAATGTTGGTTTTCGAGAACGCTAAATCAATCCTTGATCAAATCAAGCCTGTTCTCCCACCAGAAATGAAGACTTATTCTAGATGAGCTATATTAGATCCCACTCATTGGAAAAGGCTATTATAGAAGACTAGTAAACAGGTCAATGGATAAACCACCGAGAAGAGATGAACATGGTTGCCATCCATAAGAATGAGCTATCAATGTGTATACCTCTATAACTCCAATAAGATGTTGGTTTTCAAGAACGCTAAGTCAATCCTTGATCAAATCAAGCCTGTTCTCCGATCAGAAATGAAGACTTGTCTTATTCTAGATTAACTAAGTGTTACGGTTCTGTGTATAAATATAAATATTTTTTTTTAAACTACAGAACCTCTTAGCTGTAGAACACTACAGTGAGGTCCACAGGCCCAATGGTGGGCGGCTGTATGTCTGATTTCAATGTGAACTACTGCAAAGACACTGCAGCCTGGACTAAATGTGAACTACTGCAGAACACTGCAGCTTGGACTAAATGTGAACTACTGCAGAACACTGCAGCCTGAACTCAATGTGAACAGTGTGTACTGTGCGACACTCAATGTGAACAAAGTGCAACTAAAACCCTGCCAGTTTAGCTCACTGGCCAGGTGCACCAGTACAAATGAAACACACACGGTTGCCAAGGGTTAACACTCACCCCAGGCCAGCAAACACACACACTTACCCCTGCGACAGCTAGGGGCCACCATGGAAGTTTAGAACATTCTCCTGCACACAGCTTGGAGTTACCAGGGGAGTTTGCATGCTTCTGCACACAGCTTGGAGCCATCAAACACCCATGCTCCCACACACAGCTAGGAGCCATACATGAAGTCAGACAGTACACGTAGGCTATCTCAGAGACCATACCTGCTGCAGATCTACAAGCTGGAATGGCGTCTACTGCTCCTAGCCCTGGCGTAGATCTAGCAGTTCAGGGTTTATAGGTCCTACCTAACAGCACCCAGGAGAAGCAGAGGAACCCCACACAGAGGCCTAGTCTGAAACCTGCCTGAGTACTGGAGCCTATCCCTGAAAACTACTGTCATTCACTCCGTGGACTTTGAGGAAATTTTAGTGGAAGTGTCAGCACCCAGCGGGCGTTGGCTCACACTATTTAAAGGGAAGTGTCTGCCCAATAGGGGCGGTGGTGATGACCTCACCGCTCATGCTCACTAGGGGAGAAATGGCACTTAGCTTGTGAGCAGCTCCAATACGTCTGAGCATGCTCAGTAAGGTGGAAGCTGGATGGTTAGACTGACCCACAGGTGGCGCTGTGCGCTATGATAGCAACCTGAGGGACCAAATCCTAACACTATGTTAGACCCTACTCATCAGAAAAGGCTATTATAGATGACTATTAAACAGGTCAATACATAAACCACAGAGAAGACAGGGTATGGTTGCCAGCCATAAGAATGACTTATCAATGTGTATACCTCTATAACTCTTATAAGGTCTTTGGATGTTGTTTTTCGAGAACACTAAGCCAATCCTTGACCAAATGAAGCCTGTTCTCCCACCGGAAATGAAGCCTTGTCTTATTCTAGATGAACTATATTAGACCCTACTCATCGGAAAAGCCTATTATAGACGACTAGCAAACAGGTCGATGGATAAACCACTGAGAAGACAGGGCATTTGGAAGAAGCAAATTTGCGTGGTTGCCAAGCGTTAACGCCAACTTGACAGCAAAGAGCTTAAGATTCTTATTCGAAATTTCCTTTCAACCCCCAAATTGCAACCAGAGGTATAAGCACAGAAAGAATCGACTTGAACGGTTAATCAGTTTATGGAAATTCAATTTTCAGAAGATGTTAAAGCAATTTAAATCCAACGTATTTTGCAAATTTAAAACATCAGGGGCCATGTGTGAGCACTAAACATCTAGAAAGGCATTGCAAATCTACTCTGGGGCTGACATCAGTCTCGCTGTGTGTGGAACAGGTGGATTTGGAGTTTCTTAATTAGTTTAGTGAGCGCAGTAGGACGCCAGGCATCTCTCTGTGTGGCAGCTATTAAAACTCGTGTCATTAGATTGGATTCCAGGCTCGGCTGCCAGTTTTCACTGATTTGTGATATTTTCTTTTGGGCATTTCTTTGTTTATGGCTAAAAAACAATTTTAAAAACAGGAACGAATGAGCTTAGAAAGTGGCTTATTATTGTACTTTTATGGATTTCAGCAGTGTTTTGCTAGATTTAGGTGGAGTTCATAATAATTTGGGGTAAATGAAGTTTGCTAGAAATCAAATTAACCGGTAAATTGGATTGTTTTTGTGTTGTTTTTTTTGGTTTTGTTGTTTTGTACTTTTGTCTCAAACTGTTAGTTTTCAATTACACAAATTAGGTGGAAAGAGCACATGTTATCGGGTCACCTCTGTTAGAATTCTCCTTTGCAAGTTAGAGAAAGATACCAAAGGCAAAATGGATTTTGTCACCAGAGGAGGTTTTCGTTGACCCATGGACTTCCATGATCATGTTGGCCAAATTTAATAAACCAAGTACACCAGTTTTCTGGAGCAAATTTTTTTGCCAAAAATATGTGTCACGTAATTCATTTTCTGACTTGTTCACCACTTTTGAGAAAACTGAGCTTGGTGGGAAATAAGGACGGCCAAGGTAGAACAACTTGGCTCAGCAGATTTACTATAATGGATATAAGCTGTATATGAAATTTAGACTAGAGATGAGCGAAAAGTAAAATGTTCGAGGTTCGATATTCCTTTCGAGTAGCCCCACAATATTCGACTACTCGAATCGAATATCGAACCCTATTATAGTCTATGGGGGGAAAGTGCTTGTTTCAGGGGTAGGCAATGTTCGATCAAATTATACTTACCAAGTCCACGAGTGAGGGTCGGGCTGGATCCTCCGAGAAGTCTTCTCCGTGCAGCGTCCCCGCGGCGTCTTCCGGCTCTTCATTCACTCTGCCAGGCATCGGGCCTGTGCAGAGCCGACTGCGCATGCCCGCACTACAAGCGGATATGCGCAGTTGGCTCTGCCCAGGCCCAATGCCTAGCAGAGTGAAGGAATAGCCGGAAGACGCCGCGGGGAAGCTGCACGGAGAAGACTTCTAAAGGTAGGAGAAGAACCAGCGTTGATTGGCTGACTGTATAGCATTCGGCCAATCAATGCTGGTTCTGCATTGAACTTTTACATTCGAATAGCGAGTGGTACTCGATCGAGTACGAGTATTTCGAATACCGCAGTATTCGATCGAGTACTACTCGCTCATCTCTAATTTAGACCAGTTGCTTCCTTCTCAGTTCTGGAACATGGGACCTCGCAGAAGGAAAATATACAAAGTGACTGTTAATCCATAATATAGACCTATAAGGTTCCATGTGGCACCATACAAATTCCATGTCCATGTTTTTGGACTCTTAAGCTGGGTTCACACGGTGCTTTTTGGACTGGATTTTGACACGGAGGCTGCCTCAGAATCCAGTCCATAAAACGTCTAGCCGTGACTGGATGCCGGTGCAGTACACTGGCATCCAGTCATGGCATTCCGCTCCGGATTATGCCAAAATGAATGGGCCTCATCAGGGAAGGGGGGGGGGGGTTACGCCAGTGGATTCCGCTGAAGAATCCGCCTCAAGAAAGGGCATGTTGCCTTTTTTTTCGTGGAAAAAGGAACCCATTGAATTCACTGGCTGGCGGTTTTTCGAGCCAGATTTTGAGGCTGATTCCGCTTTAAAATCTGGTCCAAAAATCTCTGTGTGAACCCAGCTTTAGAATGGCTTTAATAGTGGCCAATTTACTAATACTTTCTATAAGTTAGACTAAACTAGATCTTGAACTACACCAGATTTATCATAGTGTCTAATACTGGATGATAAATCTGTCACATTACAGACTGTCTAGTCTAACGTTAACCCGTTATTAGTTGACTTCATTTATGCAAGAAAAATGTGCCAAAATTTTTGCACAATTTTGGCAAATGGTGGTGAAACTTAGGATACACCTACTAAGACATGCCCCTTTACCCCAACCTTACTCTCCTTTTGATAAAAGTCATAAAAAACATGTAAACCCTTGATCAATGTGGTTCAAGGAAGTCTATTTTTGTGCAAATTTTGCCAAAATTTTGTTACATTTTCTTGATTAAGTCCTCCCCCCCCCATAGTTGTTAATGTATTTGCAAATTTCCAGGAAGAATAAAAAGGTGACAAAACAACTTTGAAGGAAAGATTATTTTTGATAAGGAATCCAAATATTCTCTTCTTATAGTCTTCTTTCTTTTCGCATCAATGAATGAAGTGTTTTGTGTGAAATTAAATTTTCATAAATTATCATCTTAAAAAATAAAAATCACCAGGACCGATCCTCCACTTGTTCAGGTTCCTGAGGTTTTTGTATTTTTGTGACATCTAATTAAAACCTCATGTTCAGCAGGATATTTGGGATAATATGTTTATCAGAACCTGTTAGTCATTATTTCCTCTGTGATACTGAATAGAAATCTGTGTGTGGAAACCATACAATGCCCCCCGCTCCTCCAGCGTGGCGTCCTGCTGTACACACACAACATGGATATGAAATAAAATAATTCATTACAGAATCTTCAATGCCAACATTTAATGCCTCAAAAAACTAAAATCGAAGATTTTTAACTCCTTCCAGTCTAAGTCATTTTTTTTTAACCCCTTCCTGACATCCGCCGTAATAGTACGGCGCATGTCGGGTGCGTAACTATGGCGACCGCCCAGGAGTCGGGTGGCCGCCATAGCCGCCGGGTGTCTACTGCTTTAAGCAGTAGACAACCAGCTCTAATGCCTCCGATTGGTCCCCGGACCGATCGGAGGCATTAACCCCTCCGGCGCCATTTTCCCAGCGGTGCATGGGCGCCGCCATTTTGCTGGTGATCGCCGGCTCCTGGAGCATGTTCCAGGGCCGACGTCACATTGGCATGACAGCCAGGAGCCTTTACAAGGCTCCCCGGCCGGTCTGCAAGCTCTTTCTATTGCAGGCTGGTCTATGCAGCCTGCAAAAGAAAGGATGATTTTGTGCAATGCATTGCATTAGTGATCAGACCCCCTGGGGTTCAGCACCCCTAGGGGGTCTAATAAATGCAAAAAATATAATTTAAAAAAAGTTAAAAAAAATATAAAAAAATATAAAAAGTATTAAAATTCAAATCACCCCATTTGCCTAGAACACATATAAAAGTAGTTAAAAACTGTGAAACACATACATGTTAGGTATCCCCGCGTCCGAAATCGCCCGCTCTACAAATCTATAAAAATATTTTTCCTGTTCAGTAAACGCCGTAGCAGGAAAAATAGTCAAAAGTGCCAAACCGCCATTTTTTCACTGTTTTGATTCTGATAAAAATTTGAATAAAAAGTGATGAAAGCAATAACATTTCCCGAAAATGGTAGAACTAAAAAGTACACTCAGCCCCACAAAAAAAGACGCCCTATGCATCCCCGTACACTGATGTATAAAAAGTTACGGCTGTGGCGACTTTTAGAAAAAAAATGTTTTAACACAGTTTTGGATTTTTTTTAAGGTCAAAATGTAAATAAAACCATATAAATTTGGTATCACTGGAACCGTACCGAAACACAGAATACAGGGGACATGTCATTTTGGCTGCACAGTGAACGCCGTAAAACCAAAGCCCGTAAGAAAGTCGCAGAAATGCATTTTTTCTTCAAATCCACCCCATTCTGAATTTTTTTTCCTGCTTCCCAGTACATTATACAGAATAATTAATGGTGGCATCATGAAGAAAAATTTGTCCTGCAAAAATTAAGACCTCATATGGCTCTGGGAGCGGAGAAATAAAAAAGTTATGGAGTTTAGAAGGAGGGGAGTCAAAAACGAAAAACGAAAATCAAAAAAAAGCCAGGAAAGGGTTAATTTTCTTTTTTTTACCTTCCAAAACCATATTTAAAAAAAATAAAAAATAAAAAAATTCCATTCATAGAGCGATATGAGGGATTATTTTTTTGTGGGAGAGATAGCACTTTGTAATGGTACCATTTAATATTCAGCATGATGTACTGAGAATCTGAGGAAGAAAAATTGAACGGGGTGAAAATGGAAAAAAAACCTACATTTTAGCCACTTTTTTACGAGCTTTGTTTTTATAGCATTTACTGCGCAGCCAAGATGACATGCTAGCTATAGTCTATGGGTCAGTACAATTTCAACATTACCAAATTCATATAGATTATTATTATTAATTATTATTATTATTATTATTATTATTATTATTATTTATATTAAAACCTTAACAAAAATTCTAAATTATTAAAAACTCTTATGAAAAAAACCTATTTAATATTTTTGAATGTGGGAGTGCCTAATAAGTTTATGTTTAATTATTTTTTTCAATGTAGGATGAGGGGCTGATTTCATATTTATAAATTGTTTAAACTTTTTTTTAATTTTATTTAAAAAATAATTATTTTTACAATATTATATACAATATACAATATACAGTATATATATACAATATTATATACAATATACAAATGCAGTATTACAGTTTTTTAGGAAACCAATTAAACACAGTATCACAACATGCTGACAAATAATGCAAAAGACATTTAGAGCATATCCTGTGGATTTCAAAGATGAGACCCTCATCTTTCTCTAAAAACAACCCGGATCCTCCTCAAAATCCGCCTGCAAAAAATTCTGTTTGAACATACTGTACCTCAACACTGCTGACAAACTGGATTTGTCAGTCACCAAAGCCAGGGCAAACTGATTTAACGGAGTGCAAGTCACAACACAACCAGTGGGTGGCTGCATATAAATTCACATAACTAATCACTTATTGTGATACAATTTTGCAAATCAACATTGTCTTGAAAAGCTGATTATCTTGTTTCATAAATATTTGGACATGTCCCTCCAACAGGAAAGGTAAGTAATAGAGATGAGCGAGTAGTACTCGATCGAGTAGGTGTTCGATCGAATACTATGGTATTTGAAATATTCGTACTTGATCGAGTACCACTCGCTGTTTGAAGTTAAGATTCGATGCAGAACCAGCGTTGATTGGCAGAATGCTATACATTGCCAATCAACGCTGGTTCTTTTCTTACCTGTAGAAGTCTTCTCCCTGTGCAGCGTCCCCGCGTCCTCTTCCGGCTCTGCATTCACTCTGCTTAGCATCGGGCCTGGGCAGATCCGACTGCGCATGTCTGCGCGGCCGCGGGCATGCGCAGTCGGCTCTGCCTAGGCCCAATGCCTAGCAGAGTGAATTCAAGGCTGGAAGATGACGAGGGGACGCTGGACAGGGAGAAGAATCCAGCCCGACCCTCACTCGTGGACTTGGTAAGTAGAATTTGATCGAATGTTGCCTACCCCTGAAACGAGCATTTCCCCCCATAGACTATAATGGGATTTGAAACCCGTTCGAACAGTCGAACAGTGTGCGGCTGTTCGAATCGGATTTCGAACCCCGAACATTTTACTGTTCGCTCATCTCTAGTAAGTAATAAATCTACATGATAGAATGTTGAATTTCCAACCACCTTGGATTTTAGATGTTTCCTTCTTTTATTAAATTTACATAAAAAAAACCCCAAAAACCATAAAGTACACCTCTTTGCCTAAAACATGTAAGAGAAGTAAAAGAAATATTGTTAGACCTGAGGTCATTTCCATGGCCATTGAGGTCCACATGTACGCAAATCACATGACATAATTGTATTGTGCTTTCTCTTTGGGTCTATCCGAGAACTTTTTATGTCTAATAAACATCAGGAGTTTTTTTCTTCCTTTTTTTTGCTTTCCTGTTTTACTGCTTTGTACAATTTAAATGCAAATTTCCGCACTCTAAGCAGTCCGCCCCCCTCGCCTCTCCACACTTCCTCCACAGGGGTCTATAATACTATACATTAATTGGAATTTTGTGCCAACCAATTGTTTTCATGGTAATTTAATATCCAGGTTAAACTGTCACTTTTTTTTTCTATTATGTAAAACACTTTCCTTTTATTTTGCTGCTTAATTCATCTTTGATGAGATGGTTCGCTTCATCTCCATATTAGTTTTAACACTTTGTGCTCATTAATTTCTTAATATAAATGAAAGCGATAAAAGCTCCAAATCCCCTGCTATAAAAGATAAAATTCAGACTACCTTTAGTCACCAATAGGGGGAGCTTATGAGCTCACTACGTACTGTTATACAATAGAGTTCAATCTGTAAACAGTACGCTGTAAGTTGTTATGCTGCCCCTAGTGGTGGCCGCATGAAGCCAGCATTTTTACAGCTTTGATTTCTATAAAATCTATTAATGAATTCATTAGCACAGAATTTTAGGCGGATTTGGTTAAAGAGAAAGCAATAATTGTACGGCCTAACACTGGCCTTATGTTTTCAGTAAGGTGCTAGTCTATTAGTATTAGATGGAAGCACTTTTTCTTAGACTTTTCCGAAGCCAATAGTCATTTTTCTTGGCAATAATAATTTTTATGTTAATATCAAAGTTATTCTGAGGACAATTGAATAAAGTCATAACTCAAAAGAAATTTAATTGGAACAAAGGTGAGATATATGTAAAAGTATTCGCTAAACTTTTCTAACCATTTCATCTCCTCTTGGAAATGCAAATAACCCTCGTTCAAAGGGAAGGAAAATGTGTCTGTGGTCAGAGTCTCAATCTAGAACTATTAATAAAACATGGTATCTATCTATCTATCTATCTATCTATCTATCTATCTCCTATCTATCTATCTATCTATCTATCTATCTCCTATCTATCTATCTATCTATCTATCTATCTATCTATCTCATATCTATCTATCTATCTATCTATCTATCTATCTATCTATCTATCTCCTATCTATCTATCTATCTATCTATCTATCTATCTATCTATCCCTATCTATCTATCTCCTATCTATCTCATATCTATCTATCTCCTATCTATCTATCTATCTATCTATCTATCTATCTATCTATCTATCTATCTATCTATCTATCTCACCTTTTGTGTTGCAATTTGCCATACTGATATCTGCTATTTAGGATAGTCGGGCATGTAAATTACTTAGTCTGTCACAATCAGGAGACATTCATGTATTGCATGTAGCCACTATAAAACTATACATTGACAGGGCAATACGGTGGCTCAGTGGTTAGCACTGCAGCACTGGAGTCCTGGGTTTTCGAATCCTGACAAGGACAATATCTGCAAGGAGTTTGTATGTTCTCCTCATTTTTGCTTGGATTTCCTCCCATACTCCAAAGACAAACTGATAGGGCAAATGTAGATTGTGAGTTTTATATGGGCCTCAGAATCCAGAAAAAAAATATAGATTGACTCACTGGATTGGCTCACGAATATTCACTTAGAATTTATAACCACATATAACCACATATGACGTCACATCATGATCACCCTTTGGTATAACAAACCGCGCAGATCTTCGCCACACCCCAGCAGTGTTGGGTTTCCAAAGCTTGATGATCAAAATCAAATGTATTTAGGCAGAACATACAAGATAATTCCTTCTCGTTGATGAAGCGCTTTTGCCCCCCCCCCCCGCACAGTAATAATAGATTCTTACTAATGAGTTTTCCACAGTCTGTTACTTATAACAAGTCTCACTGTCATTCCCTCACATCTCGTAAGAAACCCATGAAGCGTCTTCCCCTATGTGGCTTCCACCAGATACGTTACCTTTTGAAGGCTGAGGAGCTTTGAAGCAAAGACGGCCGATTCTTCATCTGAGCAATCAAGAAAACGGATCAAATATTATTCAGAAGGAAATGATGTGAGACACAAAGCCGCGGTAATTAGCGGCGTCCATTGGCCTCATAATCAAGGAGCACGGACACGTTCGCGAGCGAGAATATGCGCTGTCTGTAATTAGGGGAGAATCGTCAAGCGAGGTTAATAAGATGAGTTAAGCGTTCCCTTCGGCAATAGAGGGGTTAAGCCAACTTGACGTCTGATCGTAGAGATCACTACACGTCTTGTTGTTTTAAGTATTTTTTGTAGTTTTTTTTTTGAAAAAAACAAAACAAAAAAGTGCTTTGCTTTGAAAAGATTGTCACTTTGGCATGAAGAATACGAGGAACAAGCAAATTAATGTCTCCTTCTAAAAGCTTAAAAGAGCCGGCAGCAATTAAAGTGAATAAATTACTCCCGATCTTCACATCCCGGTGTTGACATACAGATGACTGGAACTTTCGAGATGTTACAGTCATTTGTCTTCTTTATAGTGATAGATGCATTAGCCTGAGCGACCTTGCTATTCCTAAAAGACTTTGGATGGGAAGTAAATGTTTGCTTCAAATAAATCTTAAGTCAAAGAAGAAGAAGAAAAAGTTAGCTTCTTTCAGAGATGGGATTCAGTGATGGGACATGGCAAGGATGAAGAAGACCACAGTCATGGCAAGGCTGAAAAAGACGACAGCCATGGCAAGGATGAAGAAGATCAGTCATGGCAAGGGTGAAGAAGACCACAGCCATGGCAAGGATGAAGAAGATCAGTCATGGCAAGGGTGAAGAAGACCACAGTCATGGCAAGGATGAAGAAGATCAGTCATGGCAAAGGTGAAGAAGACCACAGTCATGGCAAGAACAAACAAGAACACAGCCATGGCAAAGATGAAGAAGACCACAGTCATGGCAAGAAGAAACAAGACCACAGTCATGGCAAAGATGAAGAAGATCAGCCATGACAAGGGTGAAGAAGACCACAGTCATGGAAAGGATGAAGAAAACCACAGGCATGGCAAGGGTGAAGAAGACCACAGCCATGACAAGGATGAAGAAGATCACAGCCATGGCAAGGATGGACAAAACCACAACCAAGGCAAGGATGAAGAAGACCACAGCCATGGCAAGGATGGACAAAACCACAACCAAGGCAAGGATGAAGAAGACCACAGCCATGGCAAGGATAAAGAAGTCCATATTCATGGAAAGGATGAACAAGACCACAACCATAGCAAGGGTGAAGAAAACAACAGGCATGGCAAGGGTGAAGAAGATCAGTCATGGCAAGGATGAACAAGACCACAGCCATGGCAAGATGAACAAGACCACAGCCATGGCAGGATGAACAAGACCACAGCCATGGCAGGATGAACAAGACCACAGCCATGGCAAGGGTGAACAAAACCACAACCAAGGCAAGGATGAAGAAGACCACAGCCATGGCAAGGATGAACAAGACCACAACCATGGCAAGGATGAAGAAGACCACAGCCATGGCAAGGATGAAGAAGACCACAGCCATGGCAAGGATGAACAAGACCACAGCCATGGCAAGGATGAAGAAGATCACAGGCATGGCAAGGATGAAGAAGATCACAGGCATGGCAAGGATGAAGAAGACCAGGGCCATCACAAGGATGAAGAAGGTCGATAATGGCCGATAGAAATCAATGAATCCATTTTTGACAGCTTATGTACCATTCCTTTTTGCATCCATCCCATTCCATTTTTTTCTGAATTTGATGGCCAAATGTCATTAGTTTTGCATCAGTTTTTAACTGTCAGTGAAAAAAATTGGATAGATTTTATTGGTCTTTTTTAGACCCAACCCACTTTCTAGCGGAGGGAAAACAGACATCAATCTGCTTTAAACTTTGTTAAAACGGATTCATTGATTTTTGTTCTGTGAAAATGGACAAAGCAATTTTTTTTAAGGATGTAAAAAACGTTAGTCAAAAAAACAGAGGTGTAAATAGACATAAGAAATCAACGTGTTCTCGAAACGGCCAAGGCGTCTGCCAGATGGACGATTTTCACTGTTGTGTGTTAGGCTATGTTCACATCTGCAATTTCATTATAGTCAAGGGCTGTGTATGTGTCTGTTATTTTAGCTGTCCGTTAGTCTGTTGTTCTGATCCTCGGTATTATGCCAGGAGAGGTTTTCAGGCTATAAATGCAGATAGCAAGCGGTGATCTCAAGAATGTCAAAGAAATAAAGTTCAAAGTATATTAAAAAGTTGCATAAAGTTCATGATATAATGATTAGGCTTCATCTTCCCTCCATGTCTCAGCTGGTCCTCGGGTCAATCACTTGTGACTGGAGAACCTGGTAAATCACTTCATAGTCATTACCTGCCATTGCCGCACATCATCTATACGAGGCGCGTGTTAATCCCTGCTGCAGCAATTATCCATCCTTGTCAATACAGATTATTCTATTATACAGCATGGTATGTGAAGGGAGCGAGCTCATGTAATACCGTCATACTGTCACATCCATATACATTAGATATATACATCATGATAACTACGGTTCTCTTATCTAGTTATCACTGCCGGTGTCACACAAGTGAATTATAGCTATATACCACCATCTGTATCCTGACTGTATACCCCAGCCTGACCGTAGGGCTAAGGGTCTGAACGAACATCATCTCATGAAATTAGTTTAACTAATTAAACTATGAAGTATCACATGTGGAATTATAGACTTAACCAAAAAATGTGAAACAACTGAAAATCTGTTTTATATTCTCGGTTCTTCAAAGTGGTAACCTTTTGCTTTGATTCCTGCTTTGCACACTCTTGGCATTCTCTTGATGAGCTCCATGAGGTAGTCACCAGGAATGGTTTTCACTTCACAGGTGTGCCCTGTCAGGTTTAATCAGTGGAATTTCTTGCCTTATAAATGGGGTTGGGACCATCAGTTGTGTTGTGCAGAAGTCAGGTGGATACACAGCTGATAGTCCTACTGAATAGACTGTTAGAATTTGTATTATGGCAAGAAAAAAGCAGCGAAGTAAAGAAAAACGAGTGGCCATCATTACTTTAAGAGATGAAGGTCAGTCAGTCTGAAAAATTGGGAAAACTTTGAAAGTGTCCCCAAGTGCAGTTGCAAAAATCATCAAAGAAACTGGCTGACATGAGGACCGCCCCAGGAAAGGAAGACCAAGAGTCACCTCTGCTGCGGAGGAGGATAAGTTCATCTGAGTTACCAGCCTCAGAAATCGCAGGTTACCAGCAGCTCAGATTAGAGAGCAAGTCAATGCCACACAGAGTTCTAGCAGCAGACACATCTCTACAACAACTGGTAAGAGGAGACTTTGTGCAGCAGCCGGCCTTCATGGTAAAATAGCGGCTAGAAAACCACTGCTAAGGACAGGCAACAAGCAGAAGAGACTTGTGTGGGCTAAAGAACCCAAGGAATGGACATTAAACCAGTGGAAATCTGTGCTTTGGTCTGATGGGTCCAAATTTGAGATCTTTGGCTCCAACTACCATGTCTTTGTGCGACGCAGAAAACGTGAACGGATGGACTCTATATGCCTGGTTCCCACCGTGAAGCATGGGGGAGGAGGTGTGATGGTGTGGGGGTGCCAAACTGGTGACACTGTTGGGGATTTATACTGAACCAGCATGGCTACCACAGCATCTTGCAGTGGCATGCTATTCCATCCGGTTTGTGTTTAGTTGGACCATCATTTATTTTTCAACAGGACAATGACCCCAAACACCTCCAGGCTGTGTAAGGGCTATCTGACCAAGAAGGAGGGTGATGGGGTGCTACGCCAGATGACCTGGCTTCCACAGTCACCAGACCTGAACCCAATCCAGATGGTTTGGGGTGAGCTGGACCGCAGAGTGAAGGCAAAAGGGCCAACAAGTGCTAAGCATCTCTGGGAACTCCTTCAAGACTGTTGGAAGACCATTTCAGGTGACTACCTCTGGAAGCTCATCAAGAGAATACCAAGAGTGTGCAAAGCAGGAATCAAAGCAAAAGGTGGCTACTGTGAAGAACCGAGAATATAAGACAGATTTTCAGTTGTGTCACACTTTATTGTTAAGTCTATAATCCCACATGTGTTACTTCATAGTTTTGATGCCTTCAGTGCAAATCTACAATTGTCATAGTCATGAAAATACAGAAAACTCTTTGGATGAGAAGGTGTGTTCAAACTTTTGGCCGGTACTGTATGTGTCCACTCTAATCTTAGCTCAAATTCACATATAGACTCCAAATGATCATGAAACCACAGCACAATACATTACATTCAGAACAGTACTGTAATACACTAACATAGTCCTTGACAGGCATTCACAATACAACCAGTGAGTAGCCACTCATACCCACATGTAGACTAGATATCTTGTGACAGAGTATCAATACATCATATTTCTTTGAAAATCTGATGATCTCACACATATCAGTAATATCAGACACATTTGTATAGAGAGTCTATGGCTGAACATTGTATGGCAGCCTTTATTTTTTTAGGCTCTAAGTATATTTTTCCCGTGCATGGTGGCCGCAGCAAGGTATATCATAGCTACCTAGGCAGTTGTGTATATGTATTTTTGGTATTATTTGTCACATTTCATGTATACTTTAACTAGACATAATACGGCACGGTAATATGACCATATGCAATGTTGGTCGTACATGTGGCATCATGCAACATTGATGACTCTTTTACCTGCACTGACACATTGTAGCAAACCATCAGAACATAAGAACGATTATTGCTGCAGATACACCTGCCCACAGAGCATTGTCTAGCTTGTCTCGTTTGATACAATTGTAACAATCCATTAGCAGACCGAGATCTTAAACTGGACTATAAAGTATATTGTAGAAGGTTGCAGAACTTTTCATTATATGACAATTAAAGGGATTGTTCATCATGTATTAAAAACTCCCTGGGGGGCGGTGTTGGGTAAAATAAAAAAATAAAAAAAAACAATGATACTCCCCCACCCTATCCCTTGAGCCCTCCGATCCGACGCAGGAAGTGCAAAGCATAAGGCGACTATTGTGGCCAATCCCTGGCCTCAGTGGTCACCTCTAAGGCCAGGGATTGGCTACAATAGTCACCTGACCCTCTACAGTTCCGGCCCTGGAAGTCTATGGATTGAAGCGAATGGGGGACATTCTGCTCAACCCAAGGCCCGGAGGAAGGTGAGTATCATTTCTTTTTTATTGTACCCCATTACTGGCCCCAGATCCTAAGACTTCCCACAGGTCAGACTCCCCCTGGAGGGCTATGGTACAAGGTGATGTCATAACGTTACCCCTATCAAGTGGAATTCTATCCTCTACCTCGACTTATCTTTCAGTAAATAATTGTAATCCCCATGTAATAACAATTCTGGAGCATCTTCTCTTATTTTGTGCTGTTCCTCTGTTATTCCTCCTGGAAATTTGCAGTACTGAGAACTTGGCATGTCTCTGTACACTCTGACACTGTCCAATCAGTGCTATCGATGTCAGACACTTTCACAAGGGAAATGGCAGCGCGCATTGGTTAAGTCACCTATTTCCAGGAGGAATAACAGAGGGATAAGAGTTATAAGATGAAAACTTCCTGAATTATTATATCACGAAGAATACCAATATTTACCAAAACCGCCATGTCAGGAGAGGGGACTGATCCCCTTTAAAATCAATACAGGTGGCGCTTTCATATCCCTAGACTGGAAAGGTGCCCTCTGCAATGAGCCACAGCGCAGCTCATTCGTGGTGGCGGATGTTATAGCGGTGCGTGGCAGCGGCGAGGAGGAGGAGGCGCCATTACTTGTCAGATTGGCAGACTGCAAGCAGTACGGCACGGGGAGCAGATGTTACAATAAAGCCAGCAGACACAGACAAATAGCAATTCATTCTGTACCAGATGAAACTAATCACAATTCATATGATCCGCCGTGAAATTCATCTCTTCAGAAAGAAGTGGAATATTTTACAATTAGGAGGTAGGGGCCAAAAACGCTCTTCGTTTAAGCAAATTCCATGGAAACTATTCAATGTGTCAAATCAAAAAAACCCAATTTAACAGATGAGAGCCGCATAGAAAATGTCACCCTGCGCTGCGCACCTACAGGGATCTTTATTTCTACACACAAAATATACCTAAGGGGTCCGATACCTTTGTAATACAATGTTATTGTGTAGGGACGGGTTCACGTTACAGTATTGCATGTGTATTGTCCAGTGTATACAATGCTCTGCAATACCGATACATTGTAGCAAAAGAAGCGGGACAAGGGAGAGATTTGTGCCCATAAAACTGTGCCTGCCATTGTAACAAAGCCACAGCTGTGATACGTAATGGGGAACATGGTCATAGGGACCACGAGTCACATGACCATGAAGAGCCCAAACCAACATGACTTGTGGATACAGTTGTAACAAACCCACAGATGTGATAAGTAATGGGGAACATGGTCATAGGAATAAGAAGACAGGACCACTAGTCACATGACCATGAAGAGCCCAAACCAACATGACTTGTGGATACAGTTGTAACAAACCCGCAGCATATCCATAGGGTAGGGGGTAAGAGTGTAATTGTTGGGGGTATGACCACTAGGACCCTTGTTGATCATAAGAATTGGGGTCCCAAGTCTACAACTGCCCATGCAACTCTATGGGACAGGTGGACTTTCCGCAGTCTCCAGCCACCCCGTAGAGATGACGTAGAAGCATCGAGCACAGATGTATCCGCTCCATTAAAATGGGGGGACCTGGGATCCCCATTCCTGTGGACAGTAGATATTAGTGGTAAGTTGCCCTTATTGAATCAAGGAAACCATCACTTTGTAGATAAAATCTGGATCAACGTCTGAAAGGAAACATGGACTATAGTCAACATGGACATGAATGAGAAAAACCAAGCAAAGACGGGACAACCATCAAGATTCCAAACCAACCTCACTTGTCCCTCTTGATACCATCAGTATCTATGAAATAACCCCATCATTGTAGGCAGTATTCTTACAGAACAGTGGGGTAAAACCAGGGATGACCATGACCTTCCTTATCATGACATCTACCCAAGACCTTGGTTGACCTTGAGCAGATGGCTCAGCATGGATGCCATGGCCATGGCTGGATCATCCATGGAAGAAAGAATTTAGGAGAAACTATTCCTAGACATGTCCTAGGGATGAGGTAAGGAGGATTTCTGGACTTCACCAGCTCTTACCTGGGTGACCAGTGGCTCGAGAAGACTCTCCACAGTAAGAGTCCGGATTTCGAGACTTTTAGGGTCCCATTTAAGAATGATTGGTGATGTCGCGGACGTCATTTTTCCTGAAAAACATTGAAAGGGAAGGTTTAGAAATGGCAAAACAACACAATCCAGCAAATAGTAACAGATAAGTAGATGAGGACAAGTGGACTTCAAGGTCAACTGTGCAGCGAGAGGAAAGGTCCCATTGGTCAGACCCCAAGAAAATAAAAATGCCCTGTCCTATAGAAGAACTGGGTGACAACCAATATGGCTGCCAGTAGATGTCTAATAGTGGATGTCACCCAGCTTACTAGATCTCCTAAGTTCTGCCCCTGGACTTGCTAGTCAAGCTTAATAGGAAAGTTCTACAAGTCGCTCGTAAGAATTTTTGTTTCAATTCACAATTTCAAGGTCTTTGCTATTATTTGCAACCAGAAACCAACCCCCCCTCAAAACTACAAGTATATCTCCATTGTATCCCGTCAATATCCATCAGAAGCAGAAATCTGTCCTGAGGGTTTGTTACAATGTATCAGCGCAGGTAAATGTATCACCCTGGAGACTGCAGAGACTGGATACAATATTAGTAAACTGTAACAAGTAAAAGGTTTTGTAAGATTTTACCCTCTGGGTGTAAAGGAGCAAGGAGCGGAATTAAACCACAAAGTATATTACAAAGATGCTAAATTTTTCATTTACAAGAATAAATGAAATTATGTAGAAAATCAGGAACAAAAACGGACAGAATTTCCCATAAAAGGGTTTGCTGGGCTAAAAATATTGATGACCTATCCTAAAGATAGGTCACCAATGTCAGATTATGGCACCCGACACCCTCACCCTTCAGCTGTCATCATGATTGGTGATGTGCAGAGAATGAAACAAGAAACAGACAGCTCTGTTCTCTGTGTAGTGGTCAGACCAGGTACTGCAGTCCATCTAAGCTGCAGTGACTCAGTTCCACCACTAGACACAGAACAGCGCTGTCTGCTTCCTGCCCCATTCTCTGTGTATCAGCTAATGACAGAAACTCAATCCCTTTCCATCCAGTCATTCCAACTTTAAGGGTGTTTTTGGAGGCAAGCACATGGATTTCTGACTCCTCATTAATTATGGTAAGTCTGCGGCGGACGTGTTAATATACCGGAAAATTTTGCGTCAAGTTACGTTGTTTTTATTAGAATGATGAAATTGTAGTCTCAAGCAAAACATTCAGACTTCTAAGAAAACTTCCAGATCGGTGACGGCAAGGTGAAGCGTCGGAAACCAATTACAGTCGCGCTGCCGCAGTGGAGCGGGACAGAAATGAAGGTGTCTCCGCTGATTTTGGTAACTCGCCGTCTCGAGGTGTCCGGCTGTCAGTTACAAGGAGTTTTAAAGACTACGAGTGAAACAGCCGATTATCTTGACCCAGAAGGAATTATAAAAGGTCCTCGGAGAAGAAATGCGCAAGACGTCTAAAATGTAGCTGTCTCCTCCGGGTCAGACTCCTACTTCAAAGCAAAGACAACCTGACATGCTGTAGACAACCTGCTCAGTTAAGATGCTGCAAGGAAAACAAGATGTTACTCTGCAATTTAGCTAAGTCTCTTAATAAGGAATGATGGCAGCAGCAGGACAGGAGTGTGTTGATCTTGCGGTGGGACAGTGACTAGGGTTGAGCCGATCTTGACTTTTTAGGATCGATTTTGAAATCCGATTTCCGATCATTTTTCATTCGAACCCGATCTCGATCCCAATTCCGATCCCAATGCAAGTCAATGGGATTTTTTTACTAATCGGAGATCGGATTTTAAAAACAATCCTATTCACTACACAGCATGGAATCTAACAAGTGAACACTTTAATTGTTAGTATCCACGCTGTGTAGTGATATTTTTTTAATCGCTAAGTAGCCAGAGGATTTTCTTTAATCCTCTGGCTACTTAGTCCCCCCTGGTGTCCACTTACCTGCAGAGATGGCTGGTCCGGTGCCCAGTGTTCTCGTTCTTCTTCACCTCTCTGCCCCCGCCTCCCAGGTTAGGAGAGTGTGGGCGGGTACTGGGAGGGGAGACGTCACGTCTCCTCGCCCTGTACCCACCCACACTCTCCTAAGCCACAAGCCCCGCCTTCTTCCTAGCTCTTTAACACTAACCTGGGAGGCGGGGGCAGCGAAGTGAAGAAGACTGAGAACACCGGACACCGGACCAGCCATCTCTGCAGGTAAGTAGCTACTAGAGATGTTAGCTAGTCTCCCATTAGAATGAATAGACACAGCCGGCGCGCAGGGGGTTAAGGCTGTGTGCCGGCTGCTTCCATTCATTCCTATGGAACCGCAGCGAGCCTTCACAATGAGTATATACTCCGCTCAGAATGAGTGGAGCGTATACTCAGTGTGAAGGCTAACATTGTTAGCTTTTCCCAGAATGCTTGGCCAGTAGCAAAGCATTGCGGGAAATAATCTCCGATCTCGATCCCACCTAAAAAGATCATGTTCGGAATTCTGATCGCGATTGTGAAATTTTCTCGATGGCCGATCGGAATCCGATCTTTTCCGAACATGATCGCTCAACCCTAGCAGTGACCTGTCTACTGATGTGAGGATATCAATGAAGGGTATATGTGACAGGGATAGGGTCGTGATAAAGTCGTGAAAAGTTACATAATAAAATGAGTTGGATCTCTGGCAGCAGACATAATAGCAGCAGAAGAGTGTGTTGATCTTGCAGTGGAGCAGTGACCTGTCCACAGATGTGATGATTGCTGTTATGGTCTGGGGATCTCTGGACCATGGACTGGCCGCTGACTGATAACTTCTCAATCAAGTGTAAGGGAAAACACAAAAGAAAAAACAAGACCAAGAGCCATTTGGAATATCTTGTGTGTTACTCCTAATTCCTGCCTTGCACACTGGAAGTAGCCGTGGGCCCGACTAGCTAACCTGAGTGGGCGCGGACACAGCCGGAGAAATAAGTCACCTACACGTGAAACAGAAATCCCTGACTAGTTTCACATTTAGGAAGGGGAGTCAGATACAGAAAAAGCCCCCACAGGTGTCCGGCTGCACTAACAGTGAATAGGAGTAGAGATGAGTGAGTCGTTTTGATCGAATTCATCCCCTGCATAGTTATTGTTGCAAAAAAAAAAGCGCCAGGGAAGGTGGGATGGGAATCGAATATTTCCCACGTGGTATTCAACCGAGTACAACAATAACTATGAAAAGGGAGGTATTCCATCAAATACTATTTGCTCATCTCTAAATACGAGGGAACACAATGTATAGAGCAGAAACTAATAGGAGAAACACAGAAATACTGAAACTATGCAAAGGGATAGGAAAAACAGAACTTAGTATCACACACCAAAAACCCTACAAAAAGTCCAAACATCCAAGCGGTAAAAGGCTAGGGTTCACTGCGCCTGGGACAACAATGCTTGGATAAGTATGCTCAATACTCAATATTAGGCAGCAAGGAAGGCTGAATGGGCCAGGAATAGGGTTGAGCGATCGTGTTCGGAAAAAATCGGATTACGATCAGCGATCTGTTTAGGTGGGATCGAGATCGGTGAACAATGTTAGCCTTCACACTGAGTATATGCTCCACTCATTCTGAGTGGAGTGTATACTCAGTGTGAAGGCTCCGCTGCAGTTCCATAGGATTGAATGGAAGCAGCTGGCACACAGCCTTAATCCCCCTGCGTCCATTCATTCTAATGGGAGACTAGCTATCATCTCTAGTAGCTACTTACCTGCAGAGATGGCTGGTGTGGTGCCCGGTGTTCTCATTCTTCGCTTCGCTGCCCCCGCCTCCCAGGTTAGTGTTAAAGAGCTAGGAAGAAGGCGGGCCTTGTGGCTTAGGAGAGTGTGGGCGGGTACAGGGCGGGGAGACGTGACGTCTCCCCTCCCAGTACCTGCCCACACTCTCCTAACCTGGGAAACAGGGGGCAGCGAGGTGAAGAAGAACGAGAACACCGGGCATCGGACCAGCTATCTCTGCAGGTAAGTGGACACCAGGGGCTTCTAAGTAGCCAGAGGATTAAAAAAAATCCTCTGGCTACTTAGTGATTAAAAAAAAAAAAATCTCTACACAGCGTGGATTCTAACAATTAAAGCGTTCCATTGTTAGATTCCATGCTGTATAGTGAATAGGATTGCTTTTAAAATCTGATCTACGATTAGTAAAAAAAATCCCATTGACTTGCATTGGGATTGGAATTGGGATTGAGATCGTGTTCGAATGAAAAATGATCGGAAATCGGATTTCAAAATCGATCCTGAAAAGTCAAGATCGGCTCTACCCTAGCCAGGACTCAGACACAGATGAATGAGCAGTTTCAGGCAGACAGACCATTTCTGGAACACAGGAAACTGAAGCTTAAGACCGGCATCTGACAGCATGCAAAGCAGATTTAAATAGTAAGAGCAGGTCTCAGAACCGCCCACAGCCTGTAATCAGCTCTCAGCACTGCAAAGGACTTAACCCCTTCAGAGGCAAAGACACCCTAAGGCACTGACCCACAAAGCAACTCATCACGTGATCCACGCATGAGCGCTACCGTAGAAACGTCATGCCCAGTGCGAGCATTCCCCTCAGCGCGTCAGATGATTCTTGCGCCGAATGCTGAACCTAACAGGATGAGACTGCAAAGACCAGGTCATAAGAATTTCAGTGAGGGCTAACTGTATCAGGACAGGGTCATGATAAGAGGCGGGAATGGGGGCAAGTGGAAGATAAAATACTGAGAATTACATAATGAGCTGAAAACCCTGCACAATGTCTTTCAGCAGACGAGTGTGCTGATATTGTAGTAGGCAGTGACCTGTCCGCTCATATATAAAGATATTAATGAGGGCACGGCGGTAAGTGAGAAGGGTAGGGTCATGATGAGGGGAATGGGAAAGGTGAAAGATCAGATACTGAGAAATAATAATAATAATAATAATAATAATAATAATAATAATAATAATAATAATATGAGCTGAGTACACAGCAATGTATTTCAGAAGAGGAGTGTGCTGAACTTGCAGGAGACAGTGACCTGTCTACTCATATAAGATTATCAGTGACAATACAGCTATCTGTGACAGAGACAAGGTCATGATATTAGGAGGAGTGGGAGATCTAATACTCAGAATCGCAAGTGAGCTGGACACCCAGCAGCACAGAGTATTTCAGTGGCGGAGTCTGTTGATCTTTTGGAAGGAAGTAACCTGTCCGCTTATTTAGGGATATAAGTGAAGGCAAGGCTGTATGTGACAGGGGCAAGGTTGTGATATGAGAAGGATTGGAAGATCTAATACTGATAATGGCATCATTTGAATGAGATAAATACTCTGCAGCACAAAGTATTTCAGTAGAGGAGTTTACTGAATTTGCAAGAGGCAGTGACCTGTCCACTCAAATAAGAATATTAGCAAGGGCAGTGCTTTACGTGACAGGGACAGGGTCATGATATGTGGTGGAATGGGAGAATAGGTGGGAAAATTAACTGAATCTCTGGCATCACAAACCATTTCGGCAGAAGAGTGTGTTGATCATGTAGGAGGCAGTGACCTGTCCTCTCATATGGTGATGTTCTATGAGGCTCGGATTGGATCATGATGTGACTGGGAGAGAGTGCAAGATCTAATATTGAGAATTATAAAATAAATGGAGCGGAGTGCACAGCATTGAATATGACTGTGATGATCTTGCAGGGGGCAGTGACCTCTTCACTCATATGATGATGTTCTATGAGGCTGGGATTGGATCATGATGTGACTGGGAGACATGTAAGTCATGGGAAACAGGAGTGGTCCCTTTAGATTGGAAAAGGGCAAATGTTGTCCCCATCTACAAAAAGGGGAAAAGGGACGATCCAGGAAATTACAGGCCGGTAAGTCTGACCTCGATAGCAGGAAAAATCTTTGAGCAAATTGTCAAGGAACATTTACTTCGGTACCTGGATGGGAAGGCATTAATTAACCAGAGCCAGCACGGCTTTATGACCAATAAATCTTGTCAGACTAACCTAATTTCCTTCTACAACAAAATCACTGAATGGTTGGACCAAGGGAATGCCGTGGACATAGTATATCTTGACTTCAGTAAGGCATTTGATAAAGTATCACATAACCTTCTTATTGAAAAAATGATTAAGTATGGCTTTGACAAAAAATCAGGTAGGTGGATTCACAACTGGCTTAATGATCGGGCACAACGAGTAATACTAAATGGCTACACATCCAACTGGAAGAAAGTCAAAAGCGGGGTGCCGCAGGGCTCTGTTCTGGGCCCAGTACTTTTTAATATCTTTATAAATGATCTGGACGATGGAATTATTGGGGAACTCATAAAATTTGCAGATGATACGAAGATAGGAGGAATAGCCAACACTAGAGAGGAGAGAGAGTGTATTCAAAAGGACTTAGACACACTGGAACAATGGGCTGAGGCGAACAAAATGGTATTTAACAGGGACAAATGCAAAGTTCTACATCTGGGTAACAGAAATGTAAAAAACATATATAGTATGGGAGGAATAGAACTAAGTGATAACATAGGGGAAAAGGACTTGGGCATAATAGTAGATCACAAATTCAACATGAGCCAACAGTGCGGTGCTGCTGCAAAAAAGGCTAATAAAATTCTGGGATGTATTAAGACAAGCATTGAATCTAGATGAAGAGAGGTCATTATTCCGCTGTACTCTTCCCTGGTCAGACCACACCTGGAATACTGTGTACAGTTCTGGGCGCCTCAATTCAAGAAAGACATCGATATATTGGAGCAAGTCCAGAGAAGAGCAACCAAAATGGTGGAAGGTCTGCAAACCATGTCCTATGAGGAGCGGCTAAAAGAACTGGGACTGTTTAGTTTGCAGACGAGAAGGCTGAGGGGAGATTTAATAGCAGTCTACAAATATCTGAGAGGTAGTCACCGTGCAGAGGGATCTCCCCTATTCTCATTAGCACAAGGAAGTACAAGAAGCAATGGGATGAAACTAAAGGGAAAGAGATACAGATTAGACATTAGGAAAAACTTTCTGACAGTGAGGGTAGTGAGAGAGTGGAATAGGCTGCCACGGGAGGTGGTGGGCGCTCCATCAATGGAAATCTTCAAGCGGAATCTGGATAAACATATAGCTGGGATGATTTAGGAAAACCTGCACTCGCAGGGGGTTGGACCCGATGGCCCTTGAGGTCCCTTCCAACTCTACCCTACCAAGCATGTATTCTTTACCAAGCATGTATTCTTAATACTGAGAATTATAGAATAAATGGAGCAGAGTACCCAGCATTGAATATGATTGTGATGATCTTGCAGGGGGCAGTGACCTATCACATGTAGGCGACACTGCCTGATGTAGTGAATTAGTATGGGGGTGACTTAGTAGAAAGAACTGCTGAAAGAAGACTAGACTTTTTGCAGATCACCTGGGAATGTTGGGCGACAACTCATGCCTAGAGCTGTAGTAAAGGCCCTGTTGGTTGTCACCCAGCTTCCATAACATGTCCCCACAGTTAATAGGCTTATTCCACTCTCATAAGATCTGCAGCTTGCGGGACACTGACTGATCTGTAATATGGCTATAATCGTCTGAGCGGAAAGCCGTTCTCTCTCCCATTTTAATTGCTCGGTGCGATGAACATAATAATCCATTTGGATCAGACAATATGCTCGCTGCACGCCATATGCTTCTCTATTTATAACGCAATTTTCACAAAACACTTCTTGACTCTGTAGCCAACCGAAAGAGACGCGGCACAGCAACCTGCTTAAAGGGGATGTGCACTTGGCGCCCTTATCGTCTTAACTATGAGATATACAATAGACGCTCCATAAAAAAAAAAAAAAAAAAAAAAAAAAAACCAACCTCACTTAGGATTAAACCACACATGAAGTTTTTGATGCAGTTTTCTGAGCCAAGGTCCAAAGTGGATCCAGGATAAAGACGTATTTATTTATAATTATTTCAATTCACTACTTATTTTGGCTAAAAAAAAACAAACCTGAAAACCCAATATTTTTTTTACTTTTTCAAATCCATATCCTGAAATATTCACTCTGACTGCAAAGCCTAATAGAATTTGCCAATTCTGTAGGGGTTTTCATTGCAGCAGTCACCTCATTTACATCACAGACAGGGTCACAATAGAAGATAACACCCATAACGACTCATCATGACATCCACTTCTGACAATAGATGATGTCGCAGATTATTTCCTCCCCTCTCTGAACTGAACATGGCTAGAAAACACTCCCTTCCCATATGACGCAATGAGTCAGCTGCAGGCTATCGCTTGTCATGAGACTGCTGTAAAGCAAATCGCTAAATGCTGTGAACAGAGTAGACAAGAAGCTCAGGCAAGATGGCCGCCCCTGCGATCTGCGTTCAGGTTTTTATTTGGGGACCCCCCCCAAATGGAAACCAATGTGGATTAAAAAGCAGTTACCTGGCAGACTCGCGGGCCCCATAGACTATAATGGGGTCCGTGTGGTTTCTGTTCCTGCTCTTTTCCCTCCGCATGTTACGTGCAGAAACCAAACGGAAACCACACAGACTCCATTATAGGCTATGGGGTCTGCGGGTTTCCTGAAGGTAACCCATTTTATAATGCGCATAGGTTTCCGTCGTTCGGGGGGGAGGGGGGGGGTACCCAAATGCAGATGTGAACCGGGCCTTACCAACATGGATTGGCTATTTCTATTGGCTGCCCTTCAGTGATCAGAGAACATGAGGAGAGCGACTGAGCATGTGCGTCCACCAGCACTCAGCTTCTTAGGTGGACGTGCACATTGCTTTAAACTTTGCAAAATCTAGATATCCGAATACAGTGACGCCAGGAAAATTGTTTGTTTTTGAAGAATGACGTTTTATTAGTAAGTGCAGAAAAACCAATATAAATATGGTAACCCCGGAATCATACTGAAATGTAGAATACAGGTGACATGTCATTTTGGCTGCAGATTGAACGCCGTGAAAACAAAGCCCGTAAGAAAGTCGCACAAATGCACTTTTTCTCCAATTCCACCCCATTCTGAATTGTACAGAATAATAAATGGTACCATTAGGAAGAACACTTTGTCCTGCAAACATTAAGCCCTCATGTAGCTCTGTGAACGGAAAAATAAAAATTTTTGGTTTTTCAAAAACGAAAATTGAAATTCAAAAAATATCACCAGCGGGAAGGAGTTCAAGGGTTAAAGGACAATTCCCAGCAGTATTGTAGAAATGTCTGAGCTGCAAAGCTTGCAGGTGCTTCCTAAATCTTGTCCATCACATGGGACACTTCCGCTAATGATCCCTTGACCATTAGCGCCCCCTGTGTCTATAGAACAAAGTACACTTTCTGCAACTGTCTGCTCCAAGCCACAAACATATTTGCGGTAGACGTCCATTCATCAGGACCATGAAGTACCATGAAGTACGCTCGTCGGATCTGTCAGCATAACTCAGCCCAGAATGATTTGCCTGAGCCGACAATGTGTCTCCTTCTGATGTGAATGTAAAATACACCGAGTCCTCGGCCGCTACAGACCCCGTATCAGTGACAAGTCATCTGCATTTCACTTTCAGCATCAAGTAATAGCAGATGGATATTAACTAGAGAGGAGCGAACGCCTTTCGACCGAATATCAGGCCGTTCAAGGTATTCAATTCCAATCGAACACCAGGCAGCAAACGCAGTAAAAATTCGTATCCCCTCCCACCTTCCCTGGTGCGGTTTTTGCACCAATAACTGCGCAGGGGAGGTAGGACAGGAACTACGACAACAGAGGCAGTGAAAAAAATTGAAAAAACCCATTGGCTGCCAAAAACATGTGACCTCGGATTTATAAGAATAACGGCCGCCATCTTCATCACATTTGCGGTGAGCGATAGGGAGAGAAACATATCTGCTGAGGGCTACAGAGGGATTAGATTCTAGTAGGCAGAGAAAAATGGAAGAAAAACAACAACTCTTCTCAGAGCTATACTGCAGGGAGAGGAGTCGAGGTTTCCCCAAAAACTAACAGGGATACAGAGCAATTAGGTCCGGCTATATACACTCAACCCAGCTTTCCACGGGGCGTCCCCCCAAAAAACTAACAGGGATACAGAGCAATTCGGTCTGGCTATATACGCCAGGACAAATCCCAAATTTTTTGGTTTGTTAAAAATAAGATTTGGAATATTTGGGTCAAATCTGGTTTGTTACAAAGCGATTTGCCCATTTCTAGTAACTCTATGGAAAAATGACTTAGCCTCTTGCCTGGGTGAAATTAGGAAATTCTGAGCCCAAAGGGGACAGCAACATGTGAACAGCACTGTGGAAGATGTTGGTGCCATATAAAAAATGAGAAGGAAAAAAAAAGGGCTACGACTTTAGAGGACGATGGGCCAGGAGGTGGAGGCTATCCAGGAGGTGGAGGCTATCCAAGAGGTAGATGCTATCCAGGAGGTGGAGGCTATCTAGGAGGTGGAGGCTATCCAGAAGGTGGAGGCTATCCAGGAGGTGGAGGCTATACAGGAGGTGAAGGCTATCCAGGAGGTGGAGGCTATCCAGGAGGTGGAGGCTATCCAGGAGGTGGAGGCTATCCAGGAGGTGAAGGCTATACAGGAGGTGAAGGCTATACAGGAGGTGGAGGCTATCCAGGAGGTGAAGGCTATCCAGGAGGTGGAGGCTATCCAGGAGGTGGAGGCTATCCAGGAGGTGGAGGCTATCCAGGAGGTGGATGTTATCCAGGAGGTGGATGTTATCCAGGAGGTGAAGCTATCCAGGAGGTGGAGGCTATCCAGGAGGTGGAGGCTATCCAAGAGGGGGAGGCTATCCAAGAGGTGGAGGCTATCCAGGAGGTGGATGCTATCCAGGAGGTGGAGGCTATCCAGGAGGTGGAGGCTATCCAGGGGGTGGAGGCTATCCAGGAGGTTGAGGCTATCCAGGAGGTGGAGGCTATCCAGGGGTGGAGGCTATCCAGGAGGTGGAGGCTATCCAGGAGGAGGATGTTATCCAGGAGGTGGAGGCTATCCAGGAGGTTGGAGGCTATACAGGAGGTGAAGGCTATACAGGAGGTGGAGGCTATCCAGGAGGTGAAGGCTATCCAGGAGGTGGATGTTATCCAGGAGGTGGATGTTATCCAGGAGGTGAAGCTGTCCAGGAGGTGGAGGCTATCCAGGAGGTGGAGGCTATCCAGGGGGTGGAGGCTATCCAGGAGGTGGAGGCTATCCAGGAGGAGGATGTTATCCAGGAGGTGGAGGCTATCCAGGAGGTTGGAGGCTATACAGGAGGTGAAGGCTATACAGGAGGTGGAGGCTATCCAGGAGGTGAAGGCTATCCAGGAGGTGGATGTTATCCAGGAGGTGGATGTTATCCAGGAGGAGGATGTTATCCAGGAGGTGGAGGCTATCCAGGAGGTGGAGGCTATACAGGAGGTGGAGGCTATCCAGGAGGTGAAGGCTATCCAGGAGGTGGAGGCTATCCAGGAGGTGGATGTTATCCAGGAGGTGGATGTTATCCAGGAGGTGAAGCTGTCCAGGAGGTGGAGGCTATCCAGGAGGTGGAGGCTATCCAGGGGGTGGAGGCTATCCAGGAGGTGGAGGCTATACAGGAGGTGAAGGCTATACAGGAGGTGAAGGCTATCCAGGAGGTGGAGGCTATCCAGGAGGTGAAGGCTATACAGGAGGTGAAGGCTATCCAGGAGGTGGAGGCTATCCAGGAGGTGAAGGCTATCCAGGAGGTGGATGTTATCCAGGAGGTGGAGGCTATACAGGAGGTGAAGGCTATCCAGGAGGTGAAGGCTATCCAGGAGGTGGAGGCTATCCAGGGGGTGGAGGCTATCCAGGGGGTGGAGGCTATCCAGGGGGTGGAGGCTATCCAGGAGGTGGGTGTTATCCAGGAGGAGGATGTTATCCAGGAGGTGGAGGCTATCCAGGAGGTGGAGGCTATCCAGGAGGTGAAGGCTATACAGGAGGTGGAGGCTATCCAGGAGGTGGAGGCTATCCAGGAGGTGAAGGCTATACAGGAGGTGAAGGCTATCCAGGAGGTGGAGGCTATCCAGGAGGTGGATGTTATCCAGGAGGTGGAGGCTATACAGGAGGTGAAGGCTATACAGGAGGTGAAGGCTATACAGGAGGTGAAGGCTATCCAGGAGGTGGAGGCTATACAGGAGGTGGATGTTATCCAGGAGGTGGATGTTATCCAGGAGGTGGATGTTATCCAGGAGGTGGAGGCTATACAGGAGGTGGATGTTATCCAGGAGGTGGATGTTATCCAGGAGGTGGAGGCTATCCAGGAGGTGGAGGCTATACAGGAGGTGAAGGCTATACAGGAGGTGGAGGCTATCCAGGAGGTGGAGGCTATCCAGGAGGTGGATGTTATCCAGGAGGTGGATGTTATCCAGGAGGTGGAGGCTATCCAGGAGGTGGGGGCTATCCAGGGGGTGGATGTTATCCAGGAGGTGGGTGTTATCCAGGAGGTGGAGGCTATCCAGGAGGTGGAGGCTATACAGGAGGTGAAGGCTATACAGGAGGTGGAGGCTATCCAGGAGGTGAAGGCTATCCAGGAGGTGGAGGCTATCCAGGAGGTGGAGGTTATCCAGGAGGTGGAGGCTATACAGGAGGTGAAGGCTATACAGGAGGTGAAGGCTATCCAGGAGGTGGAGGCTATCCAGGAGGTGAAGGCTATCCAGGAGGTGGAGGCTATCCAGGAGGTGGGTGTTATCCAGGAGGTGGGTGTTATCCAGGAGGTGGATGTTATCCAGGAGGTGGGTGTTATCCAGGAGGTGGAGGCTATCCAGGAGGTGGAGGCTATACAGGAGGTGAAGGCTATACAGGAGGTGGAGGCTATCCAGGAGGTGAAGGCTATCCAGGAGGTGGAGGCTATCCAGGAGGTGGGTGTTATCCAGGAGGTGGGTGTTATCCAGGAGGTGGATGTTATCCAGGAGGTGGGTGTTATCCAGGAGGTGGGTGTTATCCAGGAGGTGGATGTTATCCAGGAGGTGGGTGTTATCCAGGAGGTGGAGGCTATACAGGAGGTGAAGGCTATACAGGAGGTGGAGGCTATCCAGGAGGTGAAGGCTATCCAGGAGGTGGAGGCTATCCAGGAGGTGGAGGCTATACAGGAGGTGGAGGTTATCCAGGAGGTGGAGGCTATACAGGAGGTGAAGGCTATCCAGGAGGTGGAGGCTATCCAGGAGGTGGGTGTTATCCAGGAGGTGGATGTTATCCAGGAGGTGGAGGCTATCCAGGAGGTGGAGGCTATCCAGGGGGTGGAGGCTATACAGGAGGTGGGTGTTATCCAGGAGGTGGAGGCTATCCAGGAGGTGGAGGCTATCCAGGGGGTGGAGGCTATACAGGAGGTGGGTGTTATCCAGGAGGTGGATGTTATCCAGGAGGTGGGGCTATCACAAGTGTTGTCTAAGCTGGGCAGACACACAAACACAAAAAATACCAGGAAAATAATAGAGAATAAATAAATGAAAGCCGCCTATAGGACGTTACCATTCAGCCATATTTCATCAGCGTCTTCCCGAAGACAATAACATCTTTATTTGGAAAGCTGCAATTTACCCAGGCGAGGTGCGGAAAGTTCAGCAGGAATGTAGAAACAATGAGGCGGCAGAGCTGCGGGAAGCGGCAAACTCAGCTCCACAAATAATTCATGAGCAAACCAAGCGAGTGTTAATATTTCCTTTCATTGACATAAAAATATCTAGAAATCACACGTGCAAGCTAAGGAGATAACACACATCTGCGGCAGCCGGCAGCACTGTATCATCTCTCTCATCCAAAATTCGTCTCTCATTAGTTTCATAGTATCTATGAGACTAGTATCTATTTTTCCTGATACAGAGCTCCAAATCCCCTGCTTAGACGAAAAAGCTAAAAAATAATATGTTTTCTTCCCACCACTAGGGGAGCTTAGGAGCTTGCTACATACAAGTAGGATTGAGCGATCGTGTTTGGAAAAGATCGGATTCCGATCGGCGATCGAGAAAATTTCACGATCGCCATCGGAATTCCGAACACGATCTTTTTAGGTGGGATCGAGATCGGTGATTATTTCCCACAATGCTTTGCTACTGGCCAAGCATTGTGGGAAAAGCTAAAAATGTTAGCCTTCACACAGAGTATACGCTCCACTCATTCTGAGTGGAGTGTATACTCAGTGTGAAGGCTCCGCTGTGGTTCCATAGGAATGAATGGAAGCAGCCGGCACACAGCCTTACCCCCTGCGCGCTGGCTGCATCCATTCATTCTAATGGGAGACTAGTTAACATCTCTATTAGCTATTTACCTGCAGAGATGGGTGGTCTGGTGCTCGGTGTTCTCCTTCTTCTCCTCGCTGCCCCCGCCTCCCAGGTTAGTGTTAAAGAGCTAGGAAGAAGGCGGGGCTTGTGGCTTAGGAGAGCGTGGGTGGGTACTGGGAGGGGAACCGTCACATCTCCCCGCCCTGTACCCGCCCACACTCTCATAACCCGCCCACACTCTCCTAACCTGTGAGGCGGGGGCAGAGAGGTGAAGAAGAACGAGAACACCGGGCACCGGACCAGCCATCTCTGCAGGTAAGTGGACACCAGCGGGGACTAAGTAGCCAGAGGATTAAAAAAAAATCCTCTGGCTACTTAGTGATTAAAAAAATTCACTACACAGCGTGAATTCTAACAATTAAAGTGTTCACTTGTTAGATTCCATGCTGTATAGCGAATAGGATTGTTTTTAAAATCCGATCTCCGATTAGTAAAAAAAATCCCATTGATTTGCATTGGGATCGGAAATGGGATCGAGATCGGGTTCGAATGAAAAATGATCAGAAATTAGATTTCAAAATCGATCCTGAAACGTCAAGATCGGCTCAACCCTACATACAAGTTTAAGGTATAAACAGTATGAATAAGCTCCAAAGTTTCCCCTAGTGGCAGCTAGAATTCTACAGTCTTCCTAACCTAAATATTTCACAGGATCGTCCGAGTAAATTTGGTCATTTAGAATATCATATTCAGCCACTGCTTTTGTTTCAGACCTTAAATAACCTAGGTTATTCCTATAGAATTGCTATATACTAGACAATGGAGGATTTCTGAGGCTTTCAAGCAAGGCTCATCCAGATGTGTCCAACCTTCCCTTTCAGAGAATCTCATTAAAAGAGTAGTCTGATCTTAGGATCTTAAGATAGGGGATAATTTGCAGATTGGTGGGAGTCCGACCGCTAAGATCTCCACTGTTTGGAGCCATGGTCAGGACGGACACACGCATCACTTATCTCTGGTTGTGCCATTGAAATCAAAGGAGCAGTGTGTGTTCCTTTCTGAATCAAGGACAGTGGTCATACCCCCACCAATCTGCAAGATATCCTCAATCTATGGACAGGGGATAACTTCTTAAGATGGTATTATGCCCTTAATTCAAGACAATATTCAAGACAATATCACAATTTATTTGCAAAACTCTGCAATATGTTGCCAAGGAGCAAATGAAAGGGGTTCTAACTAAACCCTTAAAATATAAAGCAACCAACCCAACCAGGAAAATCCAGCTTCCAAGGACAACATTGTTGATAGACTACATCTATAGTCAAGAACATAGGTCAGCGCTTTCCTCAGTAAACCCTAATGGCACTCTGCCGATTTGATTAAAGTGGAGCTAAGCCAAATCTTGGAACCAGTTATACACTTTTTTCAGTTTTACTTGCAATACCACGTCTAACCTCTTGGTGTGCTGTGCAGAAAAAACAATCTTTCAAGCAACATTTGATACAGTATTCTTTAGCACCTTCTAGTGGTAGAAGTAGTCATTGCGGTAAATTCCATCAATACTGAAATAACATGAAATTGAAGTTACTGCGTATTCGGTACCCCAGATAGTTGGTTAGTCTGTCCATAGTCATATCAAGGTGACAATGACACATCATCTCCCATAAAATGATGTGCATATATACTCAGATATTTCAGTATTCCCCTCATTACTTGTCCCTTTCACCCTAATTACTTGAATAAATATCCCCGTGGTATCTCTCCGGGGTGCACGGTAGCGTCAGAACATATCCGGTGATAGAACAGCCAAGGTGACTGACTTCCACCAGCCAGAAACTGCTGATGCATGAAGACTCACAAATAACTGCTCATGGAAAACCTTCAATCTCCTCCACCGTCTCACGACCAAGAAGCCGCCCCGTTTCGTTTTTATTACCGCGTCGGCCATTAAAGGTCACTTTTTTGGAGTCTTAATTACACATTGCAGAGGCAATTGCACATGGGTCAGCGACTCCTAACTAGGTAAATTGCTTAGTCTCATAATGATATGTTTTTCCACTTCCTATAATCAAGAAGGCCGTATAATGGTTATCATTACCCGAGCGATACGGAGATGCTGCCGCAGCAGAAGAATGCAAAAACAGCACGTGGAGGATTAACAATGGCGCATAAAACTTTTTTACTGGAAAAGATCCCATCATTGCTGTTTATACTATGTATACTATGGGGTCACAAAGGTTTTTAGGGGGAATTCTTCATTGCCCGTCTCCAAAACCAGGCAAAAACATTCCGGCTGTGTCAAAAAGTTTCAGATAAGACGCCAATTCTCAAGGTCAAAGATTGCTTTTCCAAAGGATTGAGTTTTCTGTTCTAATCTTACAGTATATCTACTCTAAGCAATGCATGATGGCTCAGTGCTGCCCCCCTTCCCCCCTGGCAACTTTGCACATGACCCAATAAACACGGTTCAATGGGCACTAACCTTTAAACAAAATTTGTAGACATCAGTGGTACAACAAAATAGATGAAACTTTGAAATAGATCTTTTGAGAGTAAAATGCTTCTTTCTCTACTTAACAGACTCTTTACCTCCTCCATCCTAAATGTTTTATTTATTCCAAAATATTTCCTAAATCTGCCTTGGTGTTCCAAGACAGACTGATAGCTCACTGTATCGGAAGACATCTATTGTCAAGAACATAGTCATAAGGGTAGAGTTTGAAGAAGATTAGAGAGAAGCAGAGACAGAGGCAAAGACATTATGCTGCAGCTAATGGTAAGTCTTCCATGGTACTCCATGTACTTTATTCATACCAATGTGGATTACTTTTCTCTATAATGTCCTATATGCTGCTACTTTTGATTGAGAGAGAGAGAGAAAACAGCATCTCCTGATTTCTCCATATGCTGTCTAGGGGAGACATTACATCAGCCGGTCTCCACCCAGAAAACTGCCAATTATGGACAGAAGCTGCAGACCAGAAAACTGCTAAAATGTTCAGTATAAAGGTTATATAGTGGTGTCATTCCTAATGTGCACAAACAGAAGATTATCTCAAAAATTCATCCAAACATTAACGTAGATTTTAAAGAAAGTCTCTAAACCCTACTATAACACAAGGGCTGGATAACATAGACAGTGAAGCAGAAGACAGGTGGGTGTCCGAGGATATGTGAGATTTGATGGATTGCTTAAACTTTCTAATAGCATGGAGTGAATGGGCAAGAAAATTTTCCAGAGAGTGGGTCCAAAAATAGAAATTTGGTTAGGAATCTTGGATTCTGGAGGCACCTTAAAAAGCCTTCACCAAAGCTGAGATTGATGGATGCCACAACTCGACATGAGTGAACCAGTGTGGAGTGAACCAAGTTTGAACTGAATTTTCCAAAAAGTTCTGAAGAGACCCCAAAATTCATCAAACTTATAGGACCCAAAATAAATCTTTGGTGAAGCATCCGAACCTGAAATTAGATGAATCTTTACCCATCTCTAGTTACTACTTTATATGTCTAGTTGTTTGACTTGGCCACTACCAGACATACTTTGTATCATAAAGGGCTGGTAGATAGTAGTAGCAATGGTAGCCATAAGGAGCAGTCACTACCTCAATAGGGAATCTTGATGGCCTTAGTGGGTTTGATCTAGCAGGTCTTGGGGTGGACCATCAGAGAAGACTCTCATAAATGAGACTTTCATTCAGAAGTGGGGACTTCTAATGAACCCCATGGATGGGGGGAGGAGGGTGCAGAGGACACTTTCCTTCCACTTTAAGTAGGTCCTCTATACAGTCTTGTAGGGGAGACGTAACATAGCCCTTAGATCAGTGGTGTAACTACCGCCGTAGCAGTGAAGGCAGCTGCCACAGGGTCCGGGAGATTAGGGGCCCGGTGACAGCCGCTACTGCTGATATCATTATACTCGGGGGTCTTTTCGGATCCCCGAGTATAATGATTGGCGGCCCGGGAGAGGTAAGAAACATGAAAAACACTGTTACTTACCTCTCCATGATCTGGGCAGGCTTCGGCCTAGTCGTCTGACGTCTCATGACCCCGGCCTGCGTCCTGGGTCATGTTACGTCTGACGTCATTGAAGATGGACTACTTCGGAGGCCGACAGCATAGGAGCCGGGAGAAGGGTGAGCAACAGAGTTTTATTTATGTTTTTCTCCCCCTGGGTCTCCAATTATTATACTCTGGAGTCTGAAAAGACCACAGAGTATAATAATTGTTTATGGGTGTCCACAGTGGGAAATAATACTGTGTGCAGGGGCAACTATGGGGGATAATACTGTGTGCAGGGGCCACTATGGGGTTTAATACTGTGTGCAGGGGCCACTATGGGACATAATACTGTGTGCAGGGGCAACTATGGGGCATAATACAGTGTGCAGGGGCCACTATGGGGCATAATACTGTGTGCAGGGGCCACTATGGGACATAATACTGTGTAGAGGGGCCACTATGGGGCATAATACTGTGTGCAGGGGCCACTATGGGGCATAATACTGTGTAGAGGGGCCACTATGGGGCATAATACTGTGTGCAGGGGCCACTATGGGACATAATACTGTGTGCAGGGGCCACTATGGGGCATAATACTGTGTGCAGGGGCCACTATGGGGGATAATACTGTGTGCAGGGGCAACTATGGGGCATAATACTGTGCGCAAGAGCCACTATGGGGTACAATACTGTGTGCAGGGGCCACTATGGGGTACAATACTGTGTGGAGTTGCCACTGAGGGACATAATACTGTGTGCAGGGGCAACTATGGGGCATAATACTGTGTGCAGGGGCCACTATGGGGATAATACTGTGTGCAGGGGCCACTATGAGACATAATACTGTGTGCAGGGGCCACTATGGGGCATAATACTGTGCGCAAGAGCCACTATGGGGTACAATACTGTGTGCAGGGGCCATTATGCACCTTTCCATCGGCTGTATAAGGGCACGAATAGGCGCTCTTTCTATTGGTCCTCGAAAGAAATGGGCGTGTTTATAAGTTCTCCTCCTATTGGTTCTCTTTCAAGCACAGGTTTTCATTCAGGTCCGACTAATATTTAGGGCCTGAACCTAACCGCGGATGATGGATAGAATTGCATTGAAGTTGTAGGCGCTTTCCCTATTGGTCCGTGAGGAGGAAGTAGGCGTGATAATCATGCAATGATAGATAGAACTATGTTAAAGATGGGCATCAGTAGGCGCTCTTCCTATTGGCTCTAGATGAAATGTGGGCGTGGCAATTATGCATCTTTCCATCGGCCATATAAGGGCACGAATAGGCGCTCTTTCTATTGGTCCTCTAAAGAAATGGGCGTGGTTATAGGGTCTCCTCCTATTGGTTCTTTTTCAGGCACAGGCTCTCATTCAGGTCCGACCAATGTTTAGAGCCTGAACCTAGCCGCGGATGATAGAACTGCATTGAAGATGTAGGCGCTTTCCCTATTGGTCCGTGAGGAGGAAGTAGGTGTGATAATCACGCACCTCCCTATTGGCTGCACTATGAGTGAGCGGTTTCCATTCTGGTCCGACCATGTTTTGAGGCGGGATCTTTACTACACCAAACTGCTAATGGCCAGATTTCTGGTAATACCGAACTTGATTGGTGTATTGTGTGACTGACATATGTGTTCTCAATAATAGTAATTAGTGGAATGTATTTAAAACCTGTTGTCTTCGATCCATGGTATTGCATTTCTGGCTTGAAAAAGCGTCAGATTAGACGCGAAATGGCTGTTGCCTTTTTTTGCCTATAATACCTTGTCTCCCTCCCTGTATTATTTTTATTTACACTTAATAAAGGACTTTGTTTTTACATATGAGAAGTGTCAAATATCATCTGCCGACTATGGAATGGTGAGTGCCCACCCCGATCTTTTCTATTTTTTCTCCTAAAGAGTTTTATTTATGTTTTTCTCCCCCTGGGTCTCCAATTATTATACTCTGGAGTCTGAAAAGACCCCAGAGTATAATAATTGTTTATGGGTGTCCACAGTGGGACATAATACTGTGTGCAGGGGCAACTATGGGGCATAATACTGTGCGCAAGAGCCACTATGGGGTACAATATTGTGTGCAGGGGCCACTATGGGGTACAATACTGTGTGGAGTTGCCACTGAGGGACATAATACTGTGTGGAGGGGCCACTATGGGGGATAATACTGTGTGCAGGGGCCACTATGGGGTATAATACTGTGTGCAGGGGCCACTATGGGGGATAATACTGTGTGCAGGGGACACTATGGGGAATGATACATTGTGCAGGGGCCACTATGGGACATAATACTGTGTGCAGGGGCCACTATGGGGTACAATACTGTGTGGAGTTGCCACTGAGGGACATAATACTGTGTGGAGGGGCCACTATGGGGGATAATACTGTGTGCAGGGGCCACTATGGGGATAATACTGTGTGCAGGGGACACTATGGGGAATAATACAGTGTGCAGGGGCCACTATGGGACATAATACTGTGTGCAGGGGCCACTATGGGGATAATACTGTGTGCAGGGGCCACTATGGGGCATAATACTGTGTGCAGGGGACACTATGGGGAATAATACAGTGTGCAGGGGCCACTATGGGACATAATACTGTGTGCAGGGGCCACTATGGGGTACAATACTGTGTGCAGGGGCCACTATGGGGCATAATACTGTGTGCAGGGGACACTATGGGGAATAATACAGTGTGCAGGGGCCACTGAGGGACATAATACTGTGTGGAGGGGCCACTATGGGGGATAATACTGTGTGCAGGGGTCACTATGGGACATAATACTGTGTGCAGGAGCCACTGAGGGACATAATACTGTGCGCAGGGGCCACTATGGGGATAATACTGTGTGCAGGGGTCACTATGGGGGATAATACTGTGTGCAGGGGCCACTATGGGGCATACTACTGTGTGCAGGGGCCACTATGGGGGATAATACTGTGTGCAGGGGCCACTATGGGGAATGATACTGTGTGCAGGGGCAACTATGGGACATAATACTGTGTGCAGGGGCCACTATGGGGCATTATACTGTGTGCAGGGGCCACTATGGGGGATAATACTGTGTGCAGGGGACACTATGGGGCATACTACTGTGTGCAGGGGCCACTATGGGGGATAATACTGTGTGCAGGGGCCACTATGGGGGATAATACTGTGTGCAGGAGCCACTATGGGGGATAATACTGTGTGCAGGGGCCACTAGGGGGCATAATAGAGCGCGCAGGAATGCGTAGGAGGGGTCGGTCGAGGTCTTCGGCGTCGGTGTCGGTCGGGAAGGGGGGGACCCCACGTCAAAAGTTCGTCACGGGGCTCTGCCATTCCTGGTTACGCCACTGCCTCAGATGTACAGCATAAGATCTCTCACGTTTTCCTAGACCCAGAGAGCAGTCTTCTCCCACATCATCCTTGATCCTATTTATTATGCTTTCTATTCACTTTCGGTCTCTGTCAAGCTTTGTCCGTCACAGCCCCGCTCTCTTTCACAGCCCTTTGTCTGCCGTTTCTTGCGTCACAATGTCTCCACTCTTCCCTTTCTGTCCTCATAGAATAAGATTTAGTTCAGTAAAACTCCATTAAGACACAAAGACAAGGTTATTAAACAGCGCACCGAGTCATGAGTCACATGCTGCGAACATGCCACACAGCAAAGCATACAGTAAGCGGTAGCATGCTGAAAAGTTAGGAAAAGTTGAATTTCTTTACCATATCTGCAACATGTTTATATTCTGGGGCTGAAAACCTGCCATGAGTTTATCACCATATATTATCTCTCACTTACACTGACACACTGTAACAAAACCACCTGCTGTGTAAACTCTGCATATTTACTACTAGAGATCTGGGTGTGTAACTCAGGCTTGATTCACGGGTTTCACCTGGGCACGGGTTTCCATTTGGGGGTCCACTTGGGGACCCGCCCGAACAAAAATCTAATTCTCATAAAAAGATTACCATTGGAAACCCACGGACCTCAGAGATCATAATGTACGGGTGCAGATGTGAACTGAGCCTTATATTCACTACTAGAGATCTGGATGTGTAACTCATATTCACTACAAGAGATCTGGATCTGTAACTGATATTCACTACAAGAGATCTGGATGTGTATCTCACATTCACTACTAGAGATCTGGATGTGTAACTTATATTCACTACTAGAGCTCTGGATGTGTAACTTATATTCACTACTAGAGCTCTGGATGTGTAACTCATATTCACTACAAGAGATCTGGATGTGTAACTTATATTCACTACAAGAGATCTGGATCTGTAACTGATATTCACTACAAGAGATCTGGATGTGTCACTCATATTTGCTACTAGAGATCTGGATGTGTATCTCACATTCACTACTAGAGATCTGGATGTGTAACTGATATTCACTACAAGAGATCTGGATGTGTATCTCACATTCACTACTAGAGATCTGGATGTGTAACTCATATTCACTACTAGAGATCTGGATGTGTAACTCATATTCACTACTAGAGATCTGGATCTGTAACTGATATTCACTACAAGAGATCTGGATGTGTCACTCATATTTGCTACTAGAGATCTAGATGTGTATCTCACATTCACTACTAGAGATCTGGATGTGTAACTGATATTCACTACAAGAGATCTGGATGTGTATCTCACATTCACTACTAGAGATCTGGATGTGTAACTCATATTCACTACTAGAGATCTGGATGTGTAACTCATATTCACTACTAGAGATCTGGATGTGTAACTCATATTCACTACTAGAGATCTGGATGTGTAACTCATATTCACTACTAGAGATCTGGATCTGTAACTGATATTCACTACAAGAGATCTGGATGTGTCACTCATATTTGCTACTAGAGATCTGGATGTGTATCTCACATTCACTACTAGAGATCTGGATGTGTAACTGATATTCACTACAAGAGATCTGGATGTGTATCTCACATTCACTACTAGAGATCTGGATGTGTAACTCATATTCACTACTAGAGATCTGGATGTGTAACTTATATTCACTACAAGAGATCTGGATGTGTAACTCATATTCACTACAAGAGATCTGGATCTGTAACTGATATTCACTACAAGAGATCTGGATGTGTATCTCACATTCACTACTAGAGATCTGGATGTGTAACTCATATTCACTACTAGAGATCTGGATGTGTATCTCACATTCACTACTACAGATCGGGATGTGTAACTCATATTCACTACTAGAGATCTGGATGTGTAACTCATATTCACTACTAGAGCTCTGGATGTGTAACTCATATTCACTACTAGAGCTTTGGATGTGTAACTCATATTCACTACTAGAGATCTGGATGTGTAACTTATATTCACTACTAGAGCTCTGGATGTGTAACTCATATTCACTACAAGAGATCTGGATGTGTAACTCATATTCACTACTAGAGATCTGGATGTGTAACTGATATTCACTACTAGAGATCTGGATGTGTAACTGATATTCACTACAAGAGATCTGGATGTGTCACTCATATTCGCTACTAGAGTTCTGGATGTGTAACTTATATTCACTACTAGAGCTCTGGATGTGTAACTCATATTCACTACAAGAGATCTGGATGTGTAACTGATATTCACTACAAGAGATCTGGATGTGTATCTCACATTCACTACTAGAGATCTGGATGTGTAACTGATATTCACTACTAGAGATCTGGATGTGTAACTTATATTCACTACTAGAGATCTGGATGTGTAACTGATATTCACTACAAGAGATCTGGATGTGTAACTCATATTCACTACTAGAGATCTGGATGTGTAACTTATATTCACTACTAGAGATCTGGATGTGTAACTCATATTCACTACTAGAGATCTGGATGTGTAACTCATATTCACTACTAGAGATCTGGATGTGTAACTCATATTCACTACTAGAGATCTGGATGTGTAACTTATATTCACTACAAGAGATCTGGATGTGTAACTCATATTCACTACAAGAGATCTGGATCTGTAACTGATATTCACTACAAGAGATCTGGATGTGTATCTCACATTCACTACTAGAGATCTGGATGTGTAACTCATATTCACTACTAGAGATCTGGATGTGTAACTTATATTCACTACTAGAGCTCTGGATGTGTAACTCATATTCACTACAAGAGATCTGGATGTGTAACTCATATTCACTACTAGAGATCTGGATGTGTAACTTATATTCACTACTAGAGATCTGGATGTGTATCTCACATTCACTACTAGAGATCTGGATGTGTAACTTATATTCACTACTAGAGATCTGGATGTGTAACTCATATTCACTACTAGAGCCCTGGATGTGTAACTTATATTCACTACTAGAGATCTGGATGTGTAACTTATATTCACTACAAGAGATCTGGATGTGTAACTTATATTCACTACTAGAGATCTGGATGTGTAACTTATATTCACTACAAGAGATCTGGATGTGTCACTTATATTCACTACAAGAGATCTGGATGTGTAACTTATATTCACTACTAGAGATCTGGATGTGTAACTTATATTCACTACTAGAGATCTGGATGTGTAACTGATATTCACTACAAGAGATCTGGATGTGTCACTCATATTCGCTACTAGAGTTCTGGATGTGTTACTTATATTCACTACTAGAGCTCTGGATGTGTAACTCATATTCACTACAAGAGATCTGGATGTGTAACTCATATTCACTACAAGAGATCTGGATGCGTATCTCACATTCACTACTAGAGCTCTGGATGTGTAACTCATATTCACTACTAGAGCCCTGGATGTGTAACTCATATTCACTACTAGAGATCTGGATGTGTATCTCACATTCACTACAAGAGATCTGGATGTGTAACTTATATTCACTACTAGAGATCTGGATGTGTATCTCACATTCACTACTACAGATCGGGATGTGTAACTCATATTCACTACTAGAGATCTGGATGTGTAACTCACATTCACTACTACAGATCGGGATGTGTAACTCATATTCACTACTAGAGATCTGGATGTGTAACTCCCTGGCCCTCCCAGTATCGCTGCCTTCTCCATAGACCTCTTCCCCTACCTGTGACTAATGTCTGTGTCTGCTGACAGGTAATGCTCTGGATGTCTTGGAGTTTGGAGAACTTTCAGTAAGTGACATCCTCTGTACAGACTGGGTAAAAGTGCTTTTTTCTAGTATAGAACAGAATTGATTGGTCCGGGGTTTTTCGATGAGCCGCTCTCCCAGCACTACACAGTAATCCTTCTAACACAGAGACTTGCTGAGCCGACAACCGCGCACACTCCATAGAAATTCTGCTGACCTTAATACGGTCGCGGCCGCGCTGGAGTCGATACAAATGAAAAAGATTGTGCTAGATGATTCCAGCAGAGAAACTGGCGGTGTGGACTGACACAAACACATTAGGATTATATGCGTTACACTGTGTGTAATCATATGGGGACGGCGGCTGTTAATTAACCCCACGTATAGCATACGGCAGGATCTCTTATGTGCACCCTGTATTATTCATCTAGTACCTGCTGCCCTTTAGTTCATGGGAAAAAATATTCAAAGGCTTTTATAGATTTATGTACTTTCTACTCTGGGATGATGTATCTAAGCCTCAGGTGTGATACTGTATCCTGAACTGCTATATCTAAGACTATCATCTATGATACTGTCTACAGAGTCGCTGTTCCTGAGGCTATCAGGCGTGATACTGTTTGGTTATCTGATGTATCTGAGACTCTAGTGTCTGATACTGCTGACTGATCCGATGTATCTAAGCAGTCACTCAAGTGTGATACAATCTCAATGAAGTCCAAACTACCTACAAGAACAAGAAGCTAAGGCACACAGGCTCCCCAAGGAGGCGACCAAGTATCTTAGCTTAACTTGTGTGATCCTGACTATAACAGTCCCCATTAGGAATACGCCTGCATGGTACACATCAGATTACTGATATATAAGATTATGACATGAACATCTATTTACGGAAAACACAAACTTTCCATATATAAGAATAACCCCATAAAGATCATATAAGTGAATGATTTAGAGTATATAAGCAGTACACATATGACAGATCACATTGTCACTACATATCACTCCCACTGTGAGGCATTGACAAGTTTCACATTTCAACAAAAACACCAGAACAAGTGCGAATCCTGTACGGTGACAGAAATAAAAAATAGATTCAAAACAATCTCCAACACCTCCAGACACCGACCATAGGAGCAGCCAGCACCTGCAAGACGAGATTATAATGTCTGGAATAACCACTAAAGGCTGAGACCTTAAGCAGAAAACCTCATTAAGAGAACTGTAATTTGTTGTATGTCTAATTAATTGTTACACCGAGAATCGCACAGGCACAGGTCTAATTGTTCCCTTTAATAATATGTTCTATAATACGCCATAGTTATAATGGAAACAATAGGATTAAATGGCTTTATTATACTGTACTCTATAGACAGGAATACAATTACTGTAGTATCGTACATTATGTTAAATTATCTACTATAATCTTCCCCTCCATGTACAAGAATATAACTACTATAATACTGCTCCTATGTACAAGAATATAACTACTATAATACTGTCTCCTATGTACAAGAATATAACTACTATAATACTGCTCCTATGTACAAGAATATAACTACTATAATACTACTCCTATGTACAAGAATATAACTACTATAATACTGCCCCCTATGCACAAGAATATAACTACTATAATACTGTCTCCTATGTACAAGAATATAACTACTATAATACTGCTCCTATGTACAAGAATATAACTACTATAATACTTCTCCTATGTACAAGAATATAACTACTATAATACTACTCCTATGTACAAGAATATAACTACTATAATACTACCCCTATGTACAAGAATATAATTACTATAATACTGCTCTTATGTACAAGAATATAACTACTATAATACTGCCCCCATGTACAAGAATATAAGTACTATAATACTGCTCCTATGTACAAGAATATAACTACTATAATACTGCCTCCTATGTACAAGAATATAACTACTATAATACTACTCCTATGTACAAGAATATAACTACTATAATACTACTCCTATGTACAAGAATATAACTACTATAATACTACTCCTATGTACAAGAATATAACTACTATAATACTACTCCTATGTACAAGAATATAACTACTATAATACTACTCCCTATGTACAAGAATATAACTACTATAATACTGCTCCAATGTACAAGAATATAACTACTATAATACTGCCTCCTATGTACAAGAATATAACTACTATAATACTACCCCTATGTACAAGAATATAATTACTATAATACTGCTCTTATGTACAAGAATATAACTACTATAATACTGCCCCCATGTACAAGAATATAACTACTATAATACTGCTCCTATGTACAAGAATATAACTACTATAATACTGCCTCCTATGTACAAGAATATAACTACTATAATACTACTCCTATGTACAAGAATATAACTACTATAATACTACTCCTATGTACAAGAATATAACTACGATAATACTACTCCTATGTACAAGAATATAACTACTATAATACTACTCCCTATGTACAAGAATATAACTACTATAATACTGCTCCAATGTACAAGAATATAACTACTATAATACTGCCTCCTATGTACAAGAATATAACTGCTATAATACTGCCTCCTATGTACAAGAATATAACTACTATAATACTGCTCCTATGTACAAGAATATAACTACTATAATACTACTCCTATGTACAAGAATATAACTACTATATTACTACTCCTATGTACAAGAATATAACTACTATAATACTACTCCTATGTACAAGAATATAACTACTATAATACTACTCCTATGTACAAGAATATAACTACTATAATACTACTCCTATGTACAAGAATATAACTATATAGAAAAGGATAGTAGGATCCGCTCGACCAGGTAAGTTAAAAAATAACTTTTAATCCGACATGGTTAAAAAACACACAAAAGAAAATAGATGTGAAATGACAAAAAAGAAGAAAAATGGTGATTAAAACCACATTCTGATAGCTCTAGCTGTACAAGAATATAACTACTATAATACTGCCCCTCTATACCTACTAAAAGATCTGCATGCATCATTCCAAGGTATACATTTGTACTCATTAAAAGGTCTCTATCACTGGGAAAAGTCATTTTTAACTAATCACATCCTTGCATAGGCTTTAGAAAGTCTATTCCACACCTACCTTTAGTATGTAGATTGCCTCAGTGGTTTTTGAATAAGTTCGTTTTTATTCACATGCTAATGAGCTTCCAGCCAGCACAGGAAGTTCCTAGCAGCACTCGTCCCTGCTCTTATCTTCTATGTGTGTGCATACAGGAAGCTGAGTCATCATCAGCAGCAGCAGCCTGTGCTGTTTTCTCCCATAGGAAACGACAGCAAAGGGGGTGCACGATGTATCGTGCACCAGTCTAATTAGTATAGGAATAAAAACGGACTTATTCAGAAACCACTGAGGCCATTTACATACTAAAGGTAAGTGTGGAATAGCTTTTCTAAAGCCTATGCAAGGATGTGATTAGTTAAAAATGACTATTCCCAATGATAGAGCCCCTTTAACTTGCTTCCATCACCTGCAGTAATGTATATTATGGATGTGAGTGTATGAGGTGTTTTATGACTTGCTATCTCCATATATTAGTGCTCTATGCCATCAGTGTGTACAGCAGCGCGGTCTACTACATTGGAAATAAAATTTAAGGCCACCTAATTAAATGCTTTGACATTAATTGCAGATGAAAGGGATGAGACGCGGAGACGGCGGATGTTCTGATTAGTCCAAACATTATTAGAAATTGCGGCAAATTCAATTATTCAGCTATGAGCGCAAAAAGTACAATATTCATCCTGGTAATTAATATGGTGGATCCGAACTCATTAAAGACGAATACAGACGGCACCGTACAAAGTAGCGGGGGATTCAAGGAACATAAGCTGCTCGGCTCCCATCTATAGTGCTACATAACAGGTGAAACACACCGGTGTATATATATATCTCCCTATATTATAAAAATGAATTTCTGTCTGTCTGTCTGTCTGTCTGTCTGTCTGTCTGTGCTCTAATGCGAACCAAACGACTGGACCGATCTTCACCAAATTTGGTACAGAGATACTTCAGGTATCCGGGAAGGTTTAAGACGAGACTCCAACTCGCTCGGACGTACCGTTGCTGAGATACAGCATTCCAAACACAGTGCCCCCCCCCCTTAGCCAATACAAACCTGCAAGACTTTCACTCATATTCCAACTGCAATACACACGGTCACTCCACATGCACAATACAACACTGATATCCAAACTGAGATACACGCATCAGAGGATTAGATACACAGATCAGCACACAGTATCACACACCAGAGGATTAGATACACGGGTCTGCACACAGTCCCACAAACCAGACAATTAAATACGCACTTCTGCACACAGTTCCACACACTGAAGGATTTGATACACGCGTCTGCACACGGTTCCACATATCGAAGGATTAGATACAGGCGTCTACACACAGTTCCACACTCCAGAGGATTAGATACGCGCGTCTGCACACATTTGTACACGCCATAGGATTAGATACACGCGTATTCACACAGTTCCACACTTCAGAGGATTAGATACGCGCGTCTGCACACAGTTGTACACGCCATAGGATTAGATACACGCGTCTTCACACAGTACCACATGCAGTAGGATTAGATACGTGCGTCTACACACAGTTCCACACGCCGAAGGATTAGATACGCGCCTCTTCACACAATACCACACAGGGAAAGATTAGATACGTGTGTGTGCACACAGTACCACACTTTGGAGGATGAGATACATGCCTCTGCACACAGTACCACAAGCCAGAGAATTAGATACGCGCCTCAGCACACAGTACCACATGGGGGAGGATTAGCTACGCGCGTCTACACACAGTACCACATGCCATAGGATTATATACGCGCGTCTGCACACAGTACCACATGCTGGGGGATTGGATACATGCGTCTACACACAGTTCCACACACTGTAGGATTAGATACGCACCTCTTCACACAATGCCACACAGGGGAGGATTAGATACACGTGTCTTCACACAGTTGTACACGCCATAGGATTAGATACACGCATCTTCACACAGTACCACATGCAGTAGGATTAGATACGCGCTAACACACAGTACCACATTCCGTAGAATTAGATACACGGGTCTGAACACAGTGCCACACACCAGAGGATTAAATACGCACTTCTGCACACAGTTCCACACACTGAAGGATTTGATATGTGTGTTTGCACACGGTTCCACGTGCCGAAGGATTAGATACAGGCGTCTACACACAGTTCCACACCTCAGAGGATTAGATACGCGCGTCTGCACACAGTTGTACACGCCATAGGATTACATACACGTGTCTGCACACAGTACCACATGCAGTAGGATTAGATACGCGCGTCTACACATAGTTCCACATGCCGTAGGATTAGATACGCGCCTCTTCACACAATACCACACAGGGGAGGATTAGATACGTGTGTGTGCACACAGTACCACACTTTGGAGGATTAGATACATGCCTCTGCACACAGTACCACAAGCCAAAGAATTAGATACGCGTCTCCGCACACAGTATCACACAGGGGAAAATTAGATACGCGCGTCTGCACACAGTACCACACGGGGGAGGATTAGATACGGGCGTCTACACACAGTACCACATGCCATAGGATTAGATACGTGCGTCTGCACACAGTACCACATGCCGGGGGATTGCATACGTGCGTCTACACACAGTTCCACACGCCGTAGGATTAGATACGTGCCTCTTCACACAATACCACACAGGGGAGGATTAGATAAACGTATCTTCGCACAGTTGTACACGCTATAGGATTAGATACATGCGTCTGCACACAGTACCACATGCCGTAGGATTAGATACGCGTGTCTACACACAGTTCCACATTCCAGAGGATTAGATACGCGCGTCTGCACACAGTTGTACACGCCATAGGATTAGATACACACATCTGCACAGAGTACCACATGCTGTAGGATTAGATACACGCGTCTACACACAGTTCCACACTCCAAAGGATTAGATACGCGCGTCTGCACACAGTTGTACACGCCATAGGATTAGATACACGCGTCTGCACACAGTACCACATTCAGTAGGATTAGATACGTGCATCTACACATAGTTCCACATGCCGAAGGATTAGACACGTGCCTCTTCACACAATACCACACAGGGGAGGATTAGATACGTGTGTGCACACAGTATCACACTTTGGAGGATTAGATACATGCCTCTGCACACAGTACCACAAGCCAGAGAATTAGATATGCGTCTCAGCACACAGTATCACACGGGGGAGGATTAGATACGCACGTCTACACAGTACCACATGCCATAGGATTAGATACGAGCGTCTGCACACAGTTCCCCATGCCGGGGGATTAGATATGCGCTTCTGCACACAGTACCACATGCCGGTGGATTGGATACGCGCGTCTACACACAGTTCCACACACCGTAGGATTAGATACACGCCTCTTCACACAATACCACACAGGGGATGATTAGATACACGTGTCTGCACACAGTACCACATGCCGTAGGATTAGATACGTGCGTCTACACACAGTAACACATGCCGTAGGATTAGATACGTGCGTCTACACACAGTACCACATGCCGTAGGATTAGATACGCGTGTCTGCACACAGTACCACATGCCGTAGGATTAGATACGTGCGTTTACACACAGTTCCACATGCCGTAGGATTAGATACGCGCCTCTTCACACAATACCACACAGGGGAGGATTAGATACGTGCATCTGAACACAGTACCACACTTTGGAGGATTAGATACAGGCCTCTGCACACAGTACCACATGCCAGAGAATTAGATACGCGTCTCAGCACACAGTTCCACATGGGGGAGGATTAGATACAGGCCTCTGCACACAGTACCACACGCCAGAGTATTAGATACGAGCATCTGCACACAGTACCACGTGCCAGAGTCATTAGATACGCGCGTCTGCACACAGTTTCACTTACTGGAGGATTAGATACGCACCTCTTCACACAATACCACACGGGGAGGATTAGATATGTGCATCTGCACAAAGTACCACACCAGCAAGGATTGGATACTTTCATCTAAACACAGTACTTTACGGGGAAGGATTAGATACAGCTTTACTCCAGGTATCCATAACAACTGATCACAGGTTTTTCACTGACATTCAAAATGAGATACACATAATCACATGACGCTTATGGACATACACACAAACCACATACAAAATACACCAGAGCAAAATTGGACAATTCTTATGGGGCCACTACACAAAAATAAAATGTAATATACCCGTGCGAAGCCGGGTCCTCCCTCTAGTATATATATATATATCTCCCTATATTATAAAAATGAATTTCTGTCTGTCTGTCTGTCTGTCTGTGCTGTAATGCGAACCAAACGACTGGACCGATCTTCACCAAATTTGGTACAGAGATACTTCAGATATCCGGGAAGGTTTAAGACGAGACTCCAACTCGCTCGGACGTACTGTTGCTGAGATACAGCATTTCGAACACAGTGCCCCCCCCCCTTAGCCAATACAAACCTGCAAGACTTTCACTCATATTCCAACTGCAATACACACGGTCACTCCACATGCACAATACAACACTGATATCCAAACTGACATACACGCATCAGAGGATTAGATACACAGATCAGCACACAGTATCACACGCTAGAGGATTAGATACACGCATCTGCACACAGTCCCACAAACCAGAGGATTAAATACGCGCTTCTGCACACAGTTCCACACACTGAAGGATTTGATACACGCGTCTGCACACGGTTCCACATACTGAAGGATTAGATACAGGCGTCTACACAAAGTTCCACACTCCAGAGGATTAGATACGCGCGTCTGCACACATTTGTACACGCCATAGGATTAGATACACGCGTCTTCACACAGTTCCACACTCCAGAGGATTAGATACGCGCGTCTGCACACAGTTGTACACGCCATAGGATTAGATACACGCGTCTTCACACAGTTCCACACTCCAGAGGATTAGATACGCGCGTCTGCACACAGTTGTACACGCCATAGGATTAGATACACGCGTCTTCACACAGTACCACATGCAGTAGGGTTAGATACGTGCGTCTACACACAGTTCCACACGCCAAAGGATTAGATACGCGCCTCTTCACACAATACCACACAGGGAAAGATTAGATACGTGTGTGTGCACACAGTACCACACTTTGGAGGATGAGATACATGCCTCTGCACACAGTACCACAAGCCAGAGAATTAGATACGCGTCTCAGCACACAGTACCACATGGGGGAGGATTAGATACGCGCGTCTACACACAGTACCACATGCCATAGGATTATATACGCGCGTCTGCACACAGTACCACATGCTGGGTGATTGGATACATGCGTCTACACACAGTTCCACACACTGTAGGATTAGATACGCACCTCTTCACACAATACCACACAGGGGAGGATTAGATACACGTGTCTTCACACAGTTGTACATGCCATAGGATTAGATACACGCGTCTTCACACAGTACCACATGCAGTAAGATTAGATACGCGCGTCTACACACAGTTCCACACGCCAAAGGATTAGATACGCGCCTCTTCACACAATACCACACAGGGGAGGATTAGATATGTGTGTGTGCACACAGTACCACACTTTGGAGGATTAGATACATGCCTCTGCACACAGTACCACAAGCCAGAGAATTAGATACGCGTCTCAGCACACAGTATCACACGGGGAAGGATTAGATACGCGCGTCTACACACAGTACCACATGCCATAGGATTATATACGCGCGTCTGCACACAGTACCACATGCTGGGGGATTGGATACATGCGTCTACACACAGTTCCACACACTGTAGGATTAGATACGCACCTCTTCACACAATACCACACAGGGGAGGATTAGATACACGTGTCTTCACACAGTTGTACATGCCATAGGATTAGATACACGCGTCTTCACACAGTACCACATGCAGTAAGATTAGATACGCGCGTCTACACACAGTTCCACACGCCAAAGGATTAGATACGCGCCTCTTCACACAATACCACACAGGGGAGGATTAGATATGTGTGTGTGCACACAGTACCACACTTTGGAGGATTAGATACATGCCTCTGCACACAGTACCACAAGCCAGAGAATTAGATACGCGTCTCAGCACACAGTATCACACGGGGAAGGATTAGATACGCTCATCTACACACAGTACCACATGCCATAGGATTATATACGCGCGTCTGCACACAGTACCACATGCCGGGGGATTGGATACATGCTTCTACACACAGTTCCACACACTGTAGGATTAGATACGCAGATCTTCACATAATACCACACAGGGGAGGATTAGATACACGTGTCTTTACACAGTTGTACACGCCATAGGATTAGATACACGCATCTGCACACAGTACCACATGCCGTAGGATTAGATACGCGCGTCTACACACAGTACCACATGGGGAGGATTAGATATGCGCGTCTGCACACAGTACCACATGCCGTAGAATTAGATACGCACGTCTACACACAGTTCCACACTCCAGAGGATTAGATATGCGCGTCTGCACACAGTTGTACACGCCATAGTATTAGATACACACATCTGCACAGAGTACCACATACCGTAGGATTAGATACACATGTCTACACACAGTTCCACACTCCAGAGGATTAGATACGCGCGTCTGCACACAGTTGTACACTCCATAGAATTAGATACACGCATCTGCACACAGTACCACATGCAGTAGGATTAGATACGCGACTCTTCACACAGTACCACACAGGGGAGGATTATATACGTGTGTGCACACAGTATCACACTTTGGAGGATTAGATACATGCCTCTGCACACAGTACCACAAGCCAGAGAATTAGATACGCGTCTCAGCACACAGTATCACACAGGGGAGGATTAGATACGCGCCTCTTCACACAATACCACACAGGGGAGGATTAGATACAGGCCTCTGCATACAGTACCACATACCAGAGAATTAGATACGCGTCTCAGCACACAGTTCCACATGGGAGAGGATTAGATACGCGCATCTGCACACAGTACCACACGCCAGAGTCATTAGATACGCGCGTCTGCACACAGTTTCACTTACTGGAGGATTAGATACGCGCCTCTTCACACAATATCACATGGGGAGGATTAGATATGTGCATCTGCACAAAGTACCACACCAACAAGGATTAGACACTTGCATCTAAACACAGTACTACACGGGGAAGGATTAGATACAGCTTTACTCCAGGTATCCATAACAACTGATCACAGGTTTTTCACTGACATCCAAAATGAGATACACATAATCACATGACGCTTATGGACATACACACAAACCACATACAAAATACACCAGTGCAAAATTGGACAATTCTTATGGGGCCACTACACAAACATAAAATGTAATATACCCGTGCGAAGCCGGGTCCTCCCTCTAGTATATATATATATATATATATATATATATATATATATATATATATATATATATATATATATACCGTGTAAATGGTATCAATACACACAACGACAGACCTTATCAATCAGAAGTCTGAGACTACAGGAGAAACTACACAAATCCTTAATGGGCCAGTCTGACATTGTTCACACAACAATACTTATCAACAACTTAGAATGAGATGCTTTGGCCTAATAAACTACTGTGGTTAGTGAGTTCCCCATGCCAAGTAATGTTCTTGCCACCATACCCAACAATGTAATACTACAGTACACACATGTATATATATATATATATATATATATATATATATATATATATATATATATATATACAACAATGTTCTACTTTACAGCTATGCCCAACAATGTTCCATTATACAATCATTCCCAGCAATGTTCTGCTACAAACCCAACCCAAAAACCTATTACTGCACACGCATGACCAACAATATTCTGCTATACACCCATAACAACAATGTTCCAATATACAGCAATACCCAACATTGTTCTACTACATACTGATACCCAACAATATTCCACTATATACCCATACCCACCTATGTTCTATTACGTACCCATCTATGTTCTATTGCACATCCATACCCACCTATAGTCTATTACATACCCATACACAACAATGTTCTATTACATACCCACCTATGTTTTACTACACACCCATACCCACCTATGTTTAACTAGACACCCATACCCACCTATAGTCTACTACACACCCATACCCACCTATGTTCTACTACACACCCATACCCACCTATAGTCTACTACACACCCATACCCACCTATATTCTACTACACACCCATACCCACCTATAGTCTACTACACACCCATACCCACCTATATTCTATTAAACACCCATACCCACCTATGTTCTACTACACACCCATACCCACGTATATTCTATTAAACACCCATACCCACCTATGTTCTACTACACACCCATACCCACCTATAGTCTACTACACACGTATACCCACCTATATTCTACTACACACCCATACCCACCTATATTCTACTACACACCCATACCCACCTATATTCTACTACACACCCATACCCACCTATGTTCTACTACACACCCATACCCACCTATAGTCTACTACACACCCTTACCCACCTATATTCTACTACACACCCATACCCACCTATATTCTACTACACATACATACCCACCTATAGTCTACTACACACCCATACCCACCTATGTTCTACTACACACCCATACCCACCTATATTCTACTACACACCCATACCCACCTATATTCTACTACACACCCATACCCACCTATATTCTACTACACACCCATACCCACCTATATTCTACTACACACCCATACCCACCTATAGTCTACTACACACCCATACCCACCTATATTCTACTACACACCCATACCCACCTATATTCTACTACACACCCATACCCACCTATAATATACTACACACCCATACCCACCTATATTCTACTACACACATACCCACCTATAGTCTACTACACACCCTTACCCACCTATATTCTACTACACACCCATACCCACCTATAGTCTATTACACACCCATACCCACCTATAGTCTATTACACACCCATACCCACCTATGTTCTACTACACACCCATACCCACCTATATTCTACTACACACCCATACCCACCTATAGTCTACTACACACCCATACCCACCTATGTTCTACTACACACCCTTACCCACCTATATTCTACTACACACCCATACCCACCTATATTCTACTACACACCCATACCCACCTATGTTCTACTACACACCCATACCCACCTATGTTCTACTACACACCCATACCCACCTATAGTCTACTACACACCCATACCCACCTATAGTCTACTACACACCCATACCCACCTATGTTCTACTACACACCCATACCCACCTATATTCTACTACACACCCATACCCACCTATATTCTACTACACACCCATACCCACCTATAATATACTACACACCCATACCCACCTATATTCTACTACACACACATACCCACCTATAGTCTACTACACACCCTTACCCACCTATATTCTACTACACACCCATACCCACCTATAGTCTATTACACACCCATACCCACCTATAGTCTACTACACACCCATACCCACCTATGTTCTACTACACACCCATACCCACCTATAGTCTACTACACACCCATACCCACCTATAGTCTACTACACACCCATACCCACCTATAGTCTACTACACACCCATACCCACCTATGTTCTACTACACACCCATACCCACCTATATTCTACTACACACCCATACCCACCTATGTTCTACTACACACCCATACCCACCTATGTTCTACTACACACCCATACCCACCTATAGTCTACTACACACCCATACCCACCTATGTTCTACTACACACCCATACCCACCTATATTCTACTACACACCCATACCCACCTATAGTCTACTACACACCCATACCCACCTATGTTCTACTACACACCCATACCCACCTATATTCTACTACACACCCTTACCCACCTATGTTCTACTACACACCCATATCCACCTATATTCTACTACACATACATACCCACCTATAGTCTACTACACACCCATACCCACCTATATTCTACTACACACACATACCCACCTATATTCTACTACACACCCATACCCACCTATGTTCTACTACACACCCATACCCACCTATAGTCTACTACACACAAATACCCACCTATAGTCTACTACACACCCATACCCACCTATGTTCTACTACACACCCATACCCACCTATATTCTACTACACACCCATACCCACCTATATTCTACTACACACCCATACCCACCTATATTCTACTACACACCCATACCCACCTATAGTCTACTACACACCCATACCCACCTATAGTCTACTACACACCCATACCCACCTATGTTCTACTACACACCCATACCCACCTATATTCTACTACACACCCATACCCACCTATATTCTACTACACACCCATACCCACCTATAATATACTACACACCCATACCCACCTATATTCTACTACACACCCATACCCACCTATAGTCTACTACACACCCTTACCCACCTATGTTCTACTACACACCCATACCCACCTATAGTATACTACACACCCATACCCACCTATGTTCTACTACACACCCATACCCACCTATGTTCTACTACACACCCTTACCCACCTATATTCTACTACACACCCATACCCACCTATATTCTACTACACACCCATACCCACCTATATTCTACTACACACCCATACCCACCTATATTCTACTACACACCCATACCCACCTATGTTCTACTACACACCCATACCCACCTATGTTCTACTACACACTCATACCCATCTATGTTCTACTATACACCCATACCCACCTATAGTCTATTACACACCCGCCTATGTTGTATTAGACACCCACCTACGTCCCACTACACACCCCTACCCAACAATCTTCCATTATACATCTATATTCTCTAGCCATGTATACCTTTTCCTAGCAATGTTCTCCTCTACTAACTTACCAAAGCTCCACCACCTGCCCTTCCCTTACAGTGTTACAATATCTTTCACCAATGTCTACGTCTTACCGATTGCTCCTTTTCCGCAGACCTACAGCCTGGCCCATTGGTCTTCGCCAGTAGTGACCAGTGACACATAGAAGGCATATGCTGCACCCAGCAGAAGACAATGCTGAGTTATAAGTCCCAGTCATGTCTCTGACTCGTCCAGGCCACAGAGACCTGCAGGGACAAGCTGTGCATTGTAATCCTTCCAATCTATAACAACGGCATCCATATAATACAGCTAGAAATAACTGTCACCGGTAAGATAATAGTCGTTCACACCGGGCGGCGATAACGTACATAATGAGAGCGCCATTCATCACCACATGTACAGCGTTACCACCGAGCGCCGCACCGCTGTGATTATTAATTGGATAATTCATTTAGATAAAATGGTTTAATTTAGACCTGTTAAATATAGCACAACGTGTTGGCGCGTATACTATGCCACTCATACCCGGGCACCGCAAACACCGCCACACCAAAGAGCTTTATATACTTCAATTATTCTCAGCGCCCTGCGAGGAAGGAAAGAGGAAATACGAACAAATTCACATTACTCAGGAATGTGTTACATATCGTGTCTTACATTAAAGGGATGTTGTCCGGGTCGGTGTAGCCGATGAAAAGAGGGTACTTATAGAAGACCACAGCAGTGCAGAGTATTTCAGGAGGGGATTGTGCTGATTTTTGCAGGAAGGAGTGACTTGAAAAGTAGATCATTCCTATCCTATCTAGGCAATGCTCTGTGAGCTAAACACATAAGCAGCAGTCGCTTTGTTAATTTGCTACAAAGTATCAGTCTCTGTATAAGAACCCTGAATTGTTTTACATTGGGTGAGTATAGGACTTTCTGTAACCAATCTGCTCCAAAGAATGGGAACGCAGGCAGATCCCAAGGGACCGAGTTTTCGGGCAATCAAGTGGGGCTTACAGGACTTTTTTTGCAACTGATTCCACCACTTTGTTAGTTTGTTATTATGTATCTGTCTGGGGTACAAGGGGTTGAGCTCACAGAGCATTGCCTACACTAAGAGTAAGACTAAAAAGCCACCAATACACATAATACTATGGATGACCATCCGAGCGACGATGGGACCACTTGTATGAACAGAGTCCTATCAACACTAAATACAAAACCAAGGAGGGAGGGGGTCGGTTTAGTCGTTAAAAAAGGAGGAGCAGTGAGTAAGTGCAAGTCGGCTGATGGACAAACAAAAGCGGACTATCGTACCAAATCCTGGGCAAAGGTCAATCAAAAATTTAAAGCGTGGCCAATCTGTTTTTGCGTTGGCCAGGTGCAAATGACTGTGGCCTCTACACGCCAACAAACATCTGATCTGTATGGCCAGCTTAAAAGGGAGTCTATCATTTGAAAAACACATTAAAGGCACGTTGGAATAGGCTGGTTTGCTAATGAGGATGACGGAGCACCGGGGGCGCAGTGATGATTACATTCCTGTCAAATGTCACCTGAATGCCCAGTCGGCTCTGCCTGAACCCGGAGTGGCAGAGCCAATTGCGCATGCGCAAGATTTTAGATAAGTACAGTGCGGCATCAGAGGCCTAGGCAAGGCACAAGTTCTGCAGAAGAGGAGGAGAGAATGGAGTACAAGCTTGAAGGGGCGATGGACATATATGACGCAGGCGGTGCTCAGAGTGCTTGGGAAATGGCCCCGGTGCTCTGTGATCCTCATTAGCATAGCAGAAGTAACCAAATTTTGAAGAAATGGAGGGGAGCATCAAAGGAGTAAGGGTAGGAGTAGAATAGTCTTCTTAAAGGCTATTCCAACCTGTCCTTAGTTGAAAATGTGTTTTTCGAATGATAGACTCCCTTTAAGTCCCTATGGGTTTGATGCCGTGAAAGTCAAGATGGCGCTTTGGACAGCAGTTGGGTGGGTGTTGACTTCCTGGAAGAATCTACTGGGGAAATGGGAAGAATCAGAAAGAGACTGGTAGAGACTGGTAGAGACTAATAGAGACTGGTAGAGACTAATAGAGACTGGTAGAGACTGGTAGAGACTGGTAGAGACTAATAGAGACTGGTAGAGACTGGTAGAGACTGGTAGAGACTAATAGAGACTGGTAGAGACTAATAGAGACTGGTAGCAACTTTAACCCATTCTGAGCCTTTTGACAAACTTTTTTACCCGCCGATCAACTCTTTTAAGCTTCACTAACCTAGAAGTAAAAACCCCTTTAACTCCAAACTCGAGTGACTTCACTTTAAAGTCAGCTCCACCTGGAGTCATTTGGCACAATTTGGACAGAGTTCTTCCTTGAACAGTTGAAATGTCAGACTGGATGACTCCATAATTTGCCGCCATCAATCTATCAGCGCTGGCCGAATTCACAAACTACTCCGGTCTAAAAACGGAGGAGGCTTAAACCTGTTACTTTCTTCTAAATACATTTACCATTGTTTATTGAGCTGTCAGATGGCGCGTCTCGCGGGGAAGGTCAGAGTTATTTGCCGTGTCCCCGGTGTTAGGAGACATTTTGAAGTTCTGATGCAGTGACTGCCTTTTATTCCCCAGGCACATTTCCACCACTGAAATATAAATGTATTGACCTTTTCTTGCAAAAATCACTTGCAATGCCCCATTGCAGTCTTTGAGAAAGTTAGCCAAGGAGTCAAACTTGAGGAGGAACAAAGAACAATTCGAGATATGCAAAGCTCATGTCAATGGTGGTAACGTCTTATATAGAGCGGCTGACACCGGTGGGGGCCAATTACCTACAGAAAGGGACGTCACTGGAATTAGGAGTCAGAATCATGTCCTATGATGAGGGTCAGCGACCTTCGGCACGCCAGCTATTGTCAAACTATGACTCCCAACATGCTCCATTCACTTACATGGGAAGATCAAAGAAAAGCTGAGCAAGTGTGCATGCTGGGAGTTGTAGTTTTACAACAGCTTGTGTACTGAAGGTTGCCTACCCCTGTCCTATGGTAAACTATAGAAGGACATGTTCACCTATGGAAAACATTACAGTAAGGGGAAGATTAAGATTGTGGGATCCACGTACTATTACTGAGGCCCAGATGCAACCTGAACCTTTATATAAACGTATCTGAGGTCTTCCGCCTTAAAGAGGACCTTTCACCACTTTTGGGCACATGCAGTGTTATATACTGCTGGAAAGCTGACAGTGCGCTGAATTCAGCGCACTGTCGGCTTTCCCGATCTGTGCCCGGTGTAAAGAGCTTACGGTGCCGGTACCGTAGTGCTCTATGGTCAGAAGGGCGTTTCTGACCATTAGCCAGGAACGTCCTTCTGCCTCGCGGCGCCTATCGCGCTGTGCTGTGGAGCGGGGAGGAACGCCCCCTCCCTCTCTTGATAATGCTCGTCTATGGACGAGCTGTGTGAGCAGAGGGAGGGGGAATTCCTCCCCGCTCACACAGTACAGCGCGATAGGCGCCGCGAGGCAGAAGGACGTTCCTGGCTAATGGTCAGAAACGCCCTTCTGACCATAGAGCACTACGGTACCGGCACCGTAAGCTCTTTACACCGGGCACAGATCGGGAAAGCCGACAGTGCGCTGAATTCAGCGCACTGTCAGCTTTCCAGCAGTATATAACACTGCATGTGCCCAAAAGTGGTGAAAGGTCCTCTTTAAATCTATGACAGCAGAGCCAGTTAGTCCATTAGACATAGAAATATAAATACGTATATAGCTGATGATAGATAGATAGATAGATAGATAGATAGATAGATAGATAGATAGATAGATAGGAGATAGATAGATAGATAGATAGATAGATAGATAGATAGATAGATAGATAGGAGATAGATAGATAGATAGATAGATAGATAGATAGATAGATAGATAGGAGATAGATAGATAGATAGATAGATAGATAGATAGATAGATAGAAGATAGATAGATAGATAGATAGATAGATAGGAGATAGATAGATAGGAGATAGATAGATAGATAGATAGATAGATAGATAGATAGATAGATAGATAGATAGATAGATAGATAGGAGATAGATAGATAGATAGATGATAAATAAATAGGAGATAGATAGATAGATAGATAGATAGATAGATAGATAGATAGATAGATTAGGAGATAGATAGATAGATAGGGGATAGATAGATAGATAGATAGATAGATAGATAGATAGATAGGACATAGATAGATAGATAGATAGATAGATAGATAGATAGATAGATAGATATCCTGTATTATACTCCAGAGCTGCACTCACTATTCTGCTGGTGCAGTCACTGTGTACATACATTACATTACTTATCCTGTACTGATCCTGAGTTACATCCTGTATTATACTCCAGAGCTGCACTCACTATGGTATAAGGTATGACGTAGCTGCAATGTGTCACTACCGTGCAGGAACTATACAGCTGTAATGTGAGTGCATATACAGACACTGTTGTTTTGAAATCATTCAGAGGTATACAAAAATTTGCATATTTACTGTAAACATTAAAAAAATCCACCCCTCTGTACCACCGCCTGCTGTTTATTTCTCGATGTTTACACTGCCAAGCAGCTCAGTTTGGTTGAGCTGTAGATTAAACACGATTGGTTTGGGGTTTATTTGGAGGGAAACAATATTGCAGTCTGTAGCACTTTTCTTGGCATCAATAATACTACAATCCCAAGGGATTCCTGACTGATCCCATTAAGGACAATGGGGTCTGTTAGTGTCTGTTTTTATTCACCATAGTTCGTGACTCTGTTTTAAACCAAAGCCATAATGCCAAACCTAAAACTTTGCAGAGAACAGAGCCTCAAGGGCTATTCATGATATCCACACTCGCTGGCCCGATAGAAACAATACAGGTGTAGGCGTAGGTATATGTTCTTTATTTTAAAAATTGGCACAACGCGTTTCGAGCCCTTTTTCAAGTAGAAAAGACTGAGCCAGTCAGTCCAGATGCATCTGAGACTCCAGAGTATAATAAGGGAGGTCCAGAAACTTAAATCTCATACTCACCTGGCCATCTTCATGGCATCCAGCGCTTCCTTGGGGTGCCCTTCCAACCTTCTGGACGTGCAGGTCCAGTCACAGACCACAGCAGTCTCACCAGGAGTGTGATATCACCCAGAAGTTACTTAAGAAGGACACAGATGGAGCCCTAGATGCGACAAGGATGCCCAGGAGAGACAAGACAGATTGAGTATCACTTTATATTATGTTTCCGCACTCCGTTTCCTCCACTTATTATACTACCAAAGTCTAATAACGCTACTTCGGGAAAGCTTGGCCAAAAACGACTCTTTGTATCAAACCATCCAAGCCCAAAATGGAACGAGTCTTCAGAGGTTCAGCCGCAGGGTACTTGCTGCAGATCTGTAACCTAATATTAGTATCCACTAGGCTATTATCTCCGGTGGTTCTCAGGTAGAACACATAGAACATTTCCTCCTTCGCCTTGTGCGGTGTCTATCGGAGTGGCGAGCCGCATAGTAGAAATGTTATGACACCTCTTACAGTCAAGTGTTAGCACAATATAAGTCAGCGGTGTTGTGTGTGCACAGGCTTCACGGGCAGTCATCACCGTATCATTTATCTCTGTCCAACACTCAATTGCGAAAAAATAAACTGTCAAGAATCTCATCTCCTGATCTCGACTTCTGTATTTCTTCTTCCAGATAATAATAAATATCAGCGACACATCACTGGGCGCAGGAGTCTCCGCATGCCGCTTAACTGAAATGTGAGCCGCACTTGGTGAAAGACGCTGGTGGGGCCACTACAATTACCCAACACGAAGCAAATAAGTTTTTGTAAGTCTCGTGTGAGAAGTGAAATTTATTCCGTAGAGTTATATCCTTGACCAACTTAGGGTTTGGTAGCGATGAGTTCATGGTAACGTTTCGAAGGGCTGAGACAGAGGAGAAGTTAAAATCTGTAACACTGGAGAATAAGGGTGGCAAAGGGACCTGGCGGTCTAAGGGTTACTGTCAGGAACTGTTGTAGACAGAAGAAGAGTTAAGGAGATCATCCCTGGTGGTCTAGGGTAGTGATGGGGTTTATGTCTACATCTCGGATAGTCTAGGGTGGAGAAGAAAAGTTAATATTGGCATTCCAGGTGGTTCAGGCAATAAGGAGGTTAAGGGTAAGCTAACATGGGGTTTTTTGGTCCGGAACCTGAGGCAGAGGCTGCCTCAGGTTCCGGACCAAAAAACGTTTAGCCGCGACTGAATGCCGGTACACTGCACCGGCATCCAGGCGTGCACTCTGCTCCGGATTATGCCCAATAAATGGGCGTAGTCGGGAGGAGGGACTGTCTTCAGGCTGAATTGCAAAGAAAATTGGCCTGAAGAATGAGCATCTCGCTTCTTTTTTCCGGGAACCAGAAGAAAAGGCTCCCGGAAAAAAGAACTGACCGGCTCCCATTGAAATCAATGGGAGCTGTCTTTTTGGTCAGGATTTTGAGGCGAATACGGCCTCAAAATCCTGATCAAAAAACCCTGTGTGAACTTATCCTTAAGGTTACTGTCAGGAACTCTGGTGGGCAAAAGAAGAGTTAAGGAGACCATCCCTGGTGGTCTAGGGTAGTGATGGGGTTTATGGCTACATCTCTAATAGTCTAGGGCGGAGAAGAGAAGTTTATATTGGCATTTTTGGTGGTTAAGGCAATAAGGAGGTTGAAGGGTTTGTCTCTAGGATTTAGGCCACCTGGGGTGGGTATAAAACTTAAAAAAATAAAAGAATAAAAACATACTTACCTATTCCCGGTTCCTAGCACTCTCCGCTCCTTATCAGCGATCAAGGTGGTCACCGTATGGTCACAGTGATCATGTGAGACTCTTCGCTTCTTGTGTCACAATGGAAAAGGACTGAGCAATGGAACATCAGGGGTATACATTTATTTTTAGTTTTACACCCACTCCGGCCACTCATGAGTTTTTCCCTAAATCCTAAATGTTTTGCCTAATTTACTACTAAATTTAAGTAAATTTGTGATCTTTTCAGCTAAAAAAAACTTTTTGTATCAAGCAGCTCTCTCTGCCTCTCCCTCAGCAGGAAATCTCAGCATGGTTTTAAATGCTAACCATGATATATCCAAGCAATCACCTGTCTATAAATATACATGTGTGTCTAAATATCATCAGCTGACAAACATCGGGTAGCCTCCAGCATGTAGCAAGTTTTCTCTATCCATGGTGATTGACAAGGACTGGGATTTACCATCATATGTAATATATCTACAATGGTATCCTATAGTATTAACAGCTAAATTTGCCATATTGGATTACACTTAGAAAATGGTATTTCATTTATTTTTTTTCAGAACAGCTCCCTTCTTATTAGGCTATGTCTGGTACTGCACTGAATGGGGTTGAGCTGCAGTACCAAGCACAGTCAGTGGAATAGAGTGGCGCTGTTACTGGAAAATAAAAACCCAACACTGAGCCATGACCCGGACTTCCAGCATTACAGTCATATACTATAATTGTCCCCCAGCCAGAATGTATGCATGAACCTGTCAAGTGTTCATTGCTTCTTCAGCGCCTCCGCAGGAGAAATAAAGCACTACACATTTCTCACTGAAATTGGAGGACCTACCCAACCCACTGATCCATTTTTAAGGTCCGTTTTATCCACAAATGGATCGACGGTGTGCTACATATCAATGTCGAAACGGATGAAACTTGGCCATCAAAAACGTATAGAATGGATACAAAACATTCCATAAAAATGGACCGATGTGTCTGTTCTTCGCAACCGAGAGATGGACCTGGCCATGTGAATATAGTCTGATAGATGAGGGCGGCAAATAGGAGCGCTGGCAATCCTACGACATGATCTTGGGTTATCGCAGAGCAGGAATACAGTAGAATGACGAGTTCGGCGCTGCTACATCTGCACATTGTGCAGAAAAGATCAAGTAAAATGTGGTAGGACTGAATCCTATTTTATGCAGTTTGCTCTGAAAATGAGCAGACTGATCTGCTGCTCGCTAAGACTCATACCGCTGGAAGGAAATTTATTGAGAAAGCGATAGCGGTGCTTCCCGTTATTTAGTACCGCCTTTGGATATGATATTTGTGATACTTCAAACTCCGGCATTTATCAAAGGTGACAGCGAGGAAGAGAAGACTTCATCCCAGGGAATAGATCAACAGCGTTCTGGGGGAAGGGGCGTACAAGAGATAAGAAGCCTCCATTTGGGCTCCTGAGTTACCCGGTAATGGGTGAAGACTCTACTTAAAGGGACACAACCACAAATTCAGAAATTCAGCCCCTCCCCTTACATGACGTCAACTGGATTTACTGCATAACTTGCCCCAAACCATGTTGGGCTATATTCACACAATAGAGGATAACAATGGATCCCTCTTAGGCCATGTGACGTCTCATGGACCATCAAAATATAGACCATCTCCTATTTCCTGCCGTTTTCATGGATCCCTCCATACAGTGAATGTATGGAGGATCCCTGAAAATGGGTACTCCTTGGCCATGAAAAATGGATGTTCCTTTCTTGGATGGTCTTGGAGGACCATGTTCAGACATTTCCTTTTTTTGGGCGGGAAGGGTAGGAAGACCTTCAAATATATCTGATGGTGGCTTCTTCCAATGACTTGCCAATTGAACCAATTTGGTAAAGTTTCACAGGGGGTTTGGGGCATCTGCATGAGTTGATAGATTGGAGATAATGTTCAACATGGAAATTTTACAACAAATTCTAAAACTTCCATGGCACAGGACCACCGTTTTCCTTCACACATTTGGTGCTAATTTTGAGGAGGAATCTGCTTAGTAACCCATGCCATTCTGTTAGGGTAAGTTCACACTGAATTTTTTGGTCAGGGTTTTGAGGCCGTATTCGCCTCAAAACCCTGACCTAAAAGATAGCTCCCATTGATGTCAGGAGTTTTTCTGGGAGCTGTTTCTTCCAACTCCCAGAAAAAAGAAGGGAGCTACTCATTCTTCAGGCCAAGTTGCCTCCCGATTCAGCCTGAAGACATACCTCCCTCTGGACTAGGACCATTCATTGGGCCTAATCCGGAGCAGAGTGCGTGGCTGGATGCCGGTGCAGTGCACCGGCTTTCCATCGCAGCTACGCGTATTTTGGTCCAGAATCTGAGGCGGCCTCCCAGTCCAAAAAACCCTGTGTGAACTTACCCTTATGGTCTTTTAACGCACAGGGATGACGAAAAACCACTGGGGGTTTCCACATTATGGGTTGGGATAACTTCATATGGATAGTCTGTTGTAAGGGAATTACAATAGGAGCAATTCCCCAGTAGCTGCTGGTGAACCCTGGCAGGAGGGGCACAATAGACAGTGGGCCCTAAGCTAAATTTCCTCCACCGTCCCTTCCTGCTTGCCGGTCCTATCCTAAGCAATAGGCAACAGCTGGTCGACGGGCCCTTCCTATATAAGTGACAACTAGGGTTGATCCGATCTTGAGATTTCAAGATCGTTTTTAAAATCCGATTTTCGATCACTTTCCGGCCAATCCCGATCGTGATCCTGGAATCTGCTTGATCGCCGATCGGCATCTGATCTTTCCCAATCCCGATCGCTCAGCCCTATTTAGGAGTTTCTAGGGTACATACGCTCTTGAGATTTCAGGATTGTTTTTAAAATCCGATTTTCGATCATTTCCCAGCCGATCTCGATCGTGAAATTTGCTCAATTGCTGATCAGGATCCAATTTTTACCGATCCCGATCGCTCAACCCTAGTGACAACACAGAACAAAGACAAGACAAACAACAACAAGGGAGGTGAGCTAGCCAAGGGTCTAGTAACAGTCGAGAAAAGCAGTACAGAATCAAATCCTAGAGAATAGTCACAAGGGAGGCCAAGGGTCAGAGGTCAGAGGTGAGCAATACAATAGTAGCAGAAGAGATGCTTAGCAGGGACAAAGTCTCAATAGCCAGCACTTGTATGAGGGCTGATCTCCAGTATATAGGAAGCCCAAGACCTACCCTAGGCTTGATTGGACAGGAGGGTGGCGCAGAGACCCGAACAGGCAGAGACGTTACATCTCTTTCCTCTCTTTCTTCATCCAACTAACCCATAGAGAGGGCAGAGTAACTGCAGACTCTGACTACGCACAGGATGTGTCTGTTACCATGGCGACATATAGATCTACATAAGAGTTCCGTACGCAAAAATGTAACAATGTAACAATAATATCTCTTGTGTAGGCTGTGAACCATGGCTCATATTCTTGTGACCTAAGTGTGTGATACTATAGTGAAATTGTAGCCACAGCGCCACCCAAGGGACATAAATGTTCTCCCAACATCTCCATCTACTGTTGGATGAAGCTGGTAAAATCCTCAAGAGGTATCAGACAATTCTAGTCCTGAGAATATTTTCTGTAACTCGACAATTTAGCAATATTCTGGATAATCCAACAATCCATAGCAGATTATAGGAATTACACTGAAGACATTCCCTTTAACTGCCGGATATGGCTTCCATTTGCTTACGTTCCTCTCCATTTCCACCCAGATTTCGTTTTCAAGATTTTTTTTTTTTCCAGCCTTTTTTCAAAGTTTCGCTTTTTTCGTTCTCATCCACAATTTTAAGCAGCGCAGCAAAAAAATCCCATCAGCGGAGTCTGGAGGCGATGGTACTGCGGAGCAACCAGAGTGCCTATGTGTGGAGTATAAAGATTTCCTCAAAGTGCTGCAATGATGTTCCGCTAAATGTAGCATGTTATCTATGGAAAAAAAATGTGTCTCAGCAGAGAATATAAAATCACTCTCGGCCCTTCTGAGGAAACTTCTCACAGCTCAGAGCCAAATACAAATGTGGATATTTCTAGAAGCGGACGCCTGGGCTTTCCTGCAATGTGTGGCGTTTATGATACTAAAGACTTGTCAAGATTGGAAAAAAAAATTGTGGGCTTTCAGCAATGGAGAGCGGGTCCGTGGTGGGCACCAAACATGGCAGAATGTCATATCATACACTTTGCTCTATCTCCATTGGTAAACTCTTTCTGTACCCCAAGGCAAACCTGGCAAAATGCCCATGGTGACCCAAAGTGCCTTTGTAAGATACCACCTCTTAAGGTGACCATATACTTAATGCGTGTCTGGTCAATGGCTATTCCTATTAAAGCCTCCTTACACACACATAATCGGGGAGATTAAAGTAAGTCATTGACAAGTCCGCCGGAGACTCATCTTCCATGAGAACAAAAAGACCAGGCAGGTCTTAAGACTAAGGCCTGACGATTCTAGTGCATAAGATGTTTTTGTGGGTGGCATGAAATTTACATTTCATTTACAGTCATTTGGTTTAAAATTTACTTTTTCACACAATTTTTCTTCTATTGATTTTTTAGATATCACTTTGGTGGGCTCGGTGGAAACAGGTGAAGTAATTACTCGACTACATAGGAAAAAAACTGCGGGTAATGCCATCCTCAAAGCTGACAGTTGTCACCCCAATCACACTATAAAAAGTATCCCAATAGGTGAGATGATAAGAACTAAAAGATCTTGCAGTAGACAGAGCGACTATGATCAGATAAACAGGGAAACCATAGAACGTTTCAAAAATAGGGGATACCCCACTTGGATGCTCAACCGAGCACTTAAGAAAATCAATAAAAGGGATAGAGATACATTGTTGTCTGGAACAAAAAACCTATCAAAAACTATTTCAGTAGATAATTATGCTAGAAAAGATAAAGACAATATTGTCTTTTCTACCAAATACAGTCCGCAGTTTAATAAAATCACTGCAATTATTAAGAAAAATCTACCCATCCTTGAAATAGATGACGTCACAAAAAGGTTACTTAAAAACGGTGTCAGTTTTGTTCCAAAAAGAGCAACTACCTTGGGGAATATCCTCTCACCAAGTCATCTACCATCAAATTCGGAACAAACTTTAAAATCTGGGTTTTTTAGATGTAAAAGCCCTAAGTGCAAGGTGTGTAGTTTATGTATTCAGGGAGACGAGATAACCAGCTTTTCAGGAAATTTTTTACATAAAATCAAAACTCATATTAATTGCAACACCACCAATGTTGTCTATTGTGTCAAATGTATCCAATGCAAATTGGATTACATTGGATGCACATCTCGTAATGTAAAAACAAGAATTATCGAACACATTAGAGATGGTAATAAAGTTGATAATACAAACATGTCTGGAGTCTCTAGACATTTCGCCATATACCATGGCGGCAGTATTCAGACACTGTGTTTTTCTGGAATAGAGAAAGTTAATACATCTACAAGGGGCGGTGACTCTAAGGCTCTATTGTTCAAGAGGGAAGCTTGGTTCATTCACAAGTTTAACAGCAGGACCCCACAAGGATTAAACATTAGAGATGAGCGAACAGTGTTCTATCGAACTCATGTTCGATCGGATATTAGGCTGTTTGGCATGTTCGAATCGAATCGAACACCGCGTGGTAAAGTGCGCCATTACTCGATTCCCCTCCCACCTTCCCTGGCGCCTTTTTTGCTCCAATAACAGCGCAGGGTAGGTGGGACAGGAACTACGACACCGGTGACGTTGAGAAAAGTAGGCAAAACCCATTGGCTGCCGAAAACATGTGACCTCTAATTTAAAAGAACAGCGCCGCCCAGGTTCGCGTCATTCTGAGCTTGCAATTCACCGAGGACGGAGGTTTCCATCCAGCTAGCTAGGGCTTAGATTCTGGGTAGGCAGGGACAGGCTAGGATAGGAAGGAGAAGACAACGAACAGCTCTTATAAGAGCTAAATTCCAGGGAGAAGCTTGTCAGTGTAACGTGGCACTGACGGGCTCAATCGCCGCAACCCAGCTTTCCCAGGATCCTGAATGGAATACACTGTCAGTGTATTCCCGTATACCCGATATGTACCCCCGATACCCGTTCCAACGGTGTGCCCCCCCACCTTCACCCCAGAAATACCCTGCAAGTCCCCTAGCAATAGAATTGGGGCTATATACACCCACAATTTTTACTACTGGTATACAGTGCCATTGTCTGACTGGGAATTCAAAGAATATATTGGGAATACAAATACCCTCATTTCTTGCTACTGCCATATAGTGCCAGTGTCTGACTGGGAATTCAAAGAATATATTGGGGTTACGTGCACCCACAATTTTTACTACTGGTATACAGTGCCAATTTCTAACTAGGAATTCAAAATGCGCAAGGCTCCCGGAAAGGGATGTGGACGAGGCCGTGGGCGAGGTCGGGGGAATGGTTCTGGGGAGCAAGGTAGCAGTGAAGCCACAGGGCGTCCCGTGCCTACTCCTGTGGGGCAGCAAGCATTGCGCCACTCCACAGTGCCAGGGTTGCTTGCCACATTAACTAAACTGCAGGGTACAAACCTTAGTAGGCCCGAGAACCAGGAACAGGTCTTGCAATGGCTGTCAGAGAACGCTTACAGCACATTGTCCAGCAGCCAGTCAGACTCTGCCTCCTCTCCTCCTATTACCCAACAGTCTTGTCTTCCTTCCTCCCAAAATTCCGAAGCTTTACAGAACAATAACCCAAACTGTCCCTGCTCCCCAGAGCTGTTCTCCGCTCCTTTCATTGTCCCTCAACCTGCCTCTCCACGTCACGATTCCACGAACCTAACAGAGGAGCATCTGTGTCCAGATGCTCAAACACTAGAGTCTCCTCCATCTCCGTTCGATTTGGTGGTGGATGACCAGCAACCCACCCTCATCGACGATGATGTGACGCAGTTGCCGTCAGGGCATCCAGTTGACCGGCGCATTGTGCGGGAGGAGGAGATGAGACAGGAGTTGGAAGAGGAAGTGGTGGATGATGAGGACACTGACCCGACCTGGACAGGGGGGATGTCAAGCGGGGAAAGTAGTGTGGATGTTGAGGCAGGTGCAGCACCAAAAAGGGTAGCTAGAGGCAGAGGCAGAGGTCAGCAGCTTAGGCGAAGCCAGGCCACACCCGGAATCTCCCAAGATGTTCCAGTTCGTACCCAGCCCCGAAAAACTCCCACCTCGAGGGCACGTTTCTCGAAGGTGTGGAGTTTTTTCAAGGAATGCGCCGAGGACAGATATAGTGTTGTCTGCACAATTTGCCTCTCGAAATTGATTAGGGGCTCTGAGAAGAGCAACCTGTCCACCACTTCAATGCGCCGTCATTTGGAATCCAAGCACTGGAATCAGTGGCAGGCAGCAACGGCAGGACAAAGGCCGCCTGCCGTTCACGCCACTGCCACTGCCTCTGCCACTGCCTCTGCCTCTGCCACTGCCACTGCTGACTGTGCTGGCGATGCACTCCAGAGGACGAGCCAGGACACCACTTCATCTGCCTCCGCCACTTTGTTGACTTCTACCTCATCCTCCCCTGGTCCTGTCTTATCTCCTTCTCCTGCACCATCAAAGGCACCATCAGGCGCTTCTTTACAACAACCCACCATCTCTCAGACATTGGAGCGGCGGCAGAAATACACTGCTAACCACCCACACGCGCAAGCCTTGAACGCCAACATCGCTAAACTGCTGGCCCAGGAGATGTTGGCGTTCCGGCTTGTTGAAACTCCCGCCTTCCTGGACCTGATGGCAACTGCGGCACCTCGCTATGCCGTCCCTAGCCGTCACTACTTCTCCCGGTGTGCCGTCCCCGCCTTGCACCAGCACGTGTCACTCAACATCAGGCGGGCCCTTAGTTCCGCGCTTTGCACAAAGGTCCACTTGACCACCGACGCGTGGACAAGTGCATGCGGACAGGGACGCTACATTTCACTGACGGCACACTGGGTGAATGTAGTTGAGGCTGGGACTGCTTCCCAAACTGGCCCGGTGTACCTCGTCTCCCCGCCTAACATTCCTGGCAGGGACACGAGAAGAACACCCCCCTCCTCCTCCTCCTCTACCGCCTCCTCCTCCGCCACCGCCTCCTCCTCCGCTGTTAGATTGACCCCAGCTACGAGTTGGAAACGTTGCAGCACTGGCGTTGGTAGACGTCAGCAGGCTGTGCTGAAGCTGATCAGCTTGGGGGACAGACAGCACACTGCCTCCGAGGTGAGGGATGCCCTCCTCGATGAGACGGCAATATGGTTTGAGCCGCTGCACCTGGGCCCAGGCATGGTCGTTTGTGATAACGGCCGGAACCTGGTAGCAGCTCTGGAGCTTGCCGGACTCCAACATGTTCCATGCCTGGCCCACGTCTTCAACCTAGTGGTGCAACGTTTCCTAAAGAGCTACCCCAATGTTCCAGAGCTACTGGTGAAAGTGCGGCGCATGTGCGCCCACTTTCGCAAGTCGACAGTAGCCGCTGCTAGCTTAAAATCTCTCCAGCAACGCCTGCATGTGCCACAACACCGGCTTTTGTGCGACGTCCCCACACGCTGGAACTCAACGTTTCAGATGTTGAATAGAGTGGTTGAGCAGCAGAGACCTTTGATGGAATACCAGCTACAAAACCCTAGGGTGCCACAAAGTCAGCTGCCTCAGTTTCACATCCATGAGTGGCCATGGATGAGAGACCTTTGTGACATCCTACGGGTCTTTGAGGAGTCCACAAGGAGGGTGAGCTCTGAGGATGCGATGGTGAGCCTTACAATCCCGCTCTTGTGTGTTCTGAGAGAATCCCTGATTGACATCAGGGATAACTCAGATCACACAGAGGAGTTAGGGATAGCATCCGATCCGTCACAGCTGGAGAGTAGGTCCACACATCTGTCCGCTTCACTGCGTTTAATGGAGGAGGAGGAGGAGGAGGAAGAAGAGTTGTCCGATGATGTGATGGTGATACAGGAGGCTTCCGGGCAACTTCGAATCGTCCCATTGTTGCAGCGCGGATGGGTAGACATGGAGGATGAGGAGGAAATGGAGATTGAACTTTCCGGTGGGGCCAGAGGAGTCATGCCAACTAACACTGTGGCAGACATGGCTGAGTTCATGTTGGGGTGCTTTACAACCGACAAGCGTATTGTCAAAATCATGGAGGACAACCAGTACTGGATCTTTGCTATCCTTGACCCCCGGTATATAAAAAAAACATCTCGTCTTTTATTCCGGTAGAGGGGAGGGCCAATCGCATCAATGCTTGCCACAGGCAATTGGTGCAGAATATGATGGAGATGTTTCCAGCATGTGACGTTGGCGGCAGGGAGGGCAGTTCCTCCAGTAGGCAACCAAGTTCTCACCGGTCCACACAAACGAGGGGCACACTGTCTAAGGTCTGGGACACCTTGATGGCACCCCCTCGCCAAAGTGCCGCCACGGAGGGTCCTAGTGTCACCAGGCGTGAGAAGTATAGGCGCATGTTGCGGGAATACCTTTCCGACCACAGCCCTGTCCTCTCCGACCCCTCTGCGCCCTACACGTATTGGGTGTCGAAGTTGGACCTGTGGCTTGAACTTGCCCTATATGCCTTGGAGGTGCTGTCCTGTCCTGCCGCCAGCGTCCTATCTGAGAGGGTGTTCAGTGCAGCCGGTGGCATCATCACTGACAAGCGCACCCGTCTGTCAGCTGAGAGTGCCGACCGGCTCACTTTGATAAAAATGAACCACCACTGGGTAGAGCCGTCATTTTTGTGCCCACCTGTGTAAAGCACCCCAACATGAAACTCCATGTCTGTACTCAACCTCTCCAATTCCTCCGCATCCTCATACTCATCCACCATAAGCGTTGCACAATTCTGCTAATACTAGGCTCCCTCCACCCTGATTTCCCCCAGCTCTGCTGGTTAGAGGCTCCCTCCACCCTGATTTCCACCAACTCTGCTGGTTAGAGGCTCCCTCCACCATGAATTTGCCCAAACTGGGCTGTTTAGAGGCTCCCTCCACCATGAATTGGTCCAAACTGGGGTTTTTAGAGGCTCCCTCCACCATGAATTGGTCCAAACTGGGCTGTTTAGCGGCTCCCTCCACCATTAATTGGTCCAAACTGGGCTGGTTAGAGGCTCCCTCCACCATGAATTTGCCCAAACTGGGCTGTTTAGAGGCTCCCTCCACCATGAATTTGCCCAAACTGGGCTGGTTAGAGGCTCCCTCCACCATGAATTGGTCCAAACTGGGGTTTTTAGAGGCTCCCTCCACCATGAATTGGTCCAAACTTGGCTGTTTAGAGGCTCCCTCCACCATTAATTGGTCCAAACTGGGCTGGTTAGAGGCTCCCTCCACCATGAATTGGTCCAAACTGGGTTTTTTAGAGGCTCCCTCCACCATGAATTGGTCCAAACTGGGGTTTTTAGAGGCTCCCTCCACCATGAATTGGTCCAAACTGGGCTGTTTAGCGGCTCCCTCCACCATTAATTGGTCCAAACTGGGCTGGTTAGAGGCTCCCTCCACCATGAATGTGCCCAAACTGGGCTGTTTAGAGGCTCCCTCCACCATGAATTTGCCCAAACTGGGCTGGTTAGAGGCTCCCTCCACCATGAATTGGTCCAAACTGGGGTTTTTAGAGGCTCCCTCCACCATGAATTGGTCCAAACTTGGCTGTTTAGAGGCTCCCTCCACCATTAATTGGTCCAAACTGGGCTGGTTAGAGGCTCCCTCCACCATGAATTTGCCCAAACTGGGCTGGTTAGAGGCTCCCTCCACCATGAATTGGTCCAAACTGGGGTTTTTAGAGGCTCCCTCCACCATGAATTGGTCCAAACTTGGCTGTTTAGAGGCTCCCTCCACCATTAATTGGTCCAAACTGGGCTGGTTAGAGGCTCCCTCTACCATGAATTGGTCCAAACTGGGTTTTTTAGAGGCTCCCTCCACCATGAATTTGCCCAAACTGGGCTGTTTAGAGGCTCCCTCCACCATGAATTGGTCCAAACTGGGCTGGTTAGAGGCTCCCTCCACCATGAATTTCCCAAAACTTGGCTGTTTAGAGGCTCCCTCCACCATGAATTGGTCCAAACTGGGCTGGTTAGAGGCTCCCTCCACCATGAATTTGCCCAAACTGGGCTGTTTAGAGGCTCCCTCCACCATGAATTGGTCCAAACTGGGTTTTTTAGAGGCTCCCTCCACCATGAATTGGTCCAAACTGGGCTGTTTAGAGGCTCCCTCCACCATGAATTTGCCCAAACTGGGCTGGTTAGAGGCTCCCTCCACCATGAATTGGTCCAAACTGGGCTGGTTAGAGGCTCCCTCCACCATGAATTTGCCCAAACTGGGGTGTTTAGAGGCTCCCTCCACCATGAATTTGCCCAAACTCTGCTGGTTAGAGTCTCAATCCACCCTGATTTTCAAAACAAATGTTGGTGCCAACCTCAACTTACTACAAGGGCCAAATTCACTGCTGGTGACAAGCTCTCCTCACTGCAAGTGCCAAATACACATGTTTCAAGGTGTTTTCCTACTGTCAGAGAGGTGGTATTGAGTGTGTAAAGTGTGTAGTTGTTAGGCTGTGATGTTGGGGTAATAGAGGGTCTTTGGTGTGTTAGATGCCCCCAGACATGCTTCCCCTGCTGTCCCAGTGTCATTCCAGAGGTGTTGGCATCATTTCCTGGGGTGTCATAGTGGACTTGGTGACCCTCCAGACACGGATTTGGGTTTCCCCCTTAACGAGTATCTGTTCCCCATAGACTATAATGGGGTTCGAAACCCATTCGAACACACGAACATTGAGCGGCTGTTCGAATCGAATTTCGAACCTCGAACATTTTAGTGTTCGCTCATCTCTATTAAACATTAGAACTGATCTTTCATATATTTATTAATGTACATACTAAGTATTCTCCTTTTTCTTTCCTTGCAAATTCCCATATAGATAGAGATATTAACTTACTATTATAACATCACTCCGCTATGTCAGAAGGTTTTACTCCGTTCGCTATATCAGTATGTTAACTGATTTAACAGCAGCCGATTGGTTCTTTTGTACCACGTGACCCGGGAGGCGGAACTGCAGATCCATTCATGGATTTATACACATATCCGGCCTGACTACGCAGCTTATCGTTTAGTATCAATGGATCGACCATAAACCATAAGGTAGTTTTGATTTGGCTTCTTTATTTTCTATCTTTATCTATATGGGAGTTATTTCCTCCGGTCTAGTTACTGAAAAGTCTCCTCCTAATCGGAATTATATTCAATTGTTCACATGTTGAATAGTATTTATCCGCTTCTTCTTTCGGTTCGTATTTACTCTTTAAATCTTTTAAATCTTTTACATATTTAAAGATTCAAGGTATAAATCTTTGTTAAACTCCATGAATGTTATGGTTCTTTTAAGATATAAATCGAGTATTTATTAAACTCCATGTATGTTTTTGAACAGCACAACTTTATTATAGACAGAAACTAACAACGCAATTGCAGCTGTGACTAATGTGATTAATCAGGTAAACCCAATGAGTTGGGTACTGGTCAGTAGACTATATAAAGAAGTCCAGTCTGAATATGTTGTATGCTATGATTAAGGGGGTCTTCTTACCCCCGAAACGCGTAAGTGATTTTTACAGCACCATGTGTATCTTTTCTATCTTTTTCTGATGTCTTCTATGTGGATCTGTTTTTAATGGACTAAATAAAGAAGTAATTTTGTAGTTCCGGAGCGTGGCAGGCCATTTCTTCTTACATTTTCGGCATGAAATAGGTCACGCAAACACTTCATGTTGGGTTACTAAATATTACCAAAAACTCATGACATTTATAGGGTATGTTCACACGGAGTTTTTTTGCAGGTGTATTTTGACGCGGAATCTGCCTGCAAAAGTGGCTAGCTAGTATCGGAAAAAAGAAGCGACATGACCTATCTTGCCACGGATTCCGCGGCTGAGTCAGCAGGGACGTCCGTAGCTCGAGACACGCTCCTGTTTAGGCCCATTCATTCGGAGCTAATCAGGAGTCTAATTCCTCGACGCAATGCCGATGCACTGCGCAGAAGTTTACACAGTGAAAACCATTTTCCGCCGTGTGAACATACGCTTATGGGTCCCACAAGTCTGAAATGAGACCATGGATGACAATACAGAGAGGTTCATGGCTTAAAACATAATGAAACTTCCAGACAACTTGTGATTTTCTGGCCTTTAATACATTTTTTATTATACTTTATTAACAACTTTTGGCTCCTTTCTGTGAAATCCTCAATTTTTTTCAATCTTCCCCTTGTTTCTGTATTGAGAGTTGTTTCGGCTTCTCACTGAATGTTACTTTGTATGGACTACGGGCTGTGTAATAAGTAGCTAAAATGGAGGGAAGGAGGGGGGGGAGTCAGGCTTTCCATGTCATATGAAAGAGGAGATTCTCTTCTTTTATATGCCACTAAGTCTGTGCTATCTATGTTATATCCAGAGATATCACTGGTTGAAAACACAGTTGGGTTTGGGATATTTATATCCTATATATTATACAGCTGTGTATAAATATCCTAATCCTGACTGTGTTTTAGTGTCATATGAGAGAAGAGAATCTCCGTTTCCATAATGACACCAAAATTTACAAGTTTTATAATGCCCGAGATATAACTACTTGGTGCGACCCTCCCCCACCATAATTCATTCTATATTTTACCCATCCATTCTCCAAGCTTGTTCTCCATACACCGTAACATTCAGTGAGAGAGAGAAACCGTTCTCAAGCAGATACAGGATTTCACAGAAAGGAGCAAAATTTGTTAATAAAGTAGATTACAAAATTTTATAATGAAACAAGTACTGCCAGAAAATCACAAGTTGTCTGAAAGTTTAATTACGCTTAAGACACAAGGAAGGCCGGTCTACTACCAGATCGTACCATTCTCCTTACTTTATGTAACCACAAAAAGACAACTGGTTCCCATTTAAGGAGCAAATGGAATGTTCCTTACTCTTTACTTTTGGAAGTTTTTCGTTGTTTTCTATTCCTAATTCTGTTCCCCAAAAATTGACTGAACCATCCTCGCGAATAGTGGAGTCATATTCAAGTCCAAGGTCTAAGCATGTACCTTGTACCCTGGCAGAGGCCAACTCCTGTGATAAGAGTCTCTAAGAACTCTAGGGGCCACACGGTGGCTCAGTGGTTAGCACTGCAGCCTTGCAGCGCTGGAGTCCTGGTGTTCAAATCCCGCCAAGGGCATAAAACCATCTGCAAGGAGTTTGTATGTTCTCCCCGTGTTTGCATGGATTTCCATCCCATATTCCAAAAAAGACATACTGATAGGGAAAAAATGTACATTGTGAGCTCTATGTAGGGCTCACAATCTACATTAAAAAAAAAAAAAAAAAAAAGAGTCTCTAGGAACTCTGTGGTTCCTGTGTGTGTCAGTGTCCTTATACCTAAATAATATGGCAAACTATCAAGGCTGTGGAGTTGGTAGGCAAAGTCACCGATTCGGTTCCAGTTCTCCAACTCGGACTTCGATACCTCTTCCGTCATGGTGTGCACCTGATTTATGTACTAGCCGGAGTGTCTCATATATTGGCAGTGTCCTGTGCCTATCGGGGCCTTTCGAATGGCGGTTTTAATAAATCTGCTGCCGTGTCCGTAAATTTTTTCAGACTTCAACTCCAGCTGAACCTGGCCCGGACTCTGACTTTACAGCCCTGCATGGTATGAAACATGCCCTACACAGAGGTACAGAATGGATGCACTGCAGCATGATGGTGGTTAACTCTGTTGGCTTGCAATGTGGGGATCTTGGCTTCGTATTTATCTTGTTTTTCCTCTCTTTGCAAATGTTTGCTTTGGGCGCTTCAATCCCTTCCCACACACCAAAAACATACCGATAAGTTAGGGCTAGTTCATACGGAGTTCCATGTGTACACATTCCGACGCGGCTGCCGGTGCAGTGCACTGGCATCCCATCGCGGCATTCCGCTCCGGATTAGGCCCAAATGAATGGGCCGGAGCCTTGCGCCGTGGACGCCGCAGCTGATTCAGCCCTGTAATCCGTGGCAAGATGGGTCAGCTTGCTTCTTTTTTCCGCTACTAGCTAGTGGAAAAAGGAAGCGAGCGGCTCCCATTGAAGTCAATGGGAGCCATTTTTGGCAGCGGATTTTGACGCAGAATCCAGCTCAAAATCCTCTCAAAATTGACTTCAATGGGAGCCGCTCACTTCTTTTTTCCGCTAACTAGTAGACCTCATGTGAACTAGCCCTTAATATGAAATTTAGGCACTGATATGAGCAATGACAATATCTGTGAACTATGCCCACACTACGGTGCTATTCCTATAGAGTTCACTAGCTCACTCCACACAATGTAACGCTACATCCTACATAACACAAGTAAAAAACATGGATAACATCAGTGTGACAGTGCAGATCAGAGGGCATAGACTGCATTATCACAACGGGGCTCAAAAGTGCAATCTTCCATTAAGACGGGTGAAAGCCTTTCCTTCTCCGACATTCAGAGATCTGCTTGGATTGATATGTTGGCCCACTAACAGGTATCACTCTGCAGAGAAAATATTTCAGCCCTACTGACAAGATGACAGGGAGCAGAAGATTTTATGGACATTTTGGGAGTTTCTGACGGAAGATGAAAATAAATGAAGTGGTATTTCAGAGCTATTCGGGCAGAATTAAATGATGAATGTAGTCTACCTTCATATGACAAAACCATAATCATCCACTAATGCATATGTTTCAACGTCTCCTAAAGGACATTGGTCAGATTTCACTGGTTGATGGCCTATTCCGGGTCCCGGTGATCACTGCAATTAAAATGTCAACGACCCAAACTCTCAAAAATAGATTGGCGCCGTTAAAGTACCTTGGAACATTTGATGAACGAACGATGAAGTGATTATAGACCGTAAAGTGGCCAGACAAAAGTTTCCTGAGTTTCCATCTCAAGTTGGGAGATACTGAAATTTTACAGATTTTCTAATATCTAATTAAGTAACAACTAGAGATGAGCGAGTAGTATTCGATCGAGTAGGTATTCGATTGAATACTATGGTATTCGAAATACTCGTACTCGATCGAGTACCACTCGCTGTTCGAATGTAAAACCAGCATTGATTGGCCGGATGCTATACAGTCGGCCAATCAACGCTGGTTCTTCTCCTACCTTTAGAAGTCTTCTCCGTTCAGCGTCCCCGCGGCGTCTTCCGGCTCTTCATTCACTCTGCCAGGCATCGGGCCTGGGCAGAGCCGACTGCGCATGTCTGCTTGTAGTGCGGGCATGCGCAGTTGGCTCTGCCCAGGCCCGATGCCTGGCAGAGTGAATGAAGAGCCGGAAGACCCCGCGGGGACGCTGCAAGGAGAAGACTTCTCGGAGGATCCAGCCCGACCCTCACTCGTGGACTTGGTAAGTATAGTTTGATCGAACGTTGCCTTCCCCTGAAACGAGTATTGTTCCCCCCATAGACTATAATAGGGTTCGATATTCGATTCGAGTAGTCGAATATTGAGGGGCTACTCGAAACGAATATCGAATCTTGAACATTTTACTGTTCACTCATCTCTAGATGTAAGGTCAAACATGGGAAGTCCCGAAAGGATAAAGAAAATCCTGACTTTTGAAAAAAAAAAAAATAATAATAAATTTCAAGCTTAAAACAAGAAAAGTTGAATACGAGGAAATTTGAACACAACATATCTCGTGAAAAAAAAAACTTTTTATAGAAAAACATGGTGAACCTGTACATAATTTTTCTTTCTTTACAATTAAAAGTAAGCTAGATATTCTTCCAGATTGTTCTTCTGCACAAAAATTTTTAATTTGGTAGCATAAGCCCCATTGCATGGGATGTTGACTGTCATTGGAGTCGACAGGGATTTTTGTCATAAAATCCATGGAAAATGGTGAGTCCAGTTTAACGCATATGAAAAGACTCTCATGAGGACAACCTCTAAGATGAATGCCTGTCCTTCCTCGAGGAGGGAACCACCTGCGAGAGCCTCTATCCTAACATTCATCTGTCCTTATAGGACATGACATTCACATGCTTGGTCCTTCTTTTACAACATCAGTGGTTGGAACACTATCATATGCATTATAATGAGCGATCCCACCAAAATAGGGTTGAGACAACTATTATTTAGTATATATGCCTAAGGCTACATGCACACGACTGTAGTTGTCTTGCTGTTTGGGGCTATTGATCAGCACATATACATGTCTGCCTTGCATCAGTATGTCATCCACAATCACGGATCTTGTAGGATTCCCTACACTGGTCTGTGCCGAAACTGCGGACAAATACAGGACATGCTTCATGCTTTATTTATTGTCACTATTACGCCACAAGGATAACCTGGAATCTTTTGAGACTGGGAGTAGAAGACCGGTCAAGTTTGAGACTTTTCTGCTGTAATATCTTATGGACACCCTCTTTTCCAAAAATAAAATTATTGCCTGTCCTTACAGAAGAGCAAACTGATCGAGGCAGCCCCTATCATGGTATCTATCTGTCCTTCTAGGACATGACCTTAACCTACTAGGACCTACCTTCTAGGACATGACCTTAGCCTACTAGGACCTACCTTCTAGGACATGACCTTAGCCTACTAGGACCCACCTTCTAGGACATGACCTTAACCTACTAGGACCCACCTTCTAGGACATGACCTTAACCTACTAGGACCTACCTTCTAGGACATGACCTTAACCTACTAGGACCCACCTTCTAGGACATGACCTTAACCTACTAGGACCCACCTTCTAGGACATGACCTTAACCTACTAGGACCTACCTTCTAGGACATGACCTTAACCTACTAGAACCCACCTTCTAGGACATGACCTTAACCTACTAGGACCTACCTTCTAGGACATGACCTTAGCCTACTAGGACTTACCTTCTAGGACATGAACTTTGCCTACTAGGACCTACCTTCTAGGACATGACCTTAACCTACTAGGACCCACCTTCTAGGACATGACCTTAACCTACTAGGACCTACCTTCTAGCACATGACCTTAACCTACTTGGACCTACCTTCTAGGACATGACCTTAACCTACTAGGACCTACCTTCTAGCACATGACCTTAACCTACTAGGACCCACCTTCTAGGACATGACCTTAACCTACTAGGACCCACCTTCTAGGACATGACCTTAACCTACTCGGACCTACCTTCTAGGACATGAGCTTAGCCTATTAGGACCTACCTTCTAGGACATGACCTTATCCTACTAGGACCTACCTTCTAGGACATGACCTTAACCTACTAGGACCCACCTTCTAGAACATGACCTTAACCTACTAGGACCCACCTCCTAGGACATGGCCTTAACATACTAGGATCTACCTTCTAGGACATGACCTTAACCTACTAGGACAGGACCTTAACCTACTAGGACTTACCTTCTAGGACATGACCTTAGCCTACTAGGACCCACCTTCTAGGACATGACCTTAACCTACAGCTGCTTGTTTTCCTCGACATCTGCTATCAGTGGTCAGGACATCAGAAAGTTGCCCAGTCCCCCAAAAATTGTTTTGAGACACTTATTGTACACGCGCCTTTCTACATTTTCTAAGCTAGCCCTAACAGGACTGGAAATTTTCAATACAATTGTACTCCTTTCCACTATTAAGCCACAGCGATAATCCGGAATCTCTCAAGACCGGGAGTCGGAGACTGGTCAAGTTTGAGGCTCCTGCTGAAATAGATGTGGTTGTAGTTACTTAATTTTTTAGGACGTATTCTTGGGAAATCTCTGTCCTTACAAATAAGTTTTACTGACTTTTCGAAGACAATAATATACACAAGCCCAAGACAAACTACCGTCACGGACAATACGAGTCCAGTAATTCTCCTTGAGAGTTGTGATTGCAGAACATATAAATGAGAAACAATCTGTCCGTTCGCTGCCTCTGGTCTAAACAATATTCATAAGAGTGATAGATGAGACATATATTCATTCTAAGTGCTCGTTCATGAGGGTACAAGCTCCATAACTCAGGTTGGGCTTTGGCTGGGATGAGATATGAGTTCTGCGCTGACTTGTGAGGAGTGATGAAGAGCGGGTTGCTGCTTCATTGTTAGGAATGTTCGCCATTATATACTGTGAAATGCACAACTCGATGTGGCGTCTCCTCCTCTGCAATTCATTGTGTGTCGAGCATACACAGAGAGAACGCACGCCAGGAGCGCTCTCCAAACAAACACCACGCATTTGTTAAAATTCAGACGGCTTTTCTTTTTCCAAAGACGTTCAATATGTTGTATATATATATATATATATATATATATATATATATATATATATATATATAGACGGGGATATGGAAATATCGCTTGCCGCTACAAGCAAACGCTTATCATGGTGGGGTGAATGTAGCTCGGCAATTGTACGTGTTCTTAGAGGATCGTTGACCTTAACCCCTTCAGGACCAGAGCAGTTTTGCCTCTGCATTATGGGGGTCAGAACAGTTTCACGATTGGCTTTTGTGCTGGACCGGTTTATGTGGGTGCCATTTTTGAAAAGGGTAACAATAAAGAACCGTGCGGGAAACAGTAGGGAAGCATTATACTGTATGGGGGCCACTAAGGGAACATTATACTATTTGGGGCAAGAATGGGGCATTATAATGTGTGGGACCACTATCATGGTATTATACTGTGTCAGAGTCACTAAGAGGGCGTTATGGGGGCATTATACTGTTTGAGTGCACTAATGGAGCATTAGACTTTGTTGAGGCCCTATGGAGGCATTATACTAGGCGAGTGCCACTAAGAGGGAATTATACTGTGTGGGGAACAATAAGGAAGCATTAGGCTTTGTAGGGGCCACTAAGGGAATATTATACTATATGGGGGCACCTAGGGGAAATGATAGTGTATGCAAATATGCAAATCTGTTTTCCCAGATGTAAATAGGAAAACAGTGCCTCTGCTTTCTGCCTCTAGGGGCAGTCCCCTTAAACATCACACCTGACCTTTTCAACAAGCCTTTAATGCTATGATGCGGAGTTTAGCCAAGTCAGTATCCCAGCTGTGGACAGCACTGTTTTGGTCTGGTTGGTTCTCGTCAGCACAACGTAGGGAAAACTGACTTGGCAGAGAGGAGAGACTTCTAGACCAGGTTCTGGGGATAATATCACTCTTTAAGGAGAGATCACCTTCTCAGGTGTATGGAGTCTTACGAAAGCCTTTTTTGCTCCACGGGGGGATTATGGGAAAAATATGCAAATCTGTTTTCCAAGATGAAAAGAGGAAAACAGTGACTCTGTTTGATGCCCTCTGAGAAGGTGATTTCTCCTTGAGGAGTGATATTATCCCCAGAACCAGTTTTCTAGTGCAAGTTATAAAATAAATATGTTGGTTGCGACATATCCGCTCCAGCCAATCCCGCTCTAGCCACATTTGCAGAAAGAAACACAAGGCACAGAATGGGAGATGGGGTGAATCTTTGGCATAAGAAAGGGCCATATGCCAAATTTAATCCACATTCTCACCTATCTACACCAGAAAACTGTTCGATAAGTTCCCCCAACATGTCTAGCCAAATTTGCACCTAAAAATATCAGCCACATAGAACGATTCTTTTTGCTTTCCTACACGAGATCCACGGATTGTATAGACAACACGTCACATTGACTAAATGATCTGTCTATCCGTGGTAGAGTTTACAACCCCAAGACGCAGGTAGAACATGCCTTTGGAGGATCAAATCAGGTCATTTAACCCTCGGTGGATTGTTTTCTTGAGTAGTAATGAGTGACACAAGCATTAATCTGGCGGCTATAATTGGTGGCAGGCGGCTGCAGATAAAAGCTTTGCTTATCCCATTTTATCTCTCTTTCTGGATCGCAACCTTCATCAATCTTCTGAAGATTTCAATTTGGTCAAAATTGATTTTGAGTAGAGAAGATTATATGTACTATTTATGGAGAGCCAGATAAACCTGCCCATGAAAGGCTTGTTGTGTGTAAAGTACACCGATCAACCACAGCCCACTGACAGGTGAAGTGACTAACATTGATTATGTCGTGACAATGGCGCCTGTCAATGGGACGCCTACAGTGTATTAGGCAGCAAGTGAACGGTACCTAAAGGAGAACTCTTTATGGAATAGAAATATCTGGTGAGTGGTGGGATGACAGGTGGACCCGTCATGGATCACCTGATCAAGGCCACGTTTGATGAGCTGCAGTAGGAAATAACTCTGATCACAGGTGTTCAATTCATGCCATGATTGCTGTTGGCCCTGGCATCTAATGGGTTAATGCTGTGGTCTCCATCGTTGGCTTTCCTGTGCCGCGATATGCCACTAGGCCAACCCGAAGCCTGAGCAAGGCACCTGGGTCCACTTAATGTAAGTTCACACAGGGTTTTTTGGTCAGGATTTTGAGGCCATATCTGCAATCAATGGGAGCCGGTCATTTCTTTTTTTCAGGAGCCGGAAAGCAAGATGCTCATTCTTTATGGTGGATTCATCTCGCAACATCCGCCTGAAGACACTCCCTCCCAACTAGGCCCATTCATTTGGGCCTAATCTGGTTTGCACCGGCATCCAGTCGCAGCTACCTGTATTTTGGTCCGGAACCTGAGGCGGCCTCCGCTTCAGGTTCCGGACCAAAAAACCCAGTGTGAACTTACCCTTAAAGGGATTCTACCATTAAAAATCTTTTTTCTGTGGCTAACACATAGGAATAGCCTTTAGAAAGGCTATTCGTCTCTTACCTTTAATTGGGATCTCCGCCGTGCCATTCCTTAGTAATACCGTTTTTTACCGGTATGCAAATTAGTTCTCTGGCAGCGATGGGGGCGGGCCCCAGTGCTGAAAATGCGACGAGGGTGTCCTCACCACTGCCTGAGAACAGGATCCTGCACCACCTCTATCTTCTGCTGGATCCTCCCCTTTATTTGTCTTTCTTCTGACGCCTGCGCAGTTGGCTCTGCTCCTGAGACACTAGTAGAGCCGACTACGCATGCACGCAATTGCGGCCTCAGAACTATGGCCGTGTATGCGCAGTCGGCTCTACTAGTGTCAGAGCCGACAGAGGTGAAGCCGCTGAAGAAAGACAAAGAAAGAAGGGGAGGATCCAGCAGAAGATAGAGGCGGCGCAGGATCCTGTTCTCAGGCAGCGGTCGGGACGCCCTCATCGCATTTCCTGCACTAGGGCCCACCCCCATTGCTGCCAGAGAACTAATTTACATACCGGTAAAAAACGGTATTACTAAGGAACGGCGCGGCGGAGATCACATCTAAAGGTAAGAGACGAATAGCCTTTCTAAAGGCTAGTCCGACGTGTTAGCCACAGAAAAAATATTTTTAATGGTAGAATCCCTTTAAGTGTCCATCAAGTCAACTGATAGGCTGTCTGTTATCCATATGTTGCAGTACATTGTTGTTAGTACATTGATCTTAGAACAAGGTGACACAAAACTAATGATTTTGTTCAAAAAAATATGAACACTGCAAAATTTTTTCATGTAAAAAACATTTGTGAAGAGTGGTGGCTTTTTTTTTCCCCCAGAAAGGGTTCATAAAATTTTAGAAAAAATGTTGTTGAGAAATATAACGTATCTAACAAAATACAAGCCCTCGCCCTCAATATTGGCCAAAACTTGCTGTATTCTTAAGGGGTTAATATTGTTAGGGATTAGGGAACCTTTTTACATCCATGCAGACCATTATATGACATTAATCAGACATGATCTTCAATGAGAATCTCATAGTGTTACGGTTTCGTAAGTATTCACATGACAGGGTGCACAGTTTTCCTGTAGTAAGCAAGTTTATCCCATGGAGAGAAAAGCTGAGCAAACACGTAACAGTCCATGCCCTGCTCCATTTATGTCAGGAGCTCCGCTGAATAATAGGACATGTTTGCATACAGATTGATTATCTCAATATGAGGTGTCCTTTCTCGATTTACTAATTCTGTCGTTTCTTCAATTTATATGGCAAGTGTCTTAAAGGAGTATTCAGTGTTACGGAATAACTTATTACCAGCTTAATCATAAAGTTATGTGCTCTCCACTGGAGCACCAGTCTCATCTCTTTTTCTCTGATGCATACGGTGTCTTCTGTATGAACAGGAGATCAAGCTTGCAAGGCAAGATTATCCCATAGAACTCCCATAGAACTGCCTTGATATTTTTATCTCCTTTATATCTAGGAAACATTTAGGGAAATTTACAAACTGATCTGCTTTCTGGCATAGGAAATGAGGGGCAGCTTTGGCACACTGTCCATTTTTATATCCAAGATGCTTCATGTTGTTCCTTCTGTGTCCTGATCACCTCTTTTTAGTAAAAAGTAGGGTTAAGCGATTGTGTTGGGAAAAGATCGGATTCTGATCGGCGATCGAGAAAATGTCACGATCGCGATCGGAATTCCGAACACGATCTTTTTAGGTGGAATCGAGATTGATACTATTTCCCACAATGCTTTGCTTAGCCTTCACACTGAGTATACGCTCCGCTCATTCTGAGTGGAGTGTATACTCAGTGTAAAGGCTCCGCTGCGGTTCCATAGGAGTGAATGGAAGCAGCCAGCACACAGTCTTAACCCCCTGCACGCCGGCTGCCTCCATTCATTCTAATGGAAGACTAAACTAACATCTCTAGTAGCTACTTACCCCCAGAGATGGCTGCTTCAGTGCCCGGTGTTCTCCTTCTTCTTCGCCTCGCTGCCGCTCCATGCTGCTCTTCTTGCCTTGCTGCCGCCACTTCCCAGGTTAGTGTTTAAAGAGCTAGGAAGGTGGGGCTTGTGGCTTAGGAGAGTGTGGGTGGGTACAGGGTGGGGAGACGTGACGTCTCCCCTCCCAGTACCCGCCCACACTCTCCTAACCCGCCCACACTCTCCTAATCTGGGAGGCAGGGGGCAGCAAGGCGGCAGGGGGCAGCGAGGTGAGAAGAGCAGCGTGGAGCGGCAGCAAGGCGAAGAAGAAGGAGAACATCGGGCACCAGAGCAGCCATCTCTGCAGTTAAGTGGACACCAGGGGGAACTAAGTAGCCAGAGGATTAAAAAAAAATCCTCTGGCTACTTAGTGATTCACTACACAGCGTGGCTTCTAACAATTAAAGCGTTCAGTTGTTAGATTCCATGCTGTATAGTGAATAGGAATGATTTTAAAATCTGATCTCCGATTAATAAAAAAATCCCATTGACTTGAATTGGGATCGGAATTGGGATCGAGATCAGGTTCGAATGAAAAATGATTGGAAATCAGATTTTAAAATCGATCCTGAAAAGTCAAGATCGGCTCAACCCTAGTAAAGAGGGCAGGGCGGGGTGGGCACCCAAACAGAAAAAATCTTGATAAATCCACTGTCTACAACAAAGGAGCTGAAAGGAGGTTTGAGCTCCAGAGGGGAGCACGTAACTTCACAATAAAATTGTCACTAAGTTATCCAATAATATTAAGCTACACATAGGCTCAATTTGAAACAGAGGGGAAATGTTTTTGTTTTTTACTGGGATCCTTCTTTAAGCAAAAATTAGAGAGAAGGGTTCTCACACAGTCACTGTTTTCCAGGAAGAATTGAAATAGGGAAGCTAAACACCACCTTCTCTAGGGGATGAGGTAGCATGAATAGCGGCCCCATGAATTTTTGAATATGCTGGTAAAAGAAAGTAAAAACTGAGAGAGGGTTGGGATTTTTTTGGAATGGAAATTACAACGGACCCATCATCTCTCCTGACAGTTTAGTAAATCCCATAATTCATTTTTTTCTTATAACTCTGGGCTATAAAATGTAAAGTGTCAACTGGGCATTTCCAATTGTTACGCGGTGAATGCATTTCTATGAGAAATATAAGAAGATTCTACCCAGAATGCCTTAGCTGAACATTTTCAGGTATGTGTGCAGAAGTTGACTAGCTTTTCACAACTACATGACTTCTTGATATTGTGCTACACACTTATATGCTATATGTGTCTACGTGCAGTCATACAATGTTGTGTTGTGAGTTACAGCCCGTCTACGGTTTTATCAGCATGTCTCAATGTTACATTAGGTTAAAGGGGTTGTCCGGGATTATTTTAATATTAAATCAAATCAAATCAAAAAAGCTTTATTGGCACGTCCGAATAGATATTTGGCATTGACAAAGCTAGTAAAGTGTGTGTGTGTGGGGGGGGAGTTGGACTCGGGTGGGTGAGTGGTGGGTATGGTGGGGGTGGGGTGGGTGGTTTGGGGTATAACAGTCCGTGGAGTCTCATCTTCCTCTTCGTTGGTGACTGCTATATGGGGAGGTGGGGATGGGGTGGGGTGGGGCGGGTGTATTGGGATAAATATAATAGTCCGTGGAGTCTCATCTTCCTCTTGTTTGGTGACAGCTGGACACGTATTGGGCAGCGATCTCCACAGTGGTCTCCTCTTCTCCCAGTAGGATGTAGAGTTTCCTTTTCTAGTCTGCAGATATGAAGTCTGGGATGTGGGCAGAGAGTCTTTGGTAGTAGACGGCCCTCACAGCTGAGTATTTGGTGCAGTGTAGCAGGAAGTGGGTCTCGTCTTCTAGGGCCCCCCGGTCACAGTGCTGGCACAGTCTCTTCTCCCGTGGCTTGTACGTCTGCCTGTATCGCCCCGTCTCTATCTCTAGGTTGTGGGCGCTCAGTCTGTACCGGCTCAGGGTCTGTCTGTGCTTGGGGTGGCGTATTCTCTCCAGGTAGGTGGCCATGGTGTAGTCTCTTTGTAGGGATTGGTACACGGTGAGTTTCTTGGAATATTATGATATTTCTATATAGAGCTGGCCCCTTCATAGATCAGCTGTTCAGGATGGCTAACATTGTATAGAATCTGATATCTCCGTATCCTGTATAGTGACCTGGTACCGTTACGACAGCTCCGCTCGGATTGATGTCAAGTTGACCTGCAGAAGTGGTACCAGACCGCTTTACAGAGCACAGAGTGGACAGCTCTCTGTAATCCAGCCATATCACATTTTATACGGTTTACAAGAGTCACCTTTGCGCGCAGTAGGAGGACTGGGAGAATTGACGTCCAAAAAGAACTGAGAAGGGGAAGGGTTAAGCATTCACGTTTCCATTTCTGGCTCGGAAGCGACTTCGATAATCCATTCTTTGAAATTCATAGCATTCTGTTGCCCTCGATACAGTTGCCTTGGACGTCAGCGGACTCGATCATCTACCACCAATGCGCCCAGTTGACGTGATTTTTTCTTTCATAAAAATACATATTTCCTATTCATTCGAAGTGATTTCGAGAAAGAACTTTTCCATGTAGCAAATAAATAAAGACGTTCCATGCTCCGCTCTCTCCTCGGCACAGATGGATCTGACACGGAGATAAAATGAGCCTGGCGATAGCTTGCAAACGGGTTCAATTAGAATACTAAATGTGCGTTTCATTGCAGGCAGCATCGGAATCAAGACCATTATATCAATATATCAATCAAGACTCAACGTGGAGATGAAAGGAAACAGAAATAATGAATTGTGTAGAAATGAGTTAAACGTTTCCATTACCATTTTTCTCCACGTTCCCGTCTTACGGTCGCTGCGCAGACACGAGCTGAACTTCATATGTAATTGTTCTTTTTATTTGTGCCTTTTTATTATGAGGAGTAGAATGGAGCGATAATGAGTTCTGGAGCCCTTATGTCTTTCTGCACTGAATTACTGCATACAAAACCAGGGCTCGAATCTGCTCCTGCCAGTGCCAGGTCTGGATAGTCACCTTCAGAAGATATCTGGAATTTATAAAACTTTCATACAAGACAATAAAGAGATTCGGATTTCTTGCTCTGGAAATGACGATGGAAATTTGATCTCCAGAAGGAGAATTTTCTACTCATTTGGGTTCAAGTAAGAAGCAATTGGCGTGTAAAATAAAACGGTAGCCCGTAGGTCGGAAAATTTCTTCTAAAGGTGCGCTAATGAGGGGTCCCAATGGGGGCTCTACAAAAGCAAAGAGTTAATTGTCTTACCGGAAATGTATTTAAGAGTGTTTTACGGTTTTTGAGACTTGCAGCACAGTTTTTGGAGAAGACACGGACTGACCCCAGGGAGTACCATCACTCAGACACAGCTACAGCTTTGTGGTGTTCCTAAGAACTGTGCCTCCATTATGTGGAGAAGTTGCTGTGTTGACTTCCTTCAAGAAAACCATGAGTTCCTACACTGTTGAAAACTGTCTCTTCAGTCTTCTATCCTGCATTCACCATCAAAGGCACTCCAACCACCATCAGGCTCGGCGAGGCTTACTACAGAGAACCCGGGGACCGATAACCACCATCTTCCATCCTGCAGGTCCCCCCTGCACTGCACTATCTCTGAGGAGCACCGGAGTATCTAGTAGATATCCTTGGCACCCTGACTAAAGCTACTGCAACTCCCAACCTCAAGGCCCATCCAACAGGGTTCCTCATGTTTAGTGACCCAAGTGACAGGCATGGCCACTGGCGATCTAGAGTTTCTTAGGTACACCAAGGTAGATCTTCATCAACGTAGATTTTGTGTACAACTACTGCATAAAGTTTGTAGTGCTATTGTACATACAGTACATAGTTATGGTCATGACCTGGAGATGTGGAGATATGGATTTTTTTGGAGGATGATTCCAAAGTAACGTCCCACAGACAGTACAGTAGTAGCGATATCAAGAACAGTGTCAAGCGTTGTCACCATAATGGTGATCAGAATGTAAAAGAATAGAGGATGAGATGACAGAGAAGCATTCAATAAACCCAAGTGTTGTCACCAGGTGAGTAGTTATGATTAGAGATGAGCGAACAGTGTTCTATCGAACACATGTTCGATCGGATATCAGGGTGTTCGCCATGTTCGAATCGAATCGAACACCACGTGGTAAAGTGCGCCAAAATTCGATTCCCCTCCCACCTTCCCTGGCGCCTTTTTTGCACCAATAACAGCGCAGGGGAGGTGGGACAGGAACTACGACACTGGGGGCATTGAAAAAAATTGGAAAAAGTCATTGGCTGCCGAAATCAGGTGACCTCCATTTTAGACGAATAGTGGATTTCAAATCCGGGTCATATGAGAATGTGAACTTTGTGACTATGAGACAGGGATAGCTGTACAGGCAGGGATAGCTAGGGATAACCTTTATTTAGGGGGGAATGTTATTAAAAATAACTTTTTGGGGCTCTATCGGGTGTGTAATTGTGATTTTTGTGAGATAAACTTTTTCCCATAGGGATGCATTGGCCAGCGCTGATTGGCCGAATTCCGTACTCTGGCCAATCAGTGCTGGCCAATGCATTCTATTAGCTTGATGAAGCAGAGTGTGCACAAGGGTTCAAGCGCACCCTCGGCTCTGATGTAGCAGAGCCGAGGCTGCACAAGGGTTCAAGCGCACCCTCGGCTCTGATGTAGGAGAGCCGAGGGTGCACTTGAACCCTTGTGCACCCTCAGCTCTGCTACATCAGAGCCGAGGGTGCGCTTGAACCCTTGTGCACACTCTGCTTCATCAAGCTAATAGAATGCATTGGCCAGCGCTGATTGGCCAATGTATTCTATTAGCCTGATGAAGTAGAGCTGAATGTGTGTGCTAAGCACACACATTCAGCTCTACTTCATCGGGCTAATAGAATGCATTGGCCAGCGCTGATTGGCCAGAGTACGGAACTCGACCAATCAGCGCTGGCTCTGCTGGAGGAGGCGGAGTCTAAGATCGCTCCACACCAGTCTCCATTCAGGTCCGACCTTAGACTCCGCCTCCTCCGGCAGAGCCAGCGCTGATTGGCCGAAGGCTGGCCAATGCATTCCTATGCGAATGCAGAGACTTAGCAGTGCTGAGTCAGTTTTGCTCAACTACACATCTGATGCACACTCGGCACTGCTACATCAGATGTAGCAATCTGATGTAGCAGAGCCGAGGGTGCACTAGAACCCCTGTGCAAACTCAGTTCACGCTAATAGAATGCATTGGCCAGCGCTGATTGGCCAATGCATTCTATTAGCCCGATGAAGTAGAGCTGAATGTGTGTGCTAAGCACACACATTCAGCACTGCTTCATCACGCCAATACAATGCATTAGCCAGTGCTGATTGGCCAGAGTACGGAATTCGGCCAATCAGCGCTGGCTCTGCTGGAGGAGGCGGAGTCTAAGGTCGGACCTGAATGGAGACTGGTGTGGAGCGATCTTAGACTCCGCCTCCTCCAGCAGAGCCAGCGCTGATTGGTCGAGTTCCGTACTCTGGCCAATCAGCGCTGGCCAATGCATTCTATTAGCCCGATGAAGTAGAGCTGAATGTGTGTGCTTAGCACACACATTCAGCTCTACTTCATCAGGCTAATAGAATACATTGGCCAATCAGCGCTGGCCAATGCATTCTATTAGCTTGATGAAGCAGAGTGTGCACAAGGGTTCAAGCGCACCCTCGGCTCTGATGTAGCAGAGCCGAGGCTGCACAAGGGTTCAAGTGCACCCTCGGCTCTCCTACATCAGAGCCGAGGGTGCGCTTGAACCCTTGTGCAGCCTCGGCTCTGCTACATCAGAGCCGAGGGTGCGCTTGAACCCTTGTGCACACTCTGCTTCATCAAGCTAATAGAATGCATTGGCCAGCACTGATTGGCCAGAGTACGGAATTCGGCCAATCAGCGCTGGCCAATGCATTCTATTAGCCCGATGAAGTAGAGCTGAATGTGTGTGCTAAGCACACACATTCAGCACTGCTTCATCACGCCAATACAATGCATTAGCCAGTGCTGATTGGCCAGAGTACGGAATTCGGCCAATCAGCGCTGGCTCTGCTGGAGGAGGCGGAGTCTAAGATCGCTCCACACCAGTCTCCATTCAGGTCCGACCTTAGACTCCGCCTCCTCCAGCAGAGCCAGCGCTGATTGGCCGAATTCCGTACTCTGGCCAATCAGCACTGGCTAATGCATTGTATTGGCTTGATGAAGCAGTGCTGAGTGTGTGTGCTTAGCACACACATTCAGCTCTACTTCATCGGGCTAATAGAATGCATTGGCCAATCAGCGCTGGCCAATGCATTCTATTAGCGTGAACTGAGTTTGCACAGGGGTTCTAGTGCACCCTCGGCTCTGCTACATCAGATTGCTACATCTGATGTAGCAGTGCCGAGTGTGCATCAGATGTGTAGTTGAGCAAAACTGACTCAGCACTGCTAAGTCTGCATTCGCATAGGAATGCATTGGCCAGCCTTCGGCCAATCAGCGCTGGCTCTGCCGGAGGAGGCGGAGTCTAAGGTCGGACCTGAATGGAGACTGGTGTGGAGCTATCTTGGACTCCGCCTCCTCCAGCAGAGCCAGCGCTGATTGGTCGAGTTCCGTACTCTGGCCAATCAGCACTGGCCAATGCATTTCTATGGGGAAAAGTTAGCTTGCGAAAATCGCAAACTGACAGGGATTTCCATGAAATAAAGTGACTTTTATGCCCCCAGACATGCTTCCCCTGCTGTCCCAGTGTCATTCCAGGGTGTTGGTATCATTTCCTGGGGTGTCATAGTGGACTTGGTGACCCTCCAGACACGAATTTGGGTTTCCCCCTTAACGAGTTTATGTTCCCCATAGACCATAATGGGGTTCGAAACCCATTCGAACACTCGAACAGTGAGCGGCTGTTCGAATCGAATTTCGAACCTCGAACATTTTAGTGTTCGCTCATCTCTAGTTATGATATACAAAGTTAGAGGACAACACAGGTTTCAGAATATTGATGGGACGAGGGGCCGACTAACCCCATATAGTCAGCTTATGACACATATTCCAAAACATTATTCCACATCTACTACAGTCCTATGAAAAAGTTTGGGCACCCCTATTAATCTTAATCATTTTTAGTTCTAAATATCTTGGTGTTTGCAGCAGCCATTTCAGTTTGATATATCTAATAACTGATGGACACAGTAATATTTCAGGATTGAAATGAGGTTTATTGTACTAACAGAAAATGCGCAATATGCATTAAACCAAAATTTGACCGGTGCAAAAGTATGGGCACCTCAACAGAAAAGTGACATTAATATTTAGTAGATCCTCCATTTGCAAAGATAACAGCCTCTAGTCGCTTCCTGTAGCTTTTAATCAGTTCCTGGATCCTGGATGAAGGTATTTTGGACCATTCCTCTTTACAAAACAATTCAAGTTCAGATAAGTTTGATGGTCGCCGAGCATGGACAGCCCGCTCTCAAATGATCTAAAAACAAAGATTGTTCAACATAGTTGTTCAGGGGAAGGATAAAAAAAAAGTTGTCTCAGAGATTTAACCCATCAGTTTCCACTGTGAGGAACATAGTAAGGAAATGGAAGACCACAGGGACAGTTCTTGTTAAGCCCAGAAGTGGCAGGCCAAGAAAAATATCAGAAAGGCAGAGAAGAAGAATGGTGAGAACAGTCCAGGACAATCCACAGACCACCTCCAAAGAGCTGCAGCATCATCTTGCTGCAGATGGTGTCACTGTGCATCGGTCAACTATACAGCGCACTTTGCACAAATAGAAGCTGTATGGGAGAGTGATGAGAAAGAAGCCGTTTCTGCACGTACGCCACAAACAGAGTTGCCTGAGGTATGAAAAAGCACATTTGGACAAGGCAGCTTCATTTTGGAAACAAAGATTGAGTTGTTTGGTTATAAAAAAAAGGCGTTATGCATGGCGTCCAAAAAGAAACAGCATTCCAAGAAAAACACATGCTACCCACTGTAAAATTTGGTGGAGGTTCCATCATGCTTTGGGGCTGTGTGGCCAATGCCGGCATCGGGAATCTTGTTAAAGTTGAGAGTCGCATGGATTCCACTCAGTATCAGCAGATTCTTGAGAATAATGTTCAAGAATCAGTGACGAAGTTGAAGTTACGCCGGGGATGGATATTTCAGCAAGACAATGATCCAAAACACCGCTCCAAATCCTCAGGCATTCATGCAGAGGAACAATTACAATGTTCTGGAATGGCCATCCCAGTCCCCAGACCTGAATATCATTGAACATCTGTGGGATGATTTGAAGCGGGCTGTCCATGCTCGGCGACCATCTAACTTAACTGAACTTGAATTGTTTGTCCAAAATACCTTTATCCAGGATCCAGGAACTGATTAAAAGCTACAGGAAGCGACTAGAGGCTGTTATCTTTGCAAAAGGAGGATGTACTAAATATTAATGTCACTTTTCTGTTGAGGTGCCCATACTTTTGCACCGGTCAAATTTTGGTTTAATGCATATTGCGCATTTTCTGTTAGTACAATAAACCTCATTTCAATCCTGAAATATTACTGTGTCCATCAGTTATTAGATATATCAAACTGAAATGGCTGCTGCAAATACCAAAATATTTAGAACTAAAAATGATTAAGATTAATGGGGGTGCCCAAACTTTTTCATAGGACTGTATAGAGTAAAGTGAGCCTTTTCATATTTCTTGAGTATTTTTCCCTTTCACCTATTTTTACAGACATATATGGAGGGCACGGGGTTAAGAACTGGTGAAATATTTCTGACAGCTCGTGCTGAGGGCATGTCTCATAATGGGGGAATGATGAGAATCCCACAGAGCCCGGGGCGCTATCACTGACCTTGACTGTGAGGGGAACATTAAGAGAAGAGTTTCCCTGCACTGAGCCGGAAAGGGGGCACAGCCTGGGTGTAGTCCTGTCACCTCCCAGCTGGCAATAGATTAGATGTTTTTCTGAAAATACGTTTCGATTTTTATATCTTACAACAAGAAGAGGATTTCACACCATCTCCGATCTGGAAAGATCTATAGCGCTGTTCAGCCTGAGAACAGTATCAGTAGAGAGAT